>NC_053398.1:23689427-24042595 GCF_905171765.1 Bufo bufo | reverse complement strand
CTTAGAATACCCATAGAAAATAGAGGCTGAGTACGATTTGTGCAATTTGATAATTAAGAGAAATAAAACACAATTTTTAAAAACAAAAAACACTATGTTTATTTATAAAAGGTTTTAAATGAATTTTCTGCAGCTTTGGCTCCGTCTTCAGAATTGGCTGGATTCAGGTCCGCTAACTTGTAGAGAGGAGGTCGGGGGTCACACCTCTGGCAGATTTTCAGGGACAGAATATTGTCACCAGAGGTTCCAGATGTTATTTTGTAGTCGGATCCTAGAAGAGAAAATACCTAAATAAAAAAACTATTTACAAAAACACAAGGAAAAGACGGAGGGAAGCGGCTAAACTTACCGGACCTGGTGGTGCTCTGCTCGTCTTCATTGGAATTTCAGATGGTTGGAAGGTAAAACCATCTATAGATGGTAAGTGGGCCCCAAGGGGTAGATGGTTAGTGGGCCGCAAGGGGTAGATGGTAAGTGGGACCCAAGGGGTAGATGGTAAGTGGGCCCAAAGAGGTAGATGGTAAATTGCCCCAAGGGGTAGATGGTAAATGGGCCCCAAGCTGCAGATGATAAATGGCCCCAAGCCGCAGATGGTAAATGGCCCCAGGCGGCAGATGGTAAGTGGGGCCAAGCAGCAGATGTTATATGGTGGCCAAGGGGCAGATGGTATACTAAGGGCCTATCGGCAGATGTTACAGCCGGCGGCAGATGTTACAGGATGGCCGCTTTCTCTTCCGGGTACTTTTGGCCCTGATGTTAGTGGTGTTCCCCCGGAAGGTCCTCCATCTCCACATCGTCCGGATACTGGCGAGGGCCAACATCCATTTTGTCATCATCGCCGTGATCGGACTTCATGTCAACATCCTCGGGATACTGTCGAGGGCCGACATCCATTTTCTCTACAGCATTCACCATCGTCTTTGGCATCAACCTCCTCTTCTTCCCCATGGTGAGAGCCAGCTAGAGATACTGACACTGCTGTCAGGGCGTGACCCCAATTTATGGGATTAGACCACACCCCCTGATTATTATGTCATAGGAAAATGAGTCATGCCCCATTATGACATCACAAGTAAAAAGGTCATGCAAGAGGAGGGGGGCCCAGGGGGACAAACATCTATTGATGACATCACAAGAAGTGCCTTAGCATGAGAGCGGCCATATTGGATTTACTGAACTCACGTTTTAATATCACATCATGTACATACATGTTCTTGCCTGAAATTCTCTTCATGTTTGTTCATTCTCTTCACATAGATTTTGGGATGAGGGGTGGGATATATGACCCCAGGGGACTTTGGTCCCTATAGAAGCCAATCACATCGCAGCTTTCATTTCGTATTTGGTTCTTTGAAAATAAAAGCTGCGCTGTGATTGGTCGCTATGGGCATCAAAGACAGTTTTACTGTTAATCAAACCCGATGTGTTAGATGATGGGAGTGATATAATGTGTAAGAGATGGTGGGAGTGATGAATTATGTATAAGATGATGGGAGATATGCATTGTGTGTGACATGATGGGAATAAAACATAGGTTGTATGATGTGGGGGTGATAAACTGTGTATGGGAGGATGGGAGTGATACATTGTGTGTGAAATGATTGGAGAACTTACAGATATTTATCTATAATGTAATATTTTCACAATAAACAGTGGATTATTGTGTGATATACAGGACTATACATGGGGTGCAGTGTAATATACAGGACTATACATGGGGTACAGTGTAATATACAGACTATACATGGGGGGCAGTGTAATATACAGGATAATACATGGGGTGCAGTATAATATACAGGACTATACATGGGGTGCAGTGTAATATACAGGACTATACATGGGGTACAGTGTAATATACCGGACTATACATGGGGTACAGTATAATATACAGGACTATACATGGGGTGCAGTGTAATATACAGGACTATACATGGGGTACAGTATAATATACAGGACTATACATGGGGTGCATTGTAATATACAGGACTATACATTGGGTGCAGTGTAATATGCAGGACTATACATGAGGTACAGTATAATATACAGGACTATACATGGGGTACAGTATAATATACAGGACTATACATGGGGTGCATTGTAATATACAGGACTATACATTGGGTGCAGTGTAATATACAGGACTATACATGGGGTGCAGTGTAATATACAGGACTATACATGGGGTACAGTGAAATATACAGGACTATACATGGGGTACAGTATAATATACAGGACTATACATGGGGTGCAGTGTAATATACAGGACTATACATGGGGTACAGTATAATATACAGGACTATACATGGGGTGCATTGTAATATACAGGACTGTACATGGGGTGCTGTATAATATACAGGACTATACATTGGGTGCAGTGTAATATGCAGGACTATACATGAGGTGCAGTGTAATATACAGACTATACATGGGGTGCAGTATAATATACAGGACTATACATGGGGTACAGTATAATATACAGGACTATACATGGGGTGCATTGTAATATACAGGACTATACATTGGGTGCAGTGTAATATACAGGACTATACATGGGGTGCAGTGTAATATACAGGACTATACATGGGGTACAGTGAAATATACAGGACTATACATGGGGTACAGTATAATATACAGGACTATACATGGGGTGCAGTGTAATATACAGGACTATACATGGGGTACAGTATAATATACAGGACTATACATGGGGTGCATTGTAATATACAGGACTGTACATGGGGTGCTGTATAATATACAGGACTATACATTGGGTGCAGTGTAATATGCAGGACTATACATGAGGTGCAGTGTAATATACAGACTATACATGGGGTACAGTATAATATACTGGACTATACATGCGGTGCAGTGTAATATACAGGACTATACATGGGGTGCAGTGTAATATACAGGACTATACATTGGGTGCAGTGTAATATGCAGGACTATACATGAGGTGCAGTGTAATATACAGACTATACATGGGGTACAGTATAATATACTGGACTATACATGCGGTGCAGTGTAATATACAGGACTATACATGGGGTGCAGTGTAATATACAGGACTATACATTGGGTGCAGTGTAATATGCAGGACTATACATTGGGTGCAGTGTAATATACAGACTATACATGGGGTGCTGTGTAATATACAGGACTGTACATGGGGTGCTGTGTAATATACTGGACTATACATGGGTGCAGTGTAATATACAGGACTGTACATGGGGTGCTGTGTAATATACCGGACTATACATGGGGTGCAGTGTAATATACAGGACTAAACATGGGGTGCAGTGTAATATACAGGACTATACATGGGGTGTAGTGTAATATACAGGACTATATTGGGGTGCATTGTAATATACAGGACTATACATGGGGTGCAGTGTAATATACAGGACTATACATGGGGTGCAGTGTAATATACAGGACTATACATGGGGGGCAGTGTAATATACAGGACTATACATGGGGGGCAGTGTAATATACAGGACTATACATGGGGTGCAGAATAATATACAGGACTATACATGGGGTGCAGTATAATATACAGGACTATACATGGGGTACAGTACAATATATAGGGCTAAACATTGGGTGCAGTGTAATATACAGGACTATACATTGGGTGCAGTGTAATATATCGGACTATACATGGGGTGCAGTATAATATACAGGACTATACATGGGGTACAGTACAATATATAGGGCTAAACATTGGGTGCAGTGTAATATACAGGACTATACATGGGTGCAGTATAATATACAGGACTATACATGGGGTGCAGTGTAATATACAGGACTATACATGGGGTGCAGTGTAATATACAGGACTATACATGGGGTGCAGTATAATATACAGGACTATACATGGGGTGCATTATAATATACAGGACTATACATGGGGTACAGTACAATATATAGGGCTAAACATTGGGTGCAGTGTAATATGCAGGACTATACATGAGGTGCAGTGTAATATACAGGACTATACATGAGGTGCAGTGTAATATACAGGACTATACATGGGGTGCAGTATAATATACAGGACTATACATGGGGTGCAGTGTAATATACAGGACTATACATGAGGTACAGTACAACATATAGGGCTAAACATTGGGTGCAGTGTAATATACAGGACTATATATGGGGTACAGTACAATATATAGGGCTAAACATTGGGTGCAGTGTAATATGCAGGACTATACATGAGGTGCAGTGTAATATACAGGACTATACATGGGGTGCAGTATAATATACAGGACTATACATGGGGTGCATTATAATATACAGGACTATACATGGGGTACAGTACATTATATAGGGCTAAACATTGGGTGCAGTGTAATATGCAGGACTATACAAGGGGTGCAGTGTAATATACAGGACTATACATGGGGTACAGTACAACATATAGGGCTAAACATTGGGTGCAGTGTAATATACAGGACTATACATGGGGTACAGTGTAATATACAGGACTATACATGGGGTACAGTGTAATATACAGGACTATACATGGGGTGCAGTGGTGTAATATACAGGACTATACATGGGGTGTAGTGTAATATACAGGATAATACATGGGGTGCGGTACAATATACAGGACTATACATGGAGTACAGTACAATAAAAAGGGCTAAACATTGGGTGCAGTGTAATATACAGGACTATACATGGGGGGCAGTGTAATATACAGGACTATACATGGGGTGCAGTATAATATACAGGACTATACATGGGGTGCAGTGTAATATGTAGGACTATACATGAGGTGCAGTGTAATATACAGGACTATTCATGGGGTGCAGTGTAATATACAGGACTATACATGGGGTGCAGTATAATATACAGGACTATACATGGGGTACAGTACAATATATAGGGCTAAACATTGGGTGCAGTGTAATATACAGGACTATACATGGGGTGCAGTGTAATATACAGGACTATACATGGGGTGCAGTATAATATACAGGACTATACATGGGGTACAGTACAATATATAGGGCTAAACATTGGGTGCAGTGTAATATACAGGACTATACATGAGGTGCAGTGTAATATACAGGACTATACAAGGGGTGCAGTGTAATATACAGGACTATACATGGGGTGCAGTATAATATACAGGACTATATATGGGTTACAGTACAACATATAGGGCTAAACATTGGGTGCAGTGTAATATACAGGGCTAAGCATGGGGTGCAGTGTAATATACAGGACTATACATGGGGTACAGTGTAATATACAGGACTATACATGGGGTACAGTGTAATATACAGGACTATACATGGGGTGCAGTGGTGTAATATACAGGACTATACATGGGGTGTAGTGTAATATAAAGGATAATACATGGGGTGCGGTATAATATACAGGAATATACATGGGGGCAGTGTAATATACAGGACTATGCATGGGGTGCAGTGGTGTAATATACAGGACTATACATGGGGTACAGTGTAATATACAGGGCTAAACATGGGGTGCAGTGTAATATACAGGACTATACATGGGGTACAGTGTAATATACAGGACTATACATGGGGCACAGTATAATATACAGGACTATATTGGGGTGCATTGTAATATACAGGACTATACATGGGGTACAGTACAATATATAGGGCTAAACATTGGGTGCAGTGTAATATACAGGACTATACATGGGGTGCAGTGTAATATACAGGACTATACATGGGGTGCAGTATAATATACAGGACTATACATGGGGGCAGTGTAATATGCAGGACTATACATGAGGTGCAGTGTAATATACAGGACTATACATGGGGTGCAGTATAATATACAGGACTATACATGGGGTGCAGTGTAATATACAGGACTGTACATGGGGTGCAGTGTAATATACAGGACTGTACATGGGGTGCAGTATAATATACAGGACTATACATGGGGTGCAGTGTAATATCAGGACTATACATGAGGTGCAGTGTAATATACAGGACTATACATGGGGTGCAGTATAATATACAGGACTGTACATGGGGTGCAGTATAATATACAGGACTATACATGAGGTGCAGTGTAATATACAGGACTATACATGGGGTGCAGTATAATATACAGGACTATACATGGGGTACAGTACAACATATAGGGCTAAACATTGGGTGCAGTGTAATATACAGGACTATACATGGGGTGCAGTGTAATATACAGGACTATACATGGGGTACAGTGTAATATACAGGACTGTACATGGGGTGCAGTATAATATACAGGACTATGCATGGGGTGCAGTGTTGTAATATACAGGACTATACATGGGGTACAGTGTAATATACAGGGCTAAACATGGGGTGCAGTGTAATATACAGGACTATACATGGGGTACAGTGTAATATACAGGGCTAAAAATGGGGTGCAGTGTAATATACAGGACTATACATGGGGTGCAGTATAATATACAGGACTATACATGGGGTGCACTGTAATATACAGGACTATACATGGGGTGCGGTATAATATACAGGAATATACATGGGGCAGTGTAATATACAGGACTATACATGGGGTGCAGTGTAATATACAGGACTATACATGGGGTGCAGTGTAATATACAGGACTATACATGAGGTGCAGTGTAATATACAGGACTATACATGAGGTGCAGTGTAATATACAGGACTATACATGAGGTGCAGTGTAATATACAGGACTATACATGGGGTGCAGTGTAATATGCAGGACTATACATGAGGTGCAGTGTAATATACAGGACTATACATGGGGTACAGTACAACATATAGGGCTAAACATTGGGTGCAGTGTAATATACAGGACTATACATGGGGTGCAGTGTAATATACAGGACTATACATGGGGTGCAGTGTAATATACAGGACTATACATGGGGTGCAGTGTAATATACAGGACTGTAAATGGGGTGCAGTGTAATATACAGGACTAAACATGGGGTGCAGTGTAATATACAGGACTATACATGGGGTGTAGTGTAATATACAGGACTATACATGGGGTGCAGTGTAATATACAGGATAATACATGGGGTGCAGTGTAATATACAGGACTATACATGGAGTGCAGTGTAATATACAGGACTAAACATGGGGTGCAGTATAATATACAGGACTATACATGGAGTGTAGTGTAATATACAGGACTATACATGGGGTGCAGTGTAATATACAGGATAATACATGGGGTGCAGTGTAATATACAGGACTATACATGGGGTGCAGTGTAATATACAGGACTATACATGGGGTGCTGTGTAATATACAGGACTATACATGAGGAGCAGTGTAATATACAGGACTATACATGAGGTGCAGTGTAATATGCAGGACTATACATGAGGTACAGTACAATATATAGGGCTAAACATTGGGTGCAGTGTAATATACAGGACTATACGTGGGGTGCAGTGTAATATACAGGACTATACATGGGGTACAGTGTAATATACAGGACTGTACATGGGGTGCAGTATAATATACAGGACTATGCATGGGGTGCAGTGTTGTAATATACAGGACTATACATGGGGTACAGTGTAATATACAGGGCTAAACATGGGGTGCAGTGTAATATACAGGACTATACATGGGGTACAGTGTAATATACAGGGCTAAAAATGGGGTGCAGTGTAATATACAGGACTATACATGGGGTGCAGTATAATATACAGGACTATGCATGGGGTGCAGTGTTGTAATATACAGGACTATACATGGGGTACAGTGTAATATACAGGGCTAAACATGGGGTGCAGTGTAATATACAGGACTATACATGGGGTACAGTGTAATATACAGGGCTAAAAATGGGGTGCAGTGTAATATACAGGACTATACATGGGGTGCAGTATAATATACAGGACTATACATGGGGTGCACTGTAATATACAGGACTATACATGGGGTGCGGTATAATATACAGGAATATACATGGGGCAGTGTAATATACAGGACTATACATGGGGTGCAGTGTAATATACAGGACTATACATGGGGTGCAGTGTAATATACAGGACTATACATGAGGTGCAGTGTAATATACAGGACTATACATGAGGTGCAGTGTAATATACAGGACTATACATGAGGTGCAGTGTAATATACAGGACTATACATGGGGTGCAGTGTAATATACAGGACTATACATGAGGTGCAGTGTAATATACAGGACTATACATGGGGTACAGTACAACATATAGGGCTAAACATTGGGTGCAGTGTAATATACAGGACTATACATGGGGTGCAGTGTAATATACAGGACTATACATGGGGTGCAGTGTAATATACAGGACTATGCATGGGGTGCAGTGTAATATACAGGACTGTAAATGGGGTGCAGTGTAATATACAGGACTAAACATGGGGTGCAGTGTAATATACAGGACTATACATGGGGTGTAGTGTAATATACAGGACTATACATGGGGTGCAGTGTAATATACAGGATAATACATGGGGTGCAGTGTAATATACAGGACTATACATGGAGTGCAGTGTAATATACAGGACTAAACATGGGGTGCAGTATAATATACAGGACTATACATGGAGTGTAGTGTAATATACAGGACTATACATGGGGTGCAGTGTAATATACAGGATAATACATGGGGTGCAGTGTAATATACAGGACTATACATGGGGTGCAGTGTAATATACAGGACTATACATGGGGTGCTGTGTAATATACAGGACTATACATGAGGAGCAGTGTAATATACAGGACTATACATGAGGTGCAGTGTAATATGCAGGACTATACATGAGGTACAGTACAATATATAGGGCTAAACATTGGGTGCAGTGTAATATACAGGACTATACGTGGGGTGCAGTGTAATATACAGGACTATACATGGGGTGCAGTGTAATATACAGGACTGTACATGGGGTGCAGTATAATATACAGGACTATACATGGGGTGCAGTGTAATATACAGGACTATACATGGGGTACAGTGTAATATACAGGACTGTACATGGGGTGCAGTATAATATATGGGACTATGCATGGAATGCAGTGGTGTAATATACAGGACTATACATGGGGTACAGTGTAATATACAGGGCTAAACATGGGGTGCAGTGTAATATACAGGACTATACATGGGGTACAGTGTAATATACAGGGCTAAACATGGGGAGCAGTGTAATATACAGGACTATACATGGGGTGCAGTATAATATACAGGACTATACATGGGGTGCATTGTAATATACAGGACTATACATGGGGTGCGGTATAATATACAGGAATATACATGGGGGCAGTGTAATATACAGGACTATACATGGGGTGCAGTGTAATATACAGGACTATACATGGGGTGCAGTGTAATATACAGGACTATACATGAGGTGCAGTGTAATATACAGGACTATACATGAGGTACAGTACAATATATAGGGCTAAACATTGGGTGCAGTGTAATATACAGGACTATACATGGGGTGCAGTGTAATATACAGGACTGTACATGGGGTGCAGTATAATATACAGGACTATACATGGGGTGCAGTGTAATATACAGGACTATACATGAGGTGCAGTGTAATATACAGGACTATACATGGGGTGCAGTATAATATACAGGACTATACATGGGGTACAGTACAACATATAGGGCTAAACATTGGGTGCAGTGTAATATACAGGACTATACATGGGGTACAGTGTAATATACAGGACTGTACATGGGGTGCAGTATTATATACAGGACTATGCATGGGGTGCAGTGGTGTAATATACAGGACTATACATGGTGTACAGTGTAATATACAGGGCTAAACATGGGGTGCAGTGTAATATACAGGACTATACATGGGGTACAGTGTAATATACAGGGCTAAACATGGGATGCAGTGTAATATACAGGACTATACATGGGGTGCAGTATAATATACAGGACTATACATGGGGTGCAGTGTAATATACAGGACTATACATGGGGTGCGGTATAATATACAGGAATATACATGGGGCAGTGTAATATACAGGACTATACATGGGGTGCAGTGTAATATACAGGACTATACATGGGGTGCAGTGTAATATACAGGACTATACATGAGGTGCAGTGTAATATAAAGGACTATACATGAGGTGCAGTGTAATATACAGGACTATACATGGGGTGCAGTGTAATATGCAGGACTATACATGAAGTGCAGTGTAATATACAGGACTATACATGGGGTGCAGTATAAAATACAGGACTATAGATGGGGTACAGTACAACATATAGGGCTAAACATTGGGTGCAGTGTAATATACAGGACTATACATGGGGTGCAGTGTAATATACAGGACAATACATGGGGTGCAGTATAATATACAGGACTATGCATGGGGTGCAGTGTAATATACAGGACTATACATGGGGTGCAGTGGTGTAATATACAGGACTATACATGGGGTGCAGTGTAATATACAGGACTATACATGGGGTGTAGTGTAATATACAGGATAATACATGGGGTGCGGTATAATATACAGGAATATACATGGGGCAGTGTAATATACAGGACTATACATGAGGTGCAGTGTAATATACAGGACTATACATGGGGTGCAGTGTAATATACAGGACTATACATGGGGAGTAGTGTAATATACAGGACTATACATGGGGTGCAGTGTAATATACAGGATAATACATGGGGTGCAGTGTAATATACAGGACTATACATGGGGTGCAGTGTAATATACAGGACTATACATGGGGTGCAGTGTAATATACAGGACTATACATGGGGTGCAGTGTAATATACAGACAATACATGGGGGGTAGTGTAATATACAGGACTATACATGGGGTACAGTATAATATACAGGACTTTACATGGGGTACAGTATAATATACAGACTATACATGGGGGGTAGTGTAATATACAGGACTATACATGGGGTGCAGTGTAATATACAGGACTATACATGGGGTGTAGTATAATATACAGGACTATACATGGGGTGCAGTGTAATATACAGGATAATACATGGTTTGCAGTGTAATATACAGGACTATACATGGGGTGCAGTGTAATATACAGGACTTTACATGGGGCACAGTATAATATACAGACTATACATGGGGGGTAGTGTAATATACAGGACTATACATGGGGTGCAGTGTAATATACAGGACTATACATGGGGTGCAGTGTAATATACAGGACTATACATGGGGTGCAGTATAATATACAGGACTATACATGGGGTGCGGTGTAATATACAGGATAATACATGGGGTGCAGTATAATATACAGGACTATACATGGGGTGCAGTGTAATATACAGACTATACATGGGGGGTAGTGTAATATACAGGATAATACATCGGGTGCAGTATAATATACAGGACTATACATGGGGGGTAGTGCAATATACAGGACTATACATGGTGGGCAGTATAATATACTGGACTATACATGGGGTGTAGTGTAATATACAGGACTATACATGTGGTGCAGTGAAATATACAGGACTATACATGGGTGCAGTGTAATATACAGGACTATACATGGGGTAGTGTAATATACAGGACTATACATGGGGTGTAGTGTAATATACTGGACTATACATGGGGTGCAGTGTAATATACAGGACTATACATGGGGTGCAGTGTAATATACAGAACTATACATGTGTTGCAGTGAAATATACAGGACTATACATGGGTGCAGTGTAATATACAGGACTATACATGGGGGTAGTGTAATATACAGGACTATACATGGGGTGCAGTGTAATATACAGGATAATACATGGGGTGCAGTGTAATATACAGGACTATACATGGGGTGCAGTGTAATATACAGGACTATACATGGGGTGCAGTGTAATATACAGGACTATACATGAGGTGCAGTGTAATATACAGGACTATACATGAGGTGCAGTGTAATATACAGGACTATACATGAGGTACAGTACAATATATAGGGCTAAACATTGGGTGCAGTGTAATATACAGGACTATACATGGGGTGCAGTGTAATATACAGGACTATACATGGGGTGCAGTATAATATACAGGACTATACATGGGGTGCAGTGTAATATGCAGGACTATACATGAGGTGCAGTGTAATATACAGGACTATACATGGGGTGCAGTATAATATACAGGACTATACATGGGGTACAGTACAACATATAGGGCTAAACATTGGGTGCAGTGTAATATACAGGACTATACATGGGGTGCAGTGTAATATACAGGACTATACATGGGGTACAGTGTAATATACAGGACTGTACATGGGGTGCAGTATAATATACAGGACTATGCATGGGGTGCAGTGGTGTAATATACAGGACTATACATGGGGTACAGTGTAATATACAGGGCTAAACTTGGGGTGCAGTGTAATATACAGGACTATACATGAGGTGCAGTGTAATATACAGGACTATACATGAGGTGCAGTGTAATATGCAGGACTATACATGAGGTACAGTACAATATATAGGGCTAAACATTGGGTGCAGTGTAATATACAGGACTATACGTGGGGTGCAGTGTAATATACAGGACTATACATGGGGTGCAGTGTAATATACAGGACTGTACATGGGGTGCAGTATAATATACAGGACTATACATGGGGTGCAGTGTAATATACAGGACTATACATGGGGTACAGTGTAATATACAGGACTGTACATGGGGTGCAGTATAATATACAGGACTATGCATGGGGTGCAGTGGTGTAATATACAGGACTATACATGGGGTACAGTGTAATATACAGGGCTAAACATGGGGTGCAGTGTAATATACAGGACTATACATGGGGTACAGTGTAATATACAGGGCTAAACATGGGGTGCAGTGTATAATACAGGACTATACATGGGGTGCAGTATAATATACAGGACTATACATGGGGTGCATTGTAATATACAGGACTATACATGGGGTGCGGTATAATATACAGGAATATACATGGGGGCAGTGTAATATACAGGACTATACATGGGGTGCAGTGTAATATACAGGACTATACATGGGGTGCAGTGTAATATACAGGACTATACATGGGGTGCAGTGTAATATACAGGACTATACATGAGGTGCAGTGTAATATACAGGACTATACATGAGGTACAGTACAATATATAGGGCTAAACATTGGGTGCAGTGTAATATACAGGACTATACATGGGGTGCAGTGTAATATACAGGACTGTACATGGGGTGCAGTATAATATACAAGACCATACATGGGGTGCAGTGTAATATGCAGGACTATACATGAGGTGCAGTGTAATATACAGGACTATACATTGGGTGCAGTATAATATACAGGACTATACATGGGGTACAGTACAACATATAGGGCTAAACATTGGGTGCAGTGTAATATACAGGACTATACATGGGGTACAGTGTAATATACAGGACTGTACATGGGGTGCAGTATTATATACAGGACTATGCATGGGGTTCAGTGGTGTAATATACAGGACTATACATGGGGTACAGTGTAATATACAGGGCTAAACATGGGGTGCAGTGTAATATACAGGACTATACATGGGGTACAGTGTAATATACAGGGCTAAACATGGGGTGCAGTGTAATATACAGGACTATACATGGGGTGCAGTATAATATACAGGACTATACATGGGGTGCAGTGTAATATACAGGACTATACATGGGGTGCGGTATAATATACAGGAATATACATGGGGCAGTGTAATATACAGGACTATACATGGGGTGCAGTGTAATATACAGGACTATACATGGGGTGCAGTGTAATATACAGGACTATACATGAGGTGCAGTGTAATATAAAGGACTATACATGAGGTGCAGTGTAATATACAGGACTATACATGGGGTGCAGTGTAATATGCAGGACTATACATGAAGTGCAGTGTAATATACAGGACTATACATGGGGTGCAGTATAATATACAGGACTATAGATGGGGTACAGTACAACATATAGGGCTAAACATTGGGTGCAGTGTAATATACAGGACTATACATGGGGTGCAGTGTAATATACAGGACAATACATGGGGTGCAGTATAATATACAGGACTATGCATGGGGTGCAGTGTAATATACAGGACTATACATGGGGTGCAGTGGTGTAATATACAAGACTATACATGGGGTGCAGTGTAATATACAACTATACATGGGGTGTAGTGTAATATACAGGATAATACATGGGGTGCGGTATAATATACAGGAATATACATGGGGCAGTGTAATATACAGGACTATACATGAGGTGCAGTGTAATATACAGTACTATACATGGGGTGCAGTGTAATATACAGGACTATACATGGGGAGTAGTGTAATATACAGGACTATACATGGGGTGCAGTGTAATATACAGGATAATACATGGGGTGCAGTGTAATATACAGGACTATACATGGGGTGCAGTGTAATATACAGGACTATACATGGGGTGCAGTGTAATATACAGGACTATACATGGGGTGCAGTGTAATATACAGACAATACATGGGGGGTAGTGTAATATACAGAACTATACATGGGGTACAGTATAATATACAGGACTTTACATGGGGTACAGTATAATATACAGACTATACATGGGGGGTAGTGTAATATACAGGACTATACATGGGGTGCAGTGTAATATACAGGACTATACATGGGGTGTAGTATAATATACAGGACTATACATGGGGTGCAGTGTAATATACAGGATAATACATGGTTTGCAGTGTAATATACAGGACTATACATGGGGTGCAGTGTAATATACAGGACTTTACATGGGGTACAGTATAATATACAGACTATACATGGGGGGTAGTGTAATATACAGGACTATACATGGGGTGCAGTGTAATATACAGGACTATACATGGGGTGCAGTGTAATATACAGGACTATACATGGGGTGCAGTGTAATATACAGGACTATACATGGGGTGCGGTGTAATATACAGGATAATACATGGGGTGCAGTATAATATACAGGACTATACATGGGGTGCAGTGTAATATACAGACTATACATGGGGGGTAGTGTAATATACAGGATAATACATCGGGTGCAGTAGAATATACAGGACTATACATGGGGGGTAGTGCAATATACAGGACTATACATGGTGGGCAGTATAATATACTGGACTATACATGGGGTGTAGTGTAATATACAGGACTATACATGTAGTGCAGTGAAATATACAGGACTATACATGGGTGCAGTGTAATCTACAGGACTATACATGGGGGTAGTGTAATATGCAGGACTATACATGGGGTGTAGTGTAATATACTGGACTATACATGGGGTGCAGTGTAATATAGAGGACTATACATGGGGTACAGTGTAATATACAGAACTATACATGTGTTGCAGTGAAATATACAGGACTATACATGGGTGCAGTGTAATATACAGGACTATACATGGGGGTAGTGTAATATACAGGACTATACATGGGGTGCAGTGTAATATACAGGATAATACATGGGGTGCAGTGTAATATACAGGACTATACATGGGGTGCAGTGTAATATACAGGACTATACATGGGGTGCAGTGTAATATACAGGACTATACATGAGGTGCAGTGTAATATACAGGACTATACATGAGGTGCAGTGTAATATACAGGACTATACATGAGGTACAGTACAATATATAGGGCTAAACATTGGGTGCAGTGTAATATACAGGACTATACATGGGGTGCAGTGTAATATACAGGACTGTACATGGGGTGCAGTATAATATACAGGACTATACATGGGGTGCAGTGTAATATGCAGGACTATACATGAGGTGCAGTGTAAAATACAGGACTATACATGGGGTGCAGTATAATATACAGGACTATACATGGGGTACAGTACAACATATAGGGCTAAACATTGGGTGCAGTGTATTATACAGGACTATACATGGGGTGCAGTGTAATATACAGGACGATACATGGGGTACAGTGTAATATACAGGACTGTACATGGGGTGAAGTATAATATACAGGACTATGCATGGGGTGCAGTGGTGTAATATACAGGACTATACATGGGGTACAGTGTAATATACAGGGCTAAACATGGGGTGCAGTGTAATATACAGGACTATACATGGGGTACAGTGTAATATACAGGGCTAAACATGGGGTGCAGTGTAATATACAGGACTATACATGGGGTGCAGTATAATATACAGGACTATACATGAGGTGCAGTGTAATATACAGGACTATACATGGGGTGCAGTATAATATACAGGACTATACATGGGGTACAGTACAACATATAGGGCTAAACATTGGGTGCACTGTAATATACAGGACTATACATGGTGTACAGTGTAATATACAGGGCTAAACATGGGGTGCAGTGTAATATACAGGACTATACATGGGGTACAGTGTAATATACAGGGCTAAACATGGGATGCAGTGTAATATACAGGACTATACATGGGGTGCAGTATAATATACAGGACTATACATGGGGTGCAGTGTAATATACAGGACTATACATGGGGTGCGGTATAATATACAGGAATATACATGGGGCAGTGTAATATACAGGACTATACATGGGGTGCAGTGTAATATACAGGACTATACATGGGGTGCAGTGTAATATACAGGACTATACATGAGGTGCAGTGTAATATAAAGGACTATACATGAGGTGCAGTGTAATATACAGGACTATACATGGGGTGCAGTGTAATATGCAGGACTATACATGAAGTGCAGTGTAATATACAGGACTATACATGGGGTGCAGTATAAAATACAGGACTATAGATGGGGTACAGTACAACATATAGGGCTAAACATTGGGTGCAGTGTAATATACAGGACTATACATGGGGTGCAGTGTAATATACAGGACAATACATGGGGTGCAGTATAATATACAGGACTATGCATGGGGTGCAGTGTAATATACAGGACTATACATGGGGTGCAGTGGTGTAATATACAGGACTATACATGGGGTGCAGTGTAATATACAGGACTATACATGGGGTGTAGTGTAATATACAGGATAATACATGGGGTGCGGTATAATATACAGGAATATACATGGGGCAGTGTAATATACAGGACTATACATGAGGTGCAGTGTAATATACAGGACTATACATGGGGTGCAGTGTAATATACAGGACTATACATGGGGAGTAGTGTAATATACAGGACTATACATGGGGTGCAGTGTAATATACAGGATAATACATGGGGTGCAGTGTAATATACAGGACTATACATGGGGTGCAGTGTAATATACAGGACTATACATGGGGTGCAGTGTAATATACAGGACTATACATGGGGTGCAGTGTAATATACAGACAATACATGGGGGGTAGTGTAATATACAGGACTATACATGGGGTACAGTATAATATACAGGACTTTACATGGGGTACAGTATAATATACAGACTATACATGGGGGGTAGTGTAATATACAGGACTATACATGGGGTGCAGTGTAATATACAGGACTATACATGGGGTGTAGTATAATATACAGGACTATACATGGGGTGCAGTGTAATATACAGGATAATACATGGTTTGCAGTGTAATATACAGGACTATACATGGGGTGCAGTGTAATATACAGGACTTTACATGGGGCACAGTATAATATACAGACTATACATGGGGGGTAGTGTAATATACAGGACTATACATGGGGTGCAGTGTAATATACAGGACTATACATGGGGTGCAGTGTAATATACAGGACTATACATGGGGTGCAGTATAATATACAGGACTATACATGGGGTGCGGTGTAATATACAGGATAATACATGGGGTGCAGTATAATATACAGGACTATACATGGGGTGCAGTGTAATATACAGACTATACATGGGGGGTAGTGTAATATACAGGATAATACATCGGGTGCAGTATAATATACAGGACTATACATGGGGGGTAGTGCAATATACAGGACTATACATGGTGGGCAGTATAATATACTGGACTATACATGGGGTGTAGTGTAATATACAGGACTATACATGTGGTGCAGTGAAATATACAGGACTATACATGGGTGCAGTGTAATATACAGGACTATACATGGGGGTAGTGTAATATACAGGACTATACATGGGGTGTAGTGTAATATACTGGACTATACATGGGGTGCAGTGTAATATACAGGACTATACATGGGGTGCAGTGTAATATACAGAACTATACATGTGTTGCAGTGAAATATACAGGACTATACATGGGTGCAGTGTAATATACAGGACTATACATGGGGGTAGTGTAATATACAGGACTATACATGGGGTGCAGTGTAATATACAGGATAATACATGGGGTGCAGTGTAATATACAGGACTATACATGGGGTGCAGTGTAATATACAGGACTATACATGGGGTGCAGTGTAATATACAGGACTATACATGAGGTGCAGTGTAATATACAGGACTATACATGAGGTGCAGTGTAATATACAGGACTATACATGAGGTACAGTACAATATATAGGGCTAAACATTGGGTGCAGTGTAATATACAGGACTATACATGGGGTGCAGTGTAATATACAGGACTATACATGGGGTGCAGTATAATATACAGGACTATACATGGGGTGCAGTGTAATATGCAGGACTATACATGAGGTGCAGTGTAATATACAGGACTATACATGGGGTGCAGTATAATATACAGGACTATACATGGGGTACAGTACAACATATAGGGCTAAACATTGGGTGCAGTGTAATATACAGGACTATACATGGGGTGCAGTGTAATATACAGGACTATACATGGGGTACAGTGTAATATACAGGACTGTACATGGGGTGCAGTATAATATACAGGACTATGCATGGGGTGCAGTGGTGTAATATACAGGACTATACATGGGGTACAGTGTAATATACAGGGCTAAACTTGGGGTGCAGTGTAATATACAGGACTATACATGAGGTGCAGTGTAATATACAGGACTATACATGAGGTGCAGTGTAATATGCAGGACTATACATGAGGTACAGTACAATATATAGGGCTAAACATTGGGTGCAGTGTAATATACAGGACTATACGTGGGGTGCAGTGTAATATACAGGACTATACATGGGGTGCAGTGTAATATACAGGACTATACATGGGGTGCAGTATAATATACAGGACTATACATGGGGTGCAGTGTAATATACAGGACTATACATGGGGTACAGTGTAATATACAGGACTGTACATGGGGTGCAGTATAATATACAGGACTATGCATGGGGTGCAGTGGTGTAATATACAGGACTATACATGGGGTACAGTGTAATATACAGGGCTAAACATGGGGTGCAGTGTAATATACAGGACTATACATGGGGTACAGTGTAATATACAGGGCTAAACATGGGGTGCAGTGTATAATACAGGACTATACATGGGGTGCAGTATAATATACAGGACTATACATGGGGTGCATTGTAATATACAGGACTATACATGGGGTGCGGTATAATATACAGGAATATACATGGGGGCAGTGTAATATACAGGACTATACATGGGGTGCAGTGTAATATACAGGACTATACATGGGGTGCAGTGTAATATACAGGACTATACATGAGGTGCAGTGTAATATACAGGACTATACATGAGGTGCAGTGTAATATACAGGACTATACATGAGGTACAGTACAATATATAGGGCTAAACATTGGGTGCAGTGTAATATACAGGACTATACATGGGGTGCAGTGTAATATACAGGACTGTACATGGGGTGCAGTATAATATACAGGACCATACATGGGGTGCAGTGTAATATGCAGGACTATACATGAGGTGCAGTGTAATATACAGGACTATACATTGGGTGCAGTATAATATACAGGACTATACATGGGGTACAGTACAACATATAGGGCTAAACATTGGGTGCAGTGTAATATACAGGACTATACATGGGGTACAGTGTAATATACAGGACTGTACATGGGGTGCAGTATTATATACAGGACTATGCATGGGGTTCAGTGGTGTAATATACAGGACTATACATGGGGTACAGTGTAATATACAGGGCTAAACATGGGGTGCAGTGTAATATACAGGACTATACATGGGGTACAGTGTAATATACAGGGCTAAACATGGGGTGCAGTGTAATATACAGGACTATACATGGGGTGCAGTATAATATACAGGACTATACATGGGGTGCAGTGTAATATACAGGACTATACATGGGGTGCGGTATAATATACAGGAATATACATGGGGCAGTGTAATATACAGGACTATACATGGGGTGCAGTGTAATATACAGGACTATACATGGGGTGCAGTGTAATATACAGGACTATACATGAGGTGCAGTGTAATATAAAGGACTATACATGAGGTGCAGTGTAATATACAGGACTATACATGGGGTGCAGTGTAATATGCAGGACTATACATGAAGTGCAGTGTAATATACAGGACTATACATGGGGTGCAGTATAATATACAGGACTATAGATGGGGTACAGTACAACATATAGGGCTAAACATTGGGTGCAGTGTAATATACAGGACTATACATGGGGTGCAGTGTAATATACAGGACAATACATGGGGTGCAGTATAATATACAGGACTATGCATGGGGTGCAGTGTAATATACAGGACTATACATGGGGTGCAGTGGTGTAATATACAGGACTATACATGGGGTGCAGTGTAATATACAACTATACATGGGGTGTAGTGTAATATACAGGATAATACATGGGGTGCGGTATAATATACAGGAATATACATGGGGCAGTGTAATATACAGGACTATACATGAGGTGCAGTGTAATATACAGTACTATACATGGGGTGCAGTGTAATATACAGGACTATACATGGGGAGTAGTGTAATATACAGGACTATACATGGGGTGCAGTGTAATATACAGGATAATACATGGGGTGCAGTGTAATATACAGGACTATACATGGGGTGCAGTGTAATATACAGGACTATACATGGGGTGCAGTGTAATATACAGGGAGTGCAGAATTATTAGGCAAGTTGTATTTTTGAGGATTCATTTTATTATTGAACAACAACCATGTTCTCAATGAACCCAAAAAACTCATTAATATCAAAGCTGAATATTTTTGGAAGTAGTTTTTAGTTTGTTTTTAGTTTTAGCTATTTTAGGGGGATATCTGTGTGTTCAGGTGACTATTACTGTGCATAATTATTAGGCAACTTAACAAAAAACAAATATATACCCATTTCAATTATTTATTTTTACCAGTGAAACCAATATAACATCTCAACATTCACAAATATACATTTCTGACATTCAAAAACAAAACAAAAACAAATCAGTGACCAATATAGCCACCTTTCTTTGCAAGGACACTCAAAAGCCTGCCATCCATGGATTCTGTCAGTGTTTTGATCTGTTCACCATCAACATTGCGTGCAGCAGCAACCACAGCCTCCCAGACACTGTTCAGAGAGGTGTACTGTTTTCCCTCCTTGTAAATCTCACATTTGATGATGGACCACAGGTTCTCAATGGGGTTCAGATCAGGTGAACAAGGAGGCCATGTCATTAGATTTTCTTCTTTTATACCCTTTCTTGCCAGCCACGCTGTGGAGTACTTGGACGTGTGTGATGGAGCATTGTCCTGCATGAAAATCATGTTTTTCTTGAAGGATGCAGACTTCTTCCTGTACCACTGCTTGAAGAAGGTGTCTTTCAGAAACTGGCAGTAGGACTGGGAGTTGAGCTTGACTCCATCCTCAACCCGAAAAGGCCCCACAAGCTCATCTTTGATGATACCAGCCCAAACCAGTACTCCACCTCCACCTTGCTGGCGTCTGAGTCGGACTGGAGCTCTCTGCCCTTTACCAATCCAGCCACGGGCCCATCCATCTGGCCCATCAAGACTCACTCTCATTTCATCAGTCCATAAAACCTTAGAAAAATTAGTCTTGAGATATTTCTTGGCCCAGTCTTGATGTTTCAGCTTGTGTGTCTTGTTCAGTGGTGGTCGTCTTTCAGCCTTTCTTACCTTGGCCATGTCTCTGAGTATTGCACACCTTGTGCTTTTGGGCACTCCAGTGATGTTGCAGCTCTGAAATATGGCCAAACTGGTGGCAAGTGGCATCTTGGCAGCTGCACGCTTGACTTTTCTCAGTTCATGGGCAGTTATTTTGCGCCTTGGTTTTTCCACACGCTTCTTGCGACCCTGTTGACTATTTTGAATGAAACGCTTGATTGTTCGATGATCACGCTTCAGAAGCTTTGCAATTTTAAGAGTGCTGCATCCCTCTGCAAGATATCTCACTATTTTTGACTTTTCTGAGCCTGTCAAGTCCTTCTTTTGACCCATTTTGCCAAAGGAAAGGAAGTTGCCTAATAATTATGCACACCTAATATAGGGTGTTGATGTCATTAGACCACACCCCTTCTCATTACAGAGATGCACATCACCTAATATGCTTAATTGGTAGTAGGCTTTCGAGCCTATACAGCTTGGAGTAAGACAACATGCATAAAGAGGATGATGTGGTCAAAATACTCATTTGCCTAATAATTCTGCACGCAGTGTACAGGACTATACATGGGGTGCAGTGTAATATACAGACAATACATGGGGGGTAGTGTAATATACAGAACTATACATGGGGTACAGTATAATATACAGGACTTTACATGGGGTACAGTATAATATACAGACTATACATGGGGGGTAGTGTAATATACAGGACTATACATGGGGTGCAGTGTAATATACAGGACTATACATGGGGTGTAGTATAATATACAGGACTATACATGGGGTGCAGTGTAATATACAGGATAATACATGGTTTGCAGTGTAATATACAGGACTATACATGGGGTGCAGTGTAATATACAGGACTTTACATGGGGTACAGTATAATATACAGACTATACATGGGGGGTAGTGTAATATACAGGACTATACATGGGGTGCAGTGTAATATACAGGACTATACATGGGGTGCAGTGTAATATACAGGACTATACATGGGGTGCAGTATAATATACAGGACTATACATGGGGTGCGGTGTAATATACAGGATAATACATGGGGTGCAGTATAATATACAGGACTATACATGGGGTGCAGTGTAATATACAGACTATACATGGGGGGTAGTGTAATATACAGGATAATACATCGGGTGCAGTAGAATATACAGGACTATACATGGGGGGTAGTGCAATATACAGGACTATACATGGTGGGCAGTATAATATACTGGACTATACATGGGGTGTAGTGTAATATACAGGACTATACATGTAGTGCAGTGAAATATACAGGACTATACATGGGTGCAGTGTAATCTACAGGACTATACATGGGGGTAGTGTAATATGCAGGACTATACATGGGGTGTAGTGTAATATACTGGACTATACATGGGGTGCAGTGTAATATAGAGGACTATACATGGGGTACAGTGTAATATACAGAACTATACATGTGTTGCAGTGAAATATACAGGACTATACATGGGTGCAGTGTAATATACAGGACTATACATGGGGGTAGTGTAATATACAGGACTATACATGGGGTGCAGTGTAATATACAGGATAATACATGGGGTGCAGTGTAATATACAGGACTATACATGGGGTGCAGTGTAATATACAGGACTATACATGGGGTGCAGTGTAATATACAGGACTATACATGAGGTGCAGTGTAATATACAGGACTATACATGAGGTGCAGTGTAATATACAGGACTATACATGAGGTACAGTACAATATATAGGGCTAAACATTGGGTGCAGTGTAATATACAGGACTATACATGGGGTGCAGTGTAATATACAGGACTATACATGGGGTGCAGTATAATATACAGGACTATACATGGGGTGCAGTGTAATATGCAGGACTATACATGAGGTGCAGTGTAAAATACAGGACTATACATGGGGTGCAGTATAATATACAGGACTATACATGGGGTACAGTACAACATATAGGGCTAAACATTGGGTGCAGTGTATTATACAGGACTATACATGGGGTGCAGTGTAATATACAGGACGATACATGGGGTACAGTGTAATATACAGGACTGTACATGGGGTGAAGTATAATATACAGGACTATGCATGGGGTGCAGTGGTGTAATATACAGGACTATACATGGGGTACAGTGTAATATACAGGGCTAAACATGGGGTGCAGTGTAATATACAGGACTATACATGGGGTACAGTGTAATATACAGGGCTAAACATGGGGTGCAGTGTAATATACAGGACTATACATGGGGTGCAGTATAATATACAGGACTATACATGGGGTGCAGTGTAATATACAGGACTATACATGGGGTGCGGTATAATATACAGGAATATACATGGGGCAGTGTAATATACAGGACTATACATGGGGTGCAGTGTAATATACAGGACTATACATGGGGTGCAGTGTAATATACAGGACTATACATGAGGTGCAGTGTAATATACAGGACTATACATGAGGTGCAGTGTAATATACAGGACTATACATGGGGTGCAGTGTAATATGCAGGACTATACATGAAGTGCAGTGTAATATACAGGACTATACATGGGGTGCAGTATAATATACAGGACTATAGATGGGGTACAGTACAACATATAGGGCTAAACATTGGGTGCAGTGTAATATACAGGACTATACATGGGGTGCAGTGTAATATACAGGACTATACATGGGGTGCAGTATAATATACAGGACTATGCATGGCGTGCAGTGTAATATACAGGACTATACATGGGGTGCAGTGGTGTAATATACAGGACTATACATGGGGTGCAGTGTAATATACAGGACTATACATGAGGTGTAGTGTAATATACAGGATAATACATGGGGTGCGGTATAATATACAGGAATATACATGGGGCAGTGTAATATACAGGACTATACATGAGGTGCAGTGTAATATACAGGACTATACATGGGGTGCAGTGTAATATACAGGACTATACATGGGGAGTAGTGTAATATACAGGACTATACATGGGGTGCAGTGTAATATACAGGATAATACATGGGGTGCAGTGTAATATACAGGACTATACATGGGGTGCAGTGTAATATAAAGGACTATACATGGGGTGCAGTGTAATATACAGGACTATACATGGGGTGCAGTGTAATATACAGACAATACATGGGGGGTAGTGTAATATACAGGACTATACATGGGGTACAGTATAATATACAGGACTTTACATGGGGTACAGTATAATATACAGACTATACATGTGGGGTAGTGTAATATACAGGACTATACATGGGGTGCAGTGTAATATACAGGACTATACATGGGGTGTAGTATAATATACAGGACTATACATGGGGTGCAGTGTAATATACAGGATAATACATGGTTTGCAGTGTAATATACAGGACTATACATGGGGTGCAGTGTAATATACAGGACTTTACATGGGGTACAGTATAATATACAGACTATACATGGGGGGTAGTGTAATATACAGGACTATACATGGGGTGCAGTGTAATATACAGGACTATACATGGGGTGCAGTGTAATATACAGGACAATACATGGGGTGCAGTATAATATACAGGACTATACATGGGGTGCGGTGTAATATACAGGATAATACATGGGGTGCAGTGTAATATACAGACTATACATGGGGGGTAGTGTAATATACAGGATAATACATCGGGGGCAGTATAATATACAGGACTATACATGGGGGGTAGTGCAATATACAGGACTATACATTGTGGGCAGTATAATATACTGGACTATACATGGGGTGTAGTGTAATATACAGGACTATACATGTGGTGCAGTGAAATATACAGGACTATACATGGGTGCAGTGTAATATACAGGACTATACATGGGGGTAGTGTAATATACAGGACTATACATGGGGTGCAGTGTAATATACAGGATAATACATGGGGTGCAGTGTAATATACAGGACTATACATGGGGTGCAGTGTAATATACAGGACTATACATGGGGTGCAGTGTAATATACAGGACTATACATGATGTGCAGGGTAATATACAGGACTATACATGGGGTGCAGTATAATATACAGGACTATACATGGGGTGCAGTGTAATATACAGGACTATACATGGGGTGCAGTGGTGTAATATACAGGACTATACATGGGGTACAGTGTAATATACAGGGCTAAACATGGGGTGCAGTGTAATATACAGGACTATACATGGGGTGCAGTATAATATACAGGACTATACATGGGGGCAGTGTAATATACAGGACTATACATGAGGTGCAGTGAAATATACAGGACTATACATGGGGTGCAGTGTAATATACAGGACTATACATGGGGTGCAGTGAAATATACAGGACTATACATGGGGTGCATTATAATATACAGGACTATACATGGGGTACAGTACAATATATAGGGCTAAACATTGGGTGCAGTGTAATATACAGGACTATACATGGGGTGCAGTGTAATATGCAGGACTATACATGAGGTGCAGTGTAATATACAGGACTATACATGGGGTACAGTACAACATATAGGGCTAAACATTGGGTGCAGTGTAATATACCGGACTATACATGGGGTGCAGTGTAATATACAGGACTATACATGGGGTACAGTACAACATATAGGGCTAAACATTGGGTGCAGTGTAATATACCGGACTATACATGGGGTGCAGTATAATATACAGGACTATACATGGGGTGCAGTGTAATATACAGGACTATACATGGGGTGCAGTGTAATATACAGGACTATACATGGGGTGCAGTGTAATATGCAGGACTATACATGAGGTGCAGTGTAATATACAGGACTATACATGGGGTACAGTACAACATATAGGGCTAAACATTGGGTGCAGTGTAATATACCGGACTATACATGGGGTGCAGTGTAATATACAGGACTATACATGGGGTGCAGTATAATATACAGGACTATACATGGGGTGCAGTGTAATATACAGGACTATACATGGGGTGCAGTGTAATATACAGGACTATACATGAGGTGCAGTGTAATATACAGGACTATACATGAGGTGCAGTGTAATATACAGGACTATACATGAGGTGCAGTGTAATATACAGGACTATACATGGGGTGCAGTGTAATATGCAGTACTATACATGAGGTGCAGTGTAATATACAGGACTATACATGGGGTGCAGTATAATATACAGGACTATACATGGGGTACAGTACAACATATAGGGCTAAACATTGGGTGCAGTGTAATATACAGGACTATACATGGGGTGCAGTTTAATATACAGGACTATACATGGGGTGCAGTGTAATATACAGGACTATGCATGGGGTGCAGTGTAATATACAGGACTGTAAATGGGGTGCAGTGTAATATACAGGATAATACATGGGGTGCAGTGTAATTTACAGGACTATACATGGGGTGTAGTGTAATATACAGGACTATACATGGGGTTCAGTGTAATATACAGGATAATACATGGGGTGCAGTGTAATATACAGGACTATACATGGGGTGCAGTGTAATATACAGGACTATACATGGGGTGCAGTGTAATATACAGGACTATACATGGGGTACAGTATAATATACAGGACTTTACATGGGGTACAGTAATATACAGACTATACATGGGGTACAGTATAATATACAGGACTTTACATGAGGTACAGTATAATATACAGACTATACATGGGGTACAGTATAATATACAGGACTTTACATGGGGTACAGTATAATATACAGACTATACATGGGGTACAGTATAATATACAGGACTTTACATGGGGTACAGTATAATATACAGACTATACATGGGGTACAGTGTAATATACAGGACTATACATGGGGTACAGTGTAATATACAGGACTGTACATGGGGTGCAGTATAATATACAGGACTATACATGGGGTGCAGTGTAATATACAGGACTATACATGGGGTGCAGTATACTATACAGGACTATACATGGGGTGCAGTGTAATATACAGGACTATACATGGGGTGCAGTGTAATATACAGGACTATAAACGGGGTGCAGTATAATATACAGGACTATAACAGGGGTTGCGGTGTAATATACAGGATAATACATGGGGTGCAGTATTATATACAGGACTATACATGGGGTGCAGTGTAATATACAGACTATACATGGGGGGTAGTGTAATATACAGGATAATACATCGGGTGCAGTATAATATACAGGACTATACATGGGGGGTAGTGCAATATACAGGACTATACATGGTGGGCAGTATAATATACTGGACTATACATGGGGTGTAGTGTAATATACTGGACTATACATGGGGTGCAGTGTAATATACAGGACTATACATGGGGTACAGCATAATATACAGGTCTATACATGGGGTGCAGTATAATATACAGGACTATACATGGGGTGCAGTATAATATACAGACTATACATGGGGTGTAGTGTAATATACAGGACTATACATGGGGTGCAGTGTAATATACAGGATAATACATGGGGTGCATTGTAATATACAGGACTATGCATGGGGTGCAGTATAATATACAGGACTATACATGGGGTACAGTATAATATACAGACTATACATGGGGTGCAGTGGTGTAATATACAGGACTATACATGGGGTGCAGTGTAATATACAGTATAATACATGGGGTGCATTGTAATATACAGGACTATGCATGGGGTGCAGTATAATATACAGGACTATACATGGGGTGCAGTATAATATACAGACTATACATGGGGTGCAGTGTAATATACAGGACTATACATGAGGTGCAGTGTAATATACAGGATAATACATTGGGTGCAGTGTAATATACAGGACTATACATGGGGTGCAGTGTAATATACAGGACTATACATGGGGTGCAGTGTAATATACAGACTATACATGGGGTGTAGTGTAATATACAGGATAATACATGGGGTGCAGTGTAATATACAGGACTAAACATGGGGGGCAGTGTAATATACAGTACTGTACATGGGGGGCAGTATAATATACAGGACTATACATGGGGTGTAGTGTAATATACAGACTATACATGGGGTGCAGTGTAATATACAGGACTATACATGGGGGGCAGTGTAATATACAGGACTGTACGTGGGGGGCAGTATAATATACAGGACTATACATGGGGTGTAGTGTAATATACAGACTATACATGGGGTGCAGTGTAATATACAGACTATACATGGGGTGTAGTGTAATATACAGACTATACATGGGGTGCAGTGTAATATACAGGACTATACATGGGGGGCAGTGTAATATACAGTACTGTACATGGGGGGCAGTATAATATACAGGACTATACATGGGGTGTAGTGTAATATACAGACTATACATGGGGTGCAGTGTAATATACAGGACTATACATGGGGGGCAGTGTAATATACAGGACTGTACGTGGGGGGCAGTATAATATACAGGACTATACATGGGGTGTAGTGTAATATACAGACTATACATGGGGTGCAGTGTAATATACAGACTATACATGGGGTGCAGTGTAATATACAGGACTGTACATGGGGTGCAGTGTAATATACAGGACTATACATGGGGTACAGTATAATATACAGGACTATACATGGGGTGCATTGTAATATACAGGACTATACATGGGGTGTAGTGTAATATACAGACTATACATGGGGTGCAGTGTAATATACAGGACTATACATGGGGGGGCAGTGTAATATACAGGACTGTACATGGGGGGCAGTATAATATACAGGACTATACATGGGGTGCAGTATAATATACAGGACTATACATGGGGTGCAGTGTAATATGCAGGACTATACATGGGGTGCAGTATAATATACAGGACTATACATGAGGTGCAGTGTAATATACAGGACTATACATGGGGTGCATTGTAATATACAGGACTATACATGGGGTGTAGTGTAATATACAGACTATACATGGGGTGCAGTGTAATATACAGGACTATACATGGGGGGGGCAGTGTAATATACAGGACTGTACATGGGGGGCAGTATAATATACAGGACTATACATGGGGTGCAGTATAATATACAGGACTATACATGGGGTGCAGTGTAATATGCAGGACTATACATGGGGTGCTGTGTAATATACAGGACTATACATGAGGTGCAGTGTAATATACAGGACTATACATGGGGGTAGTGTAATATACAGGACTATACATGGGGTGCTGTGTAATATACAGGACTATACATGGGGTACAGTATAATATACAGACTATACATGAGGTGCAGTGTAATATACAGGACTATACATGGGTGCAGTACAATATACAGGACTATACATGGGGTGCAGTGTAATATACAGGACTATACATGGGGTGCAGTATAATATACAGGACTATACATGGGGGCAGTATAATATACAGGACTATACATGGGGTGCAGTGTAATATACAGGACTATACATGGGGTGCAGTGTAATATACAGACTATACATGAGGTGCAGTGTAATATACAGGACTATACATGGGGTGCAGTATAATATACAGGACTATACATGGGTGCAGTACAATATACAGGACTATACATGGGGTGCAGTATAATATACAGGACTATACATGAGGTGCAGTGTAATATACAGGACTATACATGGGGTGCAGTGTAATATACAGGACTATACATGGGGTGCAGTATAATATACAGGACTATACATGGGGTGCAGTATAATATACAGGACTATACATGGGGTGCAGTATAATATACAGGACTATACATGGGGTGCAGTATAATATACAGGACTATACATGGGGTGCAGTGTAATATACAGGACTATACATGGGGTGCAGTGTAATATACAGGACTATACATGGGGTGCAGTATAATATACAGGACTATACATGGGGTGCATTATAATATACAGGACTATACATGGGGTGCATTGTAATATACAGGACTATACATGGGGGCAGTATAATATACAGGACTATACATGGGGTGCAGTGGTGTAATATACAGGACTATGCATAGGGTGCATTGTAATATACAGGACTATACATGGGGTGCAGTGTAATATACAGGACTATACATGGGGTGCAGTATAATATACAGGACTATACATTGGGTGCATTATAATATACAGGACTATACATGGGGTGCATTGTAATATACAGGACTATACATGGGGGCAGTATAATATACTGGACTATACATGGGGTGCAGTGTAATATACAGACTATACATGGGGTGCAGTGTAATATACAGGACTATACATGAGGTGCAGTGTAATATACAGGTCTATACATGAGGTGCAGTCAGGGGCGTAGCTATAGGGGGTGCAGAGGTAGCAGTCGCTATCGGGCCCAGGAGCCTGGGGGGCCCAAAGACCCTTGTGCTGCACAAGAAGACACCAGTATTATAGAAAATGCATGCTGGTCAAGTTGCCGGCTGGAGGGAAGGGGTTAGGTCAGGAATTTGGCATGGTGGGGAGTGAGGTGCCGTTTCAATTTTTGCCTCAGGCAGCATGAAGGCTATGTGCTTCCCTGCCCCTGGCCACAAAGCACTGAGGGAAGGGGGGCCCAAGCTGGACTCTTGCACCGTGGCCCATGAGCCTTTAGCTATGCCCCCGCAGCTGAGATAATATTTTGATTATCATCGTTGCCATATAAATGAACTGTACTGATGACTCTGAGACAATTGATTAAGTAAAGGTTCCATTGCTTTCAACATTTGACTCCTCATCCTTTCTACAACCTTCCTTTGCCCCCTGTGTCCAAGGCATCTAAAAACCCTTTTCCACCAAGGGCACCTCAACCACCATCTGGCGGGAATCCCTGGACAACAGAGTGTGCCCCGAAGGAGCTGGTGCTGTCCCTCCCGTCACTGCACGCCAGCCCAGGGAGCGCTGCTAACTGTGAGTAAAACGACTACTACTACTACCCCCATCGGCCCACCGTAGTTCACGTGTTGCCCCTGTGGCCCGGTCGCTGCCCATGACAATCTCTTTCTTAGGCTACTTTCACACTGGCGTTTGGAGCGGATCCGTCTGGTGTCTGCACAGACGGATCCGCTCCTATAATGCAAACGCTGGTATCCGTTCAGAACGGATCCATCTGCATAACATTTTTTTACAGATTTGATTTTTCACTTCGTGAAAACTCAGATCCGACAGTATATTCTAACACAGAGGCGTTCCCATAGTGATGGGGACGCTTCAAGTTAGAATATACTAAAAGAACTGCGTACATGACTGCCCCCTGCTGCCTGGCAGCACCCGATCTCTTATTGGGGGCTGTGATCCACACAATTATTGTGCGAATCATAGCCCCCTGTAAGAGATTAGGTGCTGCCAGGCAGGAGGGGGCAGACCCCCTCCCTCCCCTGTATTAAATGTGACCAGTGCAGCCCCCCTCCCTCTATATTCATTGGTGGCCAGTGCGGCCCCCCACCCTCCCTCCCCAGTATTAAATGTGACCAGTGCGGCCCCCCTCCCTCTATATTCATTGGTGGCCAGTGCAGATTCCCAGTATTAAATGTGACCAGTGCGGCCTCCCCTCTCCCCCCCCCCCCCTAATTAAAATCACCCCCCCCCCATCATTGGTGGCAGCGGAGAGTTCCGATCGGAGTCCCAGTTTAATCGCTGGGGCTCCGATCGGTTACCATGGCAGCCAAGACGCTATTGCAGTCTTGGCTGCCATGGTTACTTAGCAATAAATAGAAGCATTATACTTACCTGCGATGTCTGTGACCGTCCAGGAGCTGCTCCTACTGGTAAGTGAAAGGTTTTTGCTATAGGCAATGCGCTGCACAGACCTTTCACTTACCAATAGGAGGAGCGCCCGGCCGGTCACAGACATCGCAGCTTGCAGGTAAGTATACTGCTTCTAAAAATTGCTAATTAACCATGGCAACCAGGACTGCAGTAGCGTCCTGGTTGCCATGGTTACCGATCGGAGCCCAGCGATTAAACTGGGACTCCGATCAGAACTCTCCGCTGCCACCAATGATGGGGGGGGGGGTGATTTTAATTAGGGGGGGAAGAGGGGAGGCCGCACTGGTCACATTTAATACTGGGAATCCGCACTGGCCACCAATGAATATAGAGGGAGGGGGGCCGCACTGGTCACATTTAATGCTGGGGAGGGAGGGAGGGGGGCCGCACTGGCCACCAATGAATATAGAGGGAGGGGGGCCGCACTGGTCACATTTAATACCTGGAGGGAGGGAGGGGGGGCCGCACTGGCCACCAATGAATATAGATGGAGGGGGGCCGCACTGGTCACATTTAATACTGGGGAGGGAGGGAGGGGGGCCGCACTGGCCACCAATGAGTTAAATACAGGGGGGGGAGAGGGAGGGGTCTGCCCCCTGCTGCCTGGCAGCACCTGCCAGGCAGCAGGGGGCAGTCATGTACACAGTTCTCAGTATATTCTAACTTGAAGCGTCCCCATCACTATGGGAACGCCTCTGTGTTAGAATATACTGTCGGATCTGAGTTTCACGATCTAACTCAAATCCGATGGTATATTATAACAGAGGCGTTCCCATGGTGATGGGGACGCTTCAAGTTAAAATATACCATCGGATTGGAGAAAACTCCGATATGATGGTATATTAATAGTGGACTCCTGACTTTACATTGAAAGTCAATGGGGGACGGATCCGTTTGAAATTGCACCATATTGTGTCAACGTCAAACGGATCCGTCCCCATTGACTTGCATTGTAAGTCTGGACGGATCCGTTTGGCTCCGCACGGCCAGACGGACACAAAAACGCTGCAAGCTGCGTTCGGGTGCCCGCCTGCTGAGCGGAACGGAGGCCAAACGGTGCCAAACTGATGCATTCTGAGCGGATCCGCATCCACTCAGAATGCATTGGGGCAGTACGGATCCGTTCGGGGCCGCTTGTGAGAGCCTTCAAACGGAGCTCACAAGCGGAATCCCGAACGCAAGTGTGAAAGTAGCCTAACAAAGCTAGAACCAGCCCTGTACCTCACTTGGAGCCAATGATCTCCCCATTCATTCCTCCAAAATGCGCTGCTTTATTTAGTTCAAGCTGACAGCTCAGAAGACATGTTCTTTCTCACGGGGGTGTACTGCGGCTCTCTCCGTGTAACAGCTCAGGGGCACGTCCTTTCTGCTGCAGCTCTCTCCATATAATAGCTCATGGGTTGTGTCTCTGTATCACAGCACAGGGGGTATGTCCATTTTGCTGCAGCTTCTCCCTATCACAGCTCAGGGGGGTATCTTTTCTGTTGCAGCTCTCTTCCTTACATAATTGCATAGTTAATACGGTTGAAAAAAGACAGAAGTCCATCAAGTTCAACCAAGGGGTAGGTGGGGACGCGAATCCCAAAAGGAAGTAAGACTCCGATTTCTTCACGTTTTCATAAGCATTAAAGTTTTTTACTTTTAAGAATTAGTCTAAACCCTTCTTAAAACTGTCCACTGTTCCTGCTGTGACCACGTCCTGAGGAAGTCTATTCCACAGATTCACAGTTCTTAGGCTGGGTTCACACTTGAGCGTTTTACAGCGCGTTCAAACGCGCTGTAAAACGCTCAACACATGAAAACCAATGCTTCCCTATGGCCCTAGTTCTCACTTGAGCGTTTTACAGCGCTGAAAAACGCGCTGTAAAACGCCCTACGCTCAAACAAGTACTTGAGCTTCTTTGGGGCGTTTTGACGCGCGTTTGTGGCCATAGGACATTGCAGTCAATCACACAAACGCGCGTCAAACGCGCGTTTACTATTGCAAAAAACGCTCGTCAAAAACGCGCGTTAAACGCGCATATCAAAGACGCTCAGGTCTGAACCCAGCCTTACAGTAAAGAAGCTTTGACGCTTCTGGAAACTGAACTTTTTCCTCTCCAGTCGGAGGCAGTGCCCCCTCGTCTTTTGAGTGCATTTTACATGGAACAGTTTTTCACCTTATTTTTTGTATGGCCCATTTATATACTTATGCAGGTTAATCATGTCCCCCTTAGACGTCTCTTCTCAAGACTAAATAAATTCAATTCTTTTAATCTTTCTTCATAACTAAGCCCCTCCATTCTTGGGAAGTGTGTCTGTCTGCCGCAGCTTTTTCCCTATCACAGCTAAGGAGGAGTGTCCTTTCTGCTGCAGCTATCTCCCTATCACAGCTCAGGGACCTGTCCTCTCTCCCTGTAATTGTCACAGCTTCTAGTAGAAGATATGGCTGTGGCTAAATGGATCCAGCATTTAAAAAGAAAAATAATTTGAAAAAAAAAAAATGCCGGATCCGTTTTTCCGGATGACACCGGATAGACGGATCCGGCATTTCAATGCATTTGTCATACGGATCAGGATCCTGATCCGTCTGACAAATGCCATAAGTTTGCATACGTTTTGACGGATCCGGCAGGCTGTTCCGGCGACGGAATCCTCTGCCGCAAGTGTGAAAGTAGCCTAACTCATTACATGTCATTACAAAAGTATTCAGATAGAATATGGAATATTTATTAAATAATTAGAGTCGGTGCTCAAGGCTAAAATAATTAGATATGAAGAATCTGATTATTATATTTTAATAAAGTATAATAATTTTATTAAAATATCATAATCAGATTCTTCTAATGTAATTATTTTAGCCTTGAGCACCGACTCTAATTATTTAGATTTTTACTATTTTTGCTACTTGGTGCTGAACTTTAGTCAGAGCGCTGGGCATATTTATACCATAACAGGAGGTCGTGTAACCGCTTATTTTATATCTTTATAGAATATTTTTTGGGAAACAGCCCAAGGGGTTTTCCCACAAAAAATATTCTACAGTTTTCAAACCAGCACCTGGATCTGAATAGTAATTGCATGTAATTAAAAAGTTAGTATAGCCTCTGAGTTATTCAATAAAATGTATCTGTATAGCGCCATCTACTTTGTCCTGCTCACTGAGATGGCCGCACATGCTCAGTTTCATCTTTCAACTGCTTCCTGAGCTGTGATAGGGAGAGCTGAGACACGCCTCCTGAGCTGTGATAGGGAGAGCTGAGACACGCCTCCTGAGCTGTGATAGGGAGAGAGCTGCAGCAGAAAAGACACCCCCCCCCCCCGAGCTGTGATAGGGAGAGAGCTGCAGAAAGGACACGCCCCCTGGGTTGCCAGCTTGATATAAATCTAGCAGAGCAATGAATGTGGAGATCTCTGGACCCATGTGAGGTACAGGGCTGGTTCCAGCTTTGTTAGAAGGAGATTGTCATGTACTATATGATGTCTGATTTTTACATTAGTCATGGGATAACACCAACACCATTTAATGGCACCAGCTTTGTACAGAGACTTAGTGGCAACGCTCCGTGGGCACATAGTAGGCAAGTATGTATCTCCAACCACCTTGCTACTGCTAGTGGACTTCAATCTGAATTTCAGGATAAATTAAATTCGATGCGAAGACGGATTTCCTCATGCTTCATGGTAGCGAATCAACTGGACCTGAAATAGTGTAAAAATATCCCCAAAAAATCATACTTACCTGATCCATTTGCTCTCGACGAGACGGCCGCTGCCATCTTGCTTGAAGATCTCAGCCGAAATCCTGTGTGTGGTGACATATGATGTCACCACGCCACCCGGCTTGATGACGTCATTTCGGGTTGCGCACGATTTCGCTCCAGATCTTCAAGCAAGATGGCGGCGGCTGGCCCGTGACAAGCAAATGGATAAGGTAAGTATGATTTTATTTTTTTTTTTATTTTTTTACACTGTATTATCTGTATCAGATGCCGCGATCAGCTATGAATGTGACATCTGAGGAGTACAATGACGAGGGGCGGTGCAATCGTCTCTCCCTGTCATTGCACCCACTATTTATAAAGAAATTTGCTTTGTGACTTAGTAGTTCGCAGCCGAATCAAATTTTCCAATAATTCACTCATCTCTAATTGGGGACATATCGTTAGGGAAAAAAATGGAAGACGGAAAAAACGGAGCCTGCAAAGAGAAGGGGAGTGGACCGCTCATGCATGACCGCCCTCCATTCATTTCGATGGGACTTCCGAAGATATCGGAGCTCGCTCCTAGGCTACTCATTTAGCACTCCCATAGAGATGAATGGAGAGGTCCTTCTCTCCGTGAGCTCCGTTTTAGAGATGGTGGTGGGAGGCATATTGGGGGCATATCCACCAATGTATGAGATGGGCCAACTCCTTTAATAGAGGGTCTCCTCTCTTACATATGCTCTATAGGGCTTCTTAGGCCTCTTTCCCACGGGCGTGTGTGCCCCGTGGTCTTGCTGCGGCCGGCGATCCGGCCGTTCCGCAAAAAGATATGACATGTTGTAACTTTTTGCAGAACGGAAGTACGGGACTAAACCCCATGGAAGCACTCTGTAGTGCTTCCGTAGGGATCCGCTCCGTGGTTCCATTCTGCACCATTCCGCATCTCCGGATTTGCGGACCCATTAAAGTGAATGGGTCCGCATCCGTGATGTGGAATGCCCATGGAACGGCCCCCTGTATATATTGCGGATCCGCAAATGCGGTCCGCAATACGGCAACGGGGCGCACACGCCCGAAAGAGGCCTTAAAGGGTGTTGTCTTGAAGAAAGGCCTTTAGTAATGACATACTCTATTTGTGCCGATTACTTCTTCTACGATTACGTTCGCGCACCTATGGTTAGTGAAGGCGATCGCCGCCAAACATTAGTCTTTACATTGGTTTATCGCTTCGTTTTTCAAATATTAATAATTTATAGACAGTGCACCACTGCGAAAGATAATTAAACTATAAATACAGAAAATAAAAAAATCTATTATCTTCGTAGACTTAAGACTTAACGTACACATCATATATCACATAAGGGGATCCATTTAATTACTTTTACTAATTATTTTTCGAGCTCTGCCTTCTAAAGCAATCAGGCTTTATGTATTGACTTGATACAATGTGCAAAATGGTAAATAGCGCTCGTAGGCTACTTTTACAACTGCGTTTTCCTTTCCGTTTTTAAGATCCGGCAGAGGATCTCAAAACCTGGAGGAAAACGCTTAGTTTTGTCCCCATTCATTTTTAATGGGAACAAAGAATACATTCCGTTCCGGTGTGTTGCGTTCCCATGCCGCTGCAACCAGCGCTCTTGTGTACAGCATGGGAAACTGAACATGAAAAAACCATGTAAGTCAATGGTGTCAGATCCTTTTTTTTTTTTTCAGATACGACCCATTGACTTACAATGGTTTTAGTGCTTTGGTATGTTCATTTTCGATATAATACAAACAAATTCGTCCCGAACGGATGCAGCCGATTGTATTATCCCGGGATGCGTTTTGCTGTGGTTTTGAGATCCCATCCTGGTTCTTAAAATCGGACAGCAAAAACGCAGATGTGAAAGTAGCCTTACCTTGTTGACTCCATGTTTTTTTTCTTTTTCAAACTTGGGAAGGACCTCTATCAACTAAAGGGAGGCAGACACTACCCATAACATCTATCTCCTAGCTTGACCATGCAGTACTTGGACAACCCATGGGGCTTCCAGGACTTTGGATAGGGCACCAACATCAAATCGGTGTGGGTCTGACTTCCAGCATCTCCACCAATCTGCTGACTCAAGCTCCAGGGAGCGCCGTGGCCCCTTTATTGGTTATAAGCCACGGCGCTGTGCATTTTGTAGTGGCTGTACTTGGTACTGCAGTTCAGGTGAATGGGACTGAGCTGTAATACCAGTGCCAGCCACTACCAAATGTGTGGCACTGTGCTGGGTAAAGAAAGAATGAGACATGGAGCTCATGAGAGCTGGTGATTGGCAGGGGTGTCAGGAGGTGAACCCCCACTGATCTTAAATGGATGACCTATCCTAAGGATGGGTTATCAATGCCATAGTCCAGGAACACTTCTTTCATTTAAGTGAGGAATCCTTATTCTCCATCTGCAAAGGAATGGAACACTTACTGCCAGAAAGGGTCATTTTAGGGGTTGTCATATTACTGACCAATAGCACAAGACCTGCAGACGAAAAAGTCATTAGCGAACTAAGACCATCAAGTATTAGTGGTATACTGTATTATTGTGTAGTATCTATATGGCACTATTATGTATGTGTACCTGTGATCAGCTTACAGGGCTTAGAGTGTTCATAGACCCTACAGGGAAACTCCCTGGGGAGCCGGTTCCTTCCTCACGGCCACCAGCCATGGTAAGTAATGATCTGACACTTCCCTCATGACTCCTGAATTGAATTGTATTGCCGACCTCAGGCAACCGGAGAAGGAGGGCAGAAAGTGGCAGCTGGTGCTCGCAGTTTTTGGGCCCTGCCTTCCATCAATTTGGACCCGACTACAAAATGGGGCCCCTTTTAGTCCCCCCCCCCTTGTAGTGACTCCACTAGAGCCTCACCTATTACAGTAATCAATGCAAGGATCTTCTGTGGGCTCCTTTACCTAGACCAGGGATCAGCAACCTTCGGCACTCCAGCTGTTGCGAAACTACAACTCCCAGCATGCTCTGTTCTCTTCTGTGGGAGTTCAGAGAAAAGCCAAGTACGTGTGCATGATGGGAGATTTAGTTTCACAACACCTGGAGTGCCGGAGGTTGCTGACCCCTGACCCAGGCTATCAAGAGGACAATAGAGCTGTCACATTTGCATCCCAATTCTACACCTACTATTTTCATGAGGATTGCCATTCCGATAACATCTACCCCTCACAGCAGCAATAAACTGGCAATGGGTTTCTTATCTGTGCAGGAGTTTTATCTCTCTGTGCTACATAAGGACAATATTTTGTATTTAGTTTTCAATGTCATAATACTGCCGATAGGAAAAAGAAAAACATCCAAAAATTCTAAAATAAATTCCATAAAAAAAAAAACATCCTTTCTGGGTGGAGGTGTCCCCTTAACTTCAGATGAGCAGAATGTGTCAACTGACAAGTAAAAAGGATTATTTTTTATTTTTGTGTTTCAGTTGTCGCTTTAATTCCTAAATTTGCTATGCAGTTTATGTCTGTCCCTTAAGTACAAGCTATGGCCGCTCTTCCATGATTCCTCATATGTAATTCTGTTTTCTGGTGCAATAATTTGCCCTCCAGCTTCCCCAGCAGATTCCTCCCTCTAACAGGGGCTTAGTAGCTCGTGTCTCGCATGCGTCTGTTGTGTTTTAGGAAAATCATTGCTTATTACTGTAAACGCTATATGCGGGAGACGGGGCGCTCGCCGGGCTGTGCTTTTGTAATTAATGCATATCTCCGCAGAGCGTGCAAAGGCTGGGTTTAAATGAGAATACCATTAACATGTGGGGTTGTTACAAAACTTGAAAAGATGACAGAACTGGGGCATGTGCTTACCAACAGCAGCTAATAACGGATGTGGGAGCTGTTACATAATGCGCGGCCGCACGTTCTGCACGCTCCCAGATACATACCATATTTCACAGACATTTTCCAAGAATAATTATTCTGTTTCTCTGCTGAAGGTCAGAACACGCCATTTGCATGTAGTATGTAAAATAGTTCTTGGGATTTTAAGCATATATGTCAGAGCCGAGCCGCCCATGTGTACATTAACGCTTGAGAACTACTGCATGATTTCCTTAAGCCTCATTCACACGTCCGTGTCAGTGCTCAAATCCGTGAGCAGGTGGTCAGTGATGCATCTGTGAAGCTGTGCGTGAAGGATCCGTGTTGGGTCCGTGTGTCGGTTTTTTGCTGTCCGTGTTGCATCCGTGTTTCACTGACCCTGAACAGCTGAAAAATAATTTTCAAAGCATCTCTTCTTAATGATCCGTGAAACACGGATGCACCGTGGATGGCATCCGTCTTGCATCCGTGGTTTTCACGGACCCATAGACTATAATGGAAGTGAACACGGATCCGGATACGGAAAAAATAGAGCATGCATCCGTGCTAAAAACACAGACCGTGCTAAACCACTGATGTCTGAATACACACATTAAAATAAATGGAGAACGCGTACAGCACACGTCCGTGAAACACTGACGTGTGAATGAGGCTTTAGGCCTAGGATTGAATGAACAGGAGACATCTCAATTAATTAGAATATTATTGAAAAGTTAATTTATTTCAGTAATTCAGATCAAAAAGTGAACCTCCTATATTCTATAGACTCATTACACACAGAGTGATCTATTTCAAGCGTTTATTTATTTTAATGTTGATGATTACGGCTTACAGCTAAGGGCTCTTTCACACTTGCGTTGTCCGGATCCGGCGTGTACTCCATTTGCCGGAAGTGCCCGCCGGATCCGTAACACCGCAAGTGAACTGAAAGCATTTGAAGACGGATCAGTCTTCAAAATGCGTTCAGTGTTACTATGGCAGCCAGGACACTATTAAAGTCCTGGCTGCCATAGTAGTAGTGGGGAGCGGGGGAGCAGTATACTTACAGTCCGTGCGGCTCCCGGGGCGCTCCAGAATGACGTCAGAGCGCCCCATGCGCATGGATGACGTGATCCATGCGATCACGTCATCCATGCGCGTGGGGCGCCCTGACGTCACTCTGAACCGCCCCGGGAGCCGCACGGACGGTAAGTATACTGCTCCCCCGCTCCCCACTACACTTTACCATGGCAAACAGGACTTTAGCGTCCTGGCAGCCATGGTAACCATTCAGAAAAAGCTAAACGTCGGATCCGGTAATGCGCCGAAACGACGTTTAGCTTAAGGCCGGATCCGGATTAATGCCTTTCAATGGGCATTAATTCCGGATCCGGCCTTGCGGCAAGTGTTCAGGATTTTTGGCCGGAGCAAAAAGCGCAGCATGCTGCGGTATTTTCTCCAGCCAAAAAACGTTTCGGTCCTGAACTGAAGACATCCTGATGCATCCTGAACGGATTTCTCTCCATTCCGGAACTCTATGCCGGAAAAGAACAACGCAAGTGTGAAAGAGCCCTTATGAAAACCCAAAAGTCAAGATCTTGGAGACCACTGCAGCCAGCGATTGGCTGACATGCTCCTCTTGCATCATGTCAATTGGTCACATGACTTAAGGGGGAGCAGGTCATCACCACTGCAGCCAGCGATTGGCTGCAGTGGCATCAAAGTGGATGTTGACAGCAGGGGACCCAAACAAGGCAGCCATGGCCTAGGAGCAAATGAGTCAAGACCCAGCGGTGGGGAGCAGGTAAGTATGCTTCTCTTTGCAGGTGTACTTTGGAGGAGGGGGGGGGGGGGGGTGTAAAACCACCCTAAAAGTGGCCAATCGCTTTAAGGTCTTATTAACATTGTAAAACATTATGACCTATGTTAACTTAGCTGCCTGTAGATCCGTTATGCCTCTTTTAATACTTTTGTCAGTAACGCATAATTGCATCTCAAATCAAAATTTTAGCAACACACCTCAGTAATTCTGCTAAAAATTAAACCACCATGAGCTGTATGCAGCCAACGTAACAAAGAGCGTAATTAATCTGACATCTTCCTTGACCCTATCCAATTTTAAGAAAAAAATACATGAATTTACTGTATTTAATTTTTTTTATAACATTTCTTCAATCCTGCATAAAAAGGGAATAAACTATATTGAAAAGGATACAGAAGAAATATAATAGAACTGTAATCATGGAAGCAAAGCAGCAAGAAGACTTATGTTTTTGATGGAAGAAACTAGAGGTTACCGATCAGCACAGAATAAATTGAGAATAAAATGCATGGGCCATATTTGCTTATTTTCATGTAGTCAGTGGGGTGCGGTCTATTTTGTAGTGGAGTGTGAGAGCCATTTTCTACGTACATTCATGATAAGAACTAGGGCATTGATGGCGAACCTTTTACAGACCGAGTGCCCAAACTGCCACCCAAAACCCACCTATTTATCGCAGAGTGCCAACAAGGCAATTTAACCTAAATACTAATAAAGTATATCTTCTATGTACTTTATCACTTAGCTATAATAGCCTGCCTACATTCAATGCGCTGCCTGTGCTGTTCATAGTGCGCCCTGACAGAGAGGGCTCTGAGTGCCACCTCTGGCACCCGCGCTATAGTTTCGCCACCACTAAACTAGGGTTTACTCTTACAGGAGACTTGCTGCTTCCAACGCATCCATGGTTGGTGCAAAATATTGTCAGAGTGTATACTTGAAAGATGGTGAGGGCATTGCACTGTCCAAATGGCATAACCAATGCCCACCTTGAATATCAATGCCATCTTCCACTAATATCCATCACCGATACAAATGATATGATAGGAATCTGTGAGGTCCAACATAATGCGTAACCTTGCCTCCTGCAAATGGTTGAAGAACTCGGGAGCAAAGGATAGATATTTTTTGCTGTGATTGTGTTTAGATTGTGGTTAGATCACATCATCTATGCAAAAAAAATCCACCTTTGGGAGAGGAAATATTTTTTGATATCCAGGGTCATAACCTTTATCTCAGGATGAGATACTGGCAACAAGAAGCAGGACTATAGCACAATCATAGGACCTGTGTGAAGGAAGGGTCTTTGCCATCATTTACTGAAAGCATCTCCAAAGTTAGCATAAACTATTGATGGTGGACCAGACAACAACAAATGATCTTGATAAGAAGGTGAGCAGTAAATAACAGTAGGCAAAAAAAAGAAAATAATTTGCCCGAGAGATAATTTATGTAGAGTTCAAGTTGATAACAGATATTCATTTTTGTAGCCATAGTAGGCCCAATAACCACTGATGGACCTCTGTATAATATGAGGTAGAAGGAAATGTATTCCTGATGGAGGGCACCAACTTGTAGAGATAAGTGAAAGGTAACAAAGAGGATGGTCCTAGAACATCTCCATTCACAAACAAGATAAAAAGTGTTTTTTTCCAAGGAAGGAACTGGAGTCCAAGAAGGCTTTGACTGTGAAATTAATTCCTTCAATACCAATGAAAACTGTGAGAGGAGGAAACATTAGCATAGGTTGCCTCTCCTGCTCACCTTAGTCAGTGGAGTCTCCTGACTGCACAGGACAGCCTCTCACAAAATGATTGATGCCTGCTAGAGACTTTTAATTTGGGATGGGTTCAACTTGAGAGACTGGTATAGGTCCTTGTTGCAACCTTTGGAAGGTACATGCAAGCCTAGGAAGACAGTGCACATGGTAGGACTCATGGAGTCTTTCACAGAATCTAATGTCCACCTGACTGGCCAAGGAAAGATGGAAGACTCTTCTTTGATAAGACTTGCTAAACCTTCCCAATTTAAAACAGATGTCAGGATATGAAATGAAATGGTATTTTAACCCAACTCTGGATGAGGCTGCAGAGGAAGCCCATTTGGATTCCTTTTGATGGTTGTCTGGAACAACTGAAGATAAGACATCACTTGGTCACTATGCACCAAGTTGGAAGAGGCCCAGGCCCCAGACCATATCCAAACATTAGAGAAATTAGAGATGTGGTGGGCAGGACTTAAAGGGGAAGTATCCTTTTTTATTTTTATATATATATGTATATATATATATATATATATATATATATTTATTGAGATAAAACAAGTACAATTCAAGTTTAAATACAATATCAGGATTTAATATTATTATATTTTTATTTCCCCCTAAACCACCACCTCTCAACCCCCCCCCCCCCCCCCCCCCCCCCACTGCCCACCCCTGTGATGCTTCTCACATCTTATATCACTCAAAGAAACAAAAGCAAAAAGCAAAAGGGAAAGATACAGAAATTAAAGGGTTTAGAACCTCCAGGCCTCCCATATCTTGATCCACTTTTCTTGGGCATTGCTTTCCTTATATAGGATATTCTCATAGTTTTTTACCTTATTGACCAAATTTATCCAGGTATTTACGTCAGGAGTATATCGTGTGAACCAGATTCGAGTAACTAAAAGTTAAGCCAAGAATAATCGATTTAGAAAAATATTTTGGTATTTATGGCTACTTAAGGCTACTTTCACACCTGCGTTTAGGTCGGATCCGTCTGGTATGTGCCCAGACGGATCCGCACCTATAATGCAAACGCTTAGATCCGTTCAGAACGGATCCGTTTGCATTACCATGAACAAAAAAAAAAAAATCCGTTTTGACTTTACATTGAAAGTCAATGGGAGACGGATCCGTTTGAAAATTGAGCCATACTGTGTCAACTTCAAACGGATCCGTCCCCATTGACTTACATTGTAAGTCTGGACGGATCCGTTTGCCTCCGCACGGCCAGGCGGACACCTGAACGCTGCAAGCTGCGTTCAGGTGTCCGTCTGCTGAGCGGAGCGGAGGACAAACGGAGCCAGACTGATGCATTCTGAGCGGATCCGCATCCATTCAGAATGCATTAGGGCTGGACGGATCCGTTCGGGGCCGCTTGTGAGCCCCTTCAAACGGAACTCACAAGCGGAGCCCCGAACGCTAGTGTGAAAGTAGCCTAACTTAGAGAGATCTCTTAATATAAAAGATTCTACCTCAAAAGGATACTGTAAACAGCTTGTGAATAAGAAAGTTATTAATGCCATTCCAATATTCCTTTAGTTCTGGACAAGACCAAAACATGTGTAGGTGATCCACACCTGGATACTCACACCGTGGGTACCTAGAACTATCTCTTAGCCCACATTTACTGAGCCATAGGCGCGTGACATATAGTCTATAAAAAATATAAAAAATATTAAATTGTACCAAAATGTGATTAAATTTATGAGATAGTAAACCTAAATTCGAAAATATATTCCCCCATCCCTCTAATTGAATACTTGGACAATCCACCTCTCAGGTCATTTGTACTGGTGATTGTGTCTTAATAAATAATGCCGTAAGAAACTATTTATAAATATTTGTAATCTTCAATCTCTGTTCTAAATTCCCTGTCAACTCATTTAAAATAGAAGAAGTGTCTGTCTCTAACAGTGATTTATCCTTCAAACTAGAAAGTGCCGATCGTAGCTGAAAATATCTAAACCACAATAAATTATCAACCCTCTGTGCTAAATCCAAAAACAGCAATATCTCTCTATTCTTCACCACCTGTGTAACATATAAAATCCTATTCTTTTGCCAAAACGAATCCTCCGCTATACCACCTAAAACCTGTAAATGAAAATCGTGCCAAAGAGGAGTGAATTGAAGCAACTTTTTTACCCCCAACCATAATCTGATAGTGCCCCAAGTCTTAGATAATAATTTTGTGGCCTCTTTATAGTCCTGCTCCAGATTGATCAATTGTCCAGATTCTAGAAGAGTAAATATATTATTATACGAGGAACTCCTCACCAAAGTCGATAGGAATGCACTTTTCTGCCATTCACGACACAACCATAACTGGCTGGCAATTAAATAGCCCTTGAAGTAGGGGAGGTTCAAACCCCCCTGCTCCAGTGGTTTATACAAATATTCCAATTTGAGCCTTACTCGCTTCCTTCCCCACAATAAGTCATGAACAATTCTCTCTATAAGTTTAAATATATGTCTATCCATATGGGTGAATTCCTAAGAATATAAAGGAGTTGGGGTAGAATCACCATCTTAACCAGGGATTCTTGGTCAGCTCTAGATAAAGGAAGTCACAGCCATATCCCAATTTTTTACCTTAATTTCGTTATCAATGGAATCAAGTTAAGCAGTAAAAATCTTCAATCTTGGGGGATATAGTCATACCCAAATATTGAAAAGTATCAGAAACATTCAACTTAGTCAACAAAGCCTCATTGGGGGGTTCAAAGTCTAATGGCATAAGAATGGTTTTTGACCAATTTATATCTAGGCCAGAAACCCCGCCGAAAGAGTTAGCCATTCGGATGAGTCTTGGGGGAGTTGTTTCCCTATAAAAAATAAGACATCATCCACGTAAGGGAAATCCGATCTTCCATCCCTAATATTCCAAACCCCTTTGATTTTATCACGACCAGAAGTATCCTTAAGAAGCCAGATGAACTTGGACATTAGCTGATGAAATTATGCCTACTGACTGGGAGCTGGTGCATGCATGCAACCCATGGCCAGAACCGCTCAATACAGCAGCAGACCAGTGGCCAGGACACTGGAGATGCCCAAAGAGGTAAGCCAGGGGCTGGAATGGGAAATAAAAGTGGCCCTGGAAAAAAAAAGGTAAAAGTGGCCCCATGTTGTAGGAGGTGAGGCAAGGTAGTAGTAGGCAGGGTCAGCAACACATTAGTGCAGGGCAATATACTGACCCAACTGAACCAAATATCACAGTGCAGCAGAAAATTATGCCACCTTCGCCAGAGGATTCAAGTGTATCGCTGTCCTGAGGACATTGATACGGTTAAATTCAGGAGGGTGCCTGCGGCTGCTGACCAGGCACATAAGAGAGAATCAGATCATTATGAACCTGGCTGGTGGCCATGAGGAGGGCTTGCATGGCCCTCTTAGGAATCGTACCACTGGGACATTTCCCCGTAGGGTCTATGGTGGTTACAATGGTGGTCCAAGTTTGGTTCAGAAGAATCATGGGGAGGAGTCAAATGCTAAAATATAGCCTTATTATCGCCGTGTCAAACAGTGCTAGGTTGATTGCTACAATATATATGTGTTTCTATGTAATAAAGATTAAAAGGTTCATCAATTCATGGCCTGAACCTTGATGGAGAATCATGTATAAGTCATCTTTGCTTGTGTTGCCCATCATGGAGATGTCTTATGTTAATTGAACAGTATTTTAGAGCTACGATCTGCACAATGTCAGTGATTCCAGTGATATTACAACTGATATTATTAGCGCGATTTCTAATCTTCTCGGCAGACTTCAGACCATGTCTAGCAACGAGAAAAAAGAAGATAAGACCGGCGCTGACCTTTTTCTGGGTCACTTAATTCACTGGTACGCGACATTTTCTTTATATAGCATGTAATGTCTCTTTAGCCCATGGGCTATGAACATATTTTGCATAAAGGTACAAAGTCATTTCATATGCTAAGTAAGATTTTCAGGATATTTCTACTATTTTGACGGCGACCATCGGGAGCACACATTACAGTAGGAAGCTTTATAGAGGTAGCATCGAACATCTGCTGTGAAACAGAACCATTAAATCTAATATAACCATTGAGAATTATTTATTAAAGTTCCAGCAACGCTGCTTGCCATTTTCTTTCATAATATCCTATTTCAGGAGTTGGGAATTACAATGCAGAATATCATAGGCAGCTTAAAACGAGGGGTAGGAATAAAAACGAAATGTATTTTCCACGTAATTATTACTGACAGACTTCCGCATAATCAAGGCAGACAGCGGTGGGTTAGAGCCGAGCGACCATTTTCAGGAGCACACAACGCTATAAAACTGCTTGATGTAAGCAAGATGCAAAAAAAAAAATTGTCTGCAGTGCATTCAATTCTCTACAAAACTCATGGGTTTTGCAAAAAAAAAAAAAAGGTAGCCGATATAAAAAAAAAAAACTCTTAAAAAAAGAAAATTAAAGGGGTTTTCCATTTTGGACAATCCCTTTTCTTTGTTAAAAGGGTCCTCTAAGATTATCACAGAGCGTTCTCCTACTGTAATCTGTGGGGGGAACATAGAAGCAATTGCTGAATTTTCCCTGCAGTGCCACCACAGAGCAAATGAAGAATGACACAGCTCCCATTGAGATCAATGGTATATCCATGCAATACAACATTATGTAGGGTCCTCCACGACATGAGACTCTTTTTTTGATGCCTGGAAAACAGCAAGACAAGGTATGCGGTATGCCGCACAGAAATAATTAGCGAGTGATAAACTCTGCCTTCGAGATGAGCGAATCGATTCTTTAGAATCAAAATTCAACTAGAATTTTTAGAAAATGTTAAATTTCTTGAGATTCGATTTGGGTGAAATTTAGCAGAGATTCAGCTTCTCACTCTAGAGCAGCGGTACACTGCAAAAAAGGGATTAAAATATATTTTTGTATGGTAAATGCATTTTTGTATGTGTATATGTATGCAAAAAGTATTAATAGGCCATATTTGTATATGGAACTGGCGTCACCCTCTATATATAGAAATTCCAGAAACAGGTTATTCAGTTTTAAGCCTAACCAGCAGAGAGAGAAGCTGCAAAAGGGGATAGGTGGATTAGGTGCCAGCCAGGGCTAGGCCATAAAAGAACTTTAGTTGGGAACGCAGGCCACATGAAAAGAGTATAGAGTATAGAGCTAAAGTCTTTGGAGAATTACTGTTGTAAAAGGACCACTGAGTCTCCATTGCCACATGATCAGGAGTTTTCTTCCAGTACCTGGACACACCAGAAGCAGATTGATCACCTGCAGAATTATATATGGCAAGTAGTAAGTATGTCAACTTGTTAAAAAAAAATGCACAGAGTACAGTCTGATGTTTAGGGTCCGCCCTGTGGTTGCATTACTTAAAAGAGAAGTAATACACCTCATGCTTGGATGCTTATGTACAAGTCAGCTGGAGAAGTGCAGCGTAAGGAGGATTCTACTAAACACTTTGCCCTATTACTACCTGTTCACTCTTAAAACCTGTATATCTGTGAAAAGTGCATGTGTGTAACACCGGCTAGTCCATTGCATGCAGAGAACTTTAACAGATGTGCTTCAACTTAATTCTGCAGTAAATAACTGTTCTGCTGTTAACCTGGCCTTGTTATTCCCTGCACCGATACACTGCACCAACAGCCGAAGCTACATCCAGGGACTCAAAACCATCAACATCAAGGGCACCTCAACCAACAGGCAGGAGGACCCCTGAAACCAGAGAGTGCCTCAAAAGGAAGGACAGGTGCGGCCATCCCATCACTGCACGGCCCAGGGAAGCAACAGAGTGAGTAAGCGCCACAGCCACCATTCTTGCTACTACCACTCCTCTACTCCCATCTCCTGGGCTTGCAGCAGAAACAAAGAAAAATAGACTTTTCCAGGCATTCAGTTTGGGTAGAATTGATTTGTACCCAAATCAATCACAAGATCAATTCGGATGAATAGGATCTGAAACGAATATTAAGAAATTCGCTCATCTCTGTTCAGCAAGGATTCAAACTTCCTATGATCTTAAGGTTATTTATAAAGCTGGTTGTAGATATAAGATAAAGTGACTGATTGGCATTGTCCTATTGATACTAATCTTCCATGTATGGTCAGCTTGAGATCCTACAGAAGCATCAGTGTGCTCACAGTTAATGTAAGGTAAGAATTAAAGGGTTCTCTGACCAAGTTCCACTGTCTATAAATGTATCACGCTGACATCAACCATTTCAATTAGGAACTTTATGCCTTTTAATCTTGACAGTTACCACGGATGCCCAACCAATATTTCCTAATATATTTTGCATGGTCTTCTATAAGAAAGACCTATACTCAAGAGCGTATACCCAAGGACCCATTGTCTACCACAATCACTTTTAACAGCAATGGAGGCCTTGAAAGGTCCATTGATTACATGGACCAAGTGGCCTTCCACCAGCTCAGTGGTCTGCATGTAGAGACAGAAGTGATCCGTGTAGCTCTATGTAGATAGGTGTATAATATTGTGTAATATTGTAGTCAGAAACAACAAAATTTTGACAGGAATGGCCACCGAGCTACCACATTTGGTCGTTTGGAGCCCTATCAGATAAGATAAAAAAAAAATAATCATATCGTAAGAGGTCTAAATTCAATAATTAGTCTAATGCAGACATGCAATTCCTAAATACTGTAACTGGCAGTTAGTGTTGAGCGAATCAAAGTCCATGAACTTCGATCCAAATTTCAGGATAAATTCGATTTGCTGCAAAGTCGAATTTCCTTGTGCTTCGTGGTAACAAATCGATTTAACCTGAAATAGTGCAAAAAGCAAAAAAAAAATCATACTTACCTGATCCATTTGCTCACGACGGGCCGGCTGCCGCCATCTTGCTTAAAGATGTCGCACGAAATCCCGTACGCGGTGACGCCAGCCGGCATGGTGACGTCATCTCGGGCTGCACGAGATTTCGTGCCAGATCTTCAAGCAAGATGGCGGGGGGCAGGCCCATTGCGAGCAAATGGATGAAGTATTATTTTTTTATTTTTTATTTTACTCTGTTATTTATATCAGATGCCACGATCATGTATGAACGCGGCATCTGAGGGGTATGATGAGTAATTTGTCACAAAGCAAATTTCTTTGTAAAATTCGGCGAAGCAGCCAAATCGAATTTTCCAATAATTTGCTCATTTGCAGTATATTAGTACTAAAGTGCACTAGAAGGAGCTGTCTGATTACCCTATTGGGAATTCCGTAATAAGAAAGGAGTTCCTTATCTACTTGCCATCTATAAAGTACCCCTCCCACTCTGGAAGACCCGTTTCATCCATGCATTACACAAACAGCTCATTGACTTCAATAAGGAATGTGTAATGCTTCATTTCACCAGTGATGCGGGGAAATTAAACACTTGATTCCAGGACAGTTCCTTCACAGGTTAAGGCCTCATGCACACGGACGTTTTTTTTTGCGGTCCGCAAAACGGATTTCCGCTGTTCCGTGATCCGTGACCGTTTTTTCGTCCGTGGGTCTTCCTTGATTTTTGGAGGATCCACGGACATGAAAAAAAAGTCGTTTTGGTGTCCGCCTAGCCGTGCGGAGCCAAACGAATCCGTCCTGACTTACAATGATCCGTTTGACGTTGACACAATATGGTGCAATTGCAAACGGATCCGTCCCCATTGACTTTCAATGTAAAGTCAGGAGTCCCTATTATACCATCGGATCTGAGATTTCTCGAATCCGATGGTATATTTTAACTTGAAGCGTCCCCATCACCATGGGAACGCCTCTATGTTAGAATATGCCATCGGATTTGAGTTAGATCGTGAAAACTCATATCCGACAGTATATTCTAACACAGAGGCGTTCCCATAGTGATGGGGACGCTTCAAGTTAGAATATACTACGAACTGTGTACATGACTGCCCCCTGCTGCCTGGCAGCACCCGATCTCTTACAGGGGGCTGTGATCCGCACAATTAACCCCTCAGGTGCCGTACCTGAGGGGTTAATTGTGCGTATCATAGCCCCCTGTAAGAGATCAGGTGCTGCCAGGCAGGAGGGGGCACACCCTCCTCCCTCCCCAGTTTTAAATTCATTGGTGGTCAGTGCGGCCCCCCCTCCCTCCCCTGTATTACTGTACATTCATTGGTGGCCAGTGTGCCCCCCTCCCTCCCCTGTATTTAACTCATTGGTGGCCAGTGCGGCCCCCCTCCCTCCCCTGTATTACTGTACATTCATTGGTGGCCAGTGGGCCCCCCCTCCCTCCCCTGTTATACTGTACATTCATTGGTGGCCAGTGGGCCCCCCCTCCCTCCCCTGTTATACTGTACATTCATTGGTGGCCAGTGGGCCCCCCCTCCCTCCCCCTCCTAATTAAAATCTCCCCCATCATTGGTGGCAGCGGAGAGTTCCGATCGGAGTCCCAGTTTAATCGCTGGGACTCCGATCGGTAACCATGGCAACCAGGACGCTACTGCAGTCCTGGTTGCCATGGTTAGTTAGCAATTTTAGAAGCATTATACTTACCTTCGCTGTCTGTGACCGGCCCGGCGCTCCTCCTACTGGTAAGTGAAAGGTCTGTGCGGCGCATTGCTCATAGCACAGACCTTTCACTTACCAGTAGGAGGAGCACCCGGCCGGTTACAGACATCGCAGGTAAGTATAATGCTTCTAAAAATTGCTAAGTAACCATGGCAACCAGGACTGCAGTAGCGTCATGGTTGCCATGGTTACCGATCGGAGCCCCAGCAATTAAACTGGGACTCTGATCGGAACTCTCCACTGCCACCAATGATTGGGGGGGGGATTTTAATTAGGAGGGGGAGGAAGGGGGGGCACACTGGCCACCAATGAATGTACAGTAATACAGGGGAGGGAGGGGGGGCCGCACTGGCCACCAATGAGTTAAATACAGGGGAGGGAGGGGGGGCACACTGGCCACCAATAAATGTACAGTAATACAGGGGAGGGAGGGGGGGCCGCACTGGCCACCAATGAATTTAAAACTGGGGAGGGAGGGGGGGTGCCCCCTCCTGCCTGGCAGCACCTGATCTCTTACAGGGGGCTATGATACGCACAATTAATCCCTCAGGTCCGGCACCTGAGGGATTAATTGTGCGGATCACAGCCCCCTGTAAGAGATCGGGTGCTGCCAGTCTGCAGGGGGCAGTCATGTACACAGTTTGTAGTATATTCTAACTTGAAGCGTCCCTATCACTATGGGAACGTCTCTGTGTTAGAATATACTGTCGGATCTGAGTTTTGAAAAAGCTTTTATGCAGACGGATCTGTGGATCCGTCTGTGTGAAAGTAGCCTACGGCCACGGATCACGGACGCGGATGCCAATCTTGTGTGCATCCGTGTTTTTTCACGGACCCATTGACTTGAATGGGTCCGTGAACCGTTGTCCGTCAAAAAAATAGGACAGGTCTTATTTTTTTGACCGACAGGAAACACGGATCACGGCCGCGGATGAACAACGGTGCATTTACCGAGTTTTCAACGGACCCATTGAAAGTCAATGGGTCCGCAGAAAATCACGGAAAACGGTCATGTGCATGAGGCCTAAGGCTGATCGAGAGAGCGCCAAGACCCTATGATTAGCTTATCATCAGATGAATCTACAAATGAAATGGATCAACGAAAGTGTATATTTCTCTGATTTCATATAAAAATAATTTTTTTTATAAACCCCCATGTAACCGATCCTATTCCAAACAAAGTATCTTTTTTTTTTTTTTTAACAAATCCAATATAAAAGTACAAGGATGTACAAGTACTCACATATTCACCATCGGGGAAAAAAAGTCAACTTGTGCTTCTTTCAGGTACGGAAAAAAGGGAAAACAATTGCTTCATTAATAAAAGGAAGGCAAATGAGCAAGCAGGGAAGGAAGGCAGCCCGGTAATAATATAAAGGCAGAATAAACATTTCATCAAAAGATCTGCTCTGTGGTGAGGAAAATTAAAACTTTCCAGCTCAGATTTAATCCATTTGTTTAAAAAAGGGCAAATATATTTCAACAGCTATTTGAGTAGGTTGGCTGATAAAAGGCAAGAAAACCGTGAAAGTCATTATTTCGGAGGCTTGGAGCTTACGGCAAGGTGGCAAAGTAGCTTTTTATTATAAGTAGACTTCAAGAATTGTTTATTAATATTGATTTATCCTTTCGTAACCCCAGGAATGGTTTCGATTGTGACTAAACATTTATGCGTAGATCTATTATTAGGATCAGCAAAAAGTAGGCATTTCTGTGAAGGTTTGTAGCCTTTTCTGCTTGGATCATCGGTGGGTTTTGTTGAAACAGGGATTTGGGTTTTAGGAAGTAGTATTTTGCTGCTTGGCTCATTATGAGTAGGCCTGAGGGCATACCTTTAGGTGAATAGCTACCTCAAAGGGGTTGTCCATTTTTATTCTCATTTACCCCCTAGTCAGAGGTATCGGTGAAGAAAGCCATCACCTGCTCCCTGTCTCTCCGTTCCAGGTCCGTGGCTCTTTGTACTGGAATTCCAATGCCTGTCTGTTAGCTTCCACACAGACGGGATCTTGTGCCTCACGTGGCCTCAGCAGTGACATGCCCCCAAGTGGCATGTGACCCAGCATTGATGCGTCACCACTGAGGCCAGTTATTGGCTGCATTTTTGTATGTGATCCTATCTGTACAGAAGTTGACGGATTGGGACCAGAAGTCCAATGGAGATTTCAGGAAACAGGAACAGAGCAGTACGGAGCAGGTGAGTATGGATTTTTTTACAGGTCCCGATGGCTGGAAGGAAATAAAAAAAAATAAACTCGCTGGATTTGGATTCAGACTTACCACTTAGGCCGGGTTCACATCTGTGTTGTGAACTCTGGCTCTCTGTTCCATTGTGAACACTGGCGGAACAGACCGCCAGAGTTCACGATGCAGATGTGAATGTGGCCTTAAAGGGATTTTCCAAGATTGATGGCCTATCCTCAGGATAGGTCATCCATATTTGATCTGATGAGCACTCACTGGCGTCTTCCTAGGCTTGTGATGGTCATGTTCACCATTCAAGTGAATGGGGCTGAGCTGCAATTAGGCAACTTGCTAACAAATACATCATTTCAGGTTCAGATACTCTTTAAAGAGAGACTACACTTACTACTTTAAGAATAGTAAAATAATTAAGTAAATATATTAAGGAATAAGGATAATTAAGCAAAAGTACGGTATGTCCTTTTTTAGCAAAATTAGGTAAATACACCAACACCAAATAGAAAACTTACAAACAATAAAGGTTAGACAAAAGACAAAAGAAAACTACTAATTGCATACTTACAACCACACTTCATCTAGAGTCCTGACTACATCCAGAAATAAGGTACTTACTAGAGATGAGCGAATTTTTTAAAAAGTTCGAATCGGCTGATCCGATGAATTAGAAAAAAAAAATTCACTTTGTGATAAATTACTTCGTCACAAAAGGCATTTTTTTGTAAGTAGTGGGTGCAATGACAAGGAGCTGCGATAGCGCCGCCCCCCCCCCCCCCCCCGTCATTGTACCCCTCAGATGCCGCATTCATACATGATCGCAGCATCTGAGTGTAAAAACTGTGTAAAATGAACATTTAAAATTTTTTTTTAGCAAACTTACCACCTCCATTTGCTCGCGATTGCCATCTTGCTTGAAGATCTGGCGCGAAATCTCGTGTGGCACGAGATTACATCATCACGCCGGCCGAGATGTTCAATCAAGATGGCGGCTGGCAGCCCGTCGCGAACAAATGGGAGGAGATAAGTATGAATTTTTTTGTTTTTTTCACTATTTCAGATTAAATCGATTCGCTAACATGAAGCACGAGGAAATTCAGCTTTGAGGAGAATCGATGTGGCAAACCCAGCCACTGTATATTGTCATTCCTGTATGTACAATGTTATTGCATATGTGTATGCCACTTTAAAGAACCAAGCGTATATATGTTTTGTGTAATATGGTTCAGGTGGGCTGTAACGTTCCTATGCTGGCTGCATGAAAACCGCCAGCATTCATGCAATTGTATTGTATGTTATGTGAGGGGACCCAGATAGCTAATTGTATTGTATTTGTGTATTCTGAGCGGCATCCACCTAATGATATGCACTCAGACTTGAGCTGTCTGGGAATGTGTTAAATGTCTATGTGTATTGTAAAGGGTGGGACATTGTATGTTTGAGTCATCAACCCAGTGTGAGGTAATTCTATCACGGACAGAGGGGAGGATTTTGTGTGGGAGGGTCTGAGTGTATTGTATGTGGTTATTGGCTGTTTTTACAAAACCCTGGGGTGGTAACTTTGTTGGAAGATGTGTATAAAATGCTTGTGTGTTAAAATAAAGAGAGTTCCTGTTTTACATTCAACATAGAGCCTCGTCTCATGTGTGGGGGATTGCTATACGCTGTATACTCCCCTGGCTATAACTCCTAGCTCTTGTAAGAGCTGTTCCTGGTTCCTGTCTCTGGATTTGGGAGAGGTTCACCCACTGGAGCCTTGTCATAGGTCCAGGGTGGGTAGGAGACGGCGAGACCTCCACCAAGCTTCGGCGGTTCGTGGGGTCTGCAGTGCTGACGGGGTCAAGTGGAGTGCTTGGAGTCCTCTGGAAGCACTTGGAGCAACTATCGACGGAGGTACCCGGTCGGGGTGCTAGGCGTTCCGTTACAGTTCTTGGGAGGGAAGGATTGTATGCTGTACCGGCCTATTTGGATCATTGCCTGCTTTTCCTGTCTACCAGCGGAGACCTTGTGGATCGTGCTACCCCTCCGCTACAATTGGTGGCAAGCAACGGGATTTCAACTACCCAGCAAAGCAACTTTCGGCAGAATTCTAGCGAATAGAAGAAAGGAAGCAGCAATTCGTGAGTTTACTCATTCGGTTGAAAACGGAACCCGGGAACACGTGGAAACTCACGAACGGCCGGTGAATGGGCACGAATTATGCACTTTTGAAACGAAGTACTTTGAAAGAGTTACTGGAGGCAAGGGGAACAGTAGCCAGCAACAAGACAAAGGTTATATTAATCACAGAGCTAATGGAAGGAGACAGAGCCGCGGCTGCTGCAGCACCTCCAAGGGAGGAGGAGCCAACAGAATTTGAGAAGGAATACAGGAGCAGGATGGCTCTACTTCCACCAGCGCTATATGACCAGATGGCTGACCGAGTTTTTGGAGATGTGCAGGAATACATCATGCTTCGGAGGTCGCAGATGAACCAGCAGACTGGAGAAAGAGCTACGACGCCTGTTAACATCCTGCCAGGGAAAGCTAAAATTCCCTACCAAGCTTTTAAGAGCTATTCGGAAGCGGAAGGTGAGGTAGATGACTACCTGCAGGATTTTGAACGGTTATGCCAGTTGCACAATATAAGTGTGGAGGATCGGGTACCCCTACTAGCAGGGAGACTATCTGGTCGCGCCGCAGAGGCATATCGTGCAGTACCTGACGAGGACAGTACAAACTATGCCAAAGTAAAACAGGCCATTTTAGCTAGGTATGCGATTACCTCCGAGGCCTACCGACTAAAGTTCAGAGACATTAAAAAGCTCACAAGAGACACTCACACAGAATGGGCACACCGCCTACAACGAGCGGCAAAGGGGTGGTTGGAGGCCACCCAAGTTAACACCCTGGAAGACCTGTTCCAACTCATGGTAATGGAGCAGTTCTTTGACGGGATACCCGCGCACCTGCAGAATTGGGTGCGGGATCGGAAGCCACGCACCCTACAAGACGCAGCCAAGCTAGCAGATGAGTTCCAGGATACCAGGAGGGAACAGCGCACTCAATCGAAACCAATCTATGGATCTACCACACCAGTACCAACCGTAAACACAGCCGTTCCAGCACGCCCGGGGGTAAGCAATAACACCTACACCCCCAGGTATCAAGCTCGCCCCCCGATACGATGCCACACCTGTAACCAACAGGGACATATGCAGCGGGACTGTCCCCGCAACCGACCACGGCCCAGCTGGAACCCCCCGGTACCCAACAACCGGGCAGCGGTTCATTGTGCCCAAGCGGAACCCTACAGAGTACCCGAGGTCCTAGCTTCCACCGAGGAACCCCTGGGCACACTACATGAGGTGAACCCTATCCAAGCCGCCTCTGACAACCGCCAAGGGCACCGACAAGAGGTACAGGTGGAGGGGAGAAAGGTACAGGGGTTACGAGACTCTGGGGCTACTATAACGCTGGTCCGCAACCACCTAGTACCCAAAGGCAACCTCACGGGGGAGGGCGTGGCAGTGCGTGTAGCAGGGGGAGCGATCTACAAGATCCCCACGGCCAAAGTCCACCTGAATTGGGGAGCGGGGAATGGGAATGTGGAGGTGGGCCTGATGCAGGACTTACCCGCAGACGTTATTTTGGGCAACGACCTGGGGGAGCTGACTTCAGCTTTTGTTCCCCAGTCCATCAGCCATGAAGCTTATCCGGTTGAGACACGGCAACAGGCTCGCACCACAGCACCACCTAACCACTCTGAGTACTCCTCCGGACATCCCCAAGCCGATCCGTTAGGATCAAACTGGGTATGCCGGCTTGGTTCTGGGGGAGCATTGTGGCAAACCCAGCCACTGTATATTGTCATTCCTGTATGTACAATGTTATTGCATATGTGTATGCCACTTTAAAGAACCAAGCGTATATATGTTTTGTGTAATATGGTTCAGGTGGGCTGTAACGTTCCTATGCTGGCTGCATGAAAACCGCCAGCATTCATGCAATTGTATTGTATGTTATGTGAGGGGACCCAGATAGCTAATTGTATTGTATTTGTGTATTCTGAGCGGCATCCACCTAATGATATGCACTCAGACTTGAGCTGTCTGGGAATGTGTTAAATGTCTATGTGTATTGTAAAGGGTGGGACATTGTATGTTTGAGTCATCAACCCAGTGTGAGGTAATTCTATCACGGACAGAGGGGAGGATTTTGTGTGGGAGGGTCTGAGTGTATTGTATGTGGTTATTGGCTGTTTTTACAAAACCCTGGGGTGGTAACTTTGTTGGAAGATGTGTATAAAATGCTTGTGTGTTAAAATAAAGAGAGTTCCTGTTTTACATTCAACATAGAGCCTCGTCTCATGTGTGGGGGATTGCTATACGCTGTATACTCCCCTGGCTATAACTCCTAGCTCTTGTAAGAGCTGTTCCTGGTTCCTGTCTCTGGATTTGGGAGAGGTTCACCCACTGGAGCCTTGTCATAGGTCCAGGGTGGGTAGGAGACGGCGAGACCTCCACCAAGCTTCGGCGGTTCGTGGGGTCTGCAGTGCTGACGGGGTCAAGTGGAGTGCTTGGAGTCCTCTGGAAGCACTTGGAGCAACTATCGACGGAGGTACCCGGTCGGGGTGCTAGGCGTTCCGTTACAGTTCTTGGGAGGGAAGGATTGTATGCTGTACCGGCCTATTTGGATCATTGCCTGCTTTTCCTGTCTACCAGCGGAGACCTTGTGGATCGTGCTACCCCTCCGCTACAATCGAGTATATCCTAAAATTCGGATCGAATTCGCTCATCTCTAGTACTTACATCACCAATTGAGTTAGCATCATCTGACAGCAACACACATCAGCCGGGGAGCCCGTCTCGGTGAAAGTTAGAGACTCGATTGGGAAACAACACTTGTCTATGCAAATATGTCTATCTCATAGATGAACTCTGAATTTTTAACTGAAAAGGTCCAGCTTTTAGACTTTAACCAAAGAGCTTCACCCCCTAATGGAATGTAGCAAGATTATGCAATCTATGATGGGCACTGTGCATATCTTGTTTTCTGTTATTATTTCGCACCTTGGAGTGGCCAATTCTCAGATCTGAAATAAATTAGAATCCCAAGACAAACTCTGCAGACAATGCTAACTCTCTTGTGCACACACTTACAACCAAGTCCTTCTTCATTTAGAGGTCTTCTAATAAAGAAGACAATACCTGGTACGCATTTCAGTAGAGATGGCCTTTCTGTTCGCCCGGTGGTCGTTTTGCGGCAAACTTTGCGTGTTCGCGATTCGCCGAACATGAGAACATAGGAGAAATTCGCGCCCACCATATTCTTTTACATTATGAAGAACTTTGACCCGTGACACATCTATCAGGTGGTACAGGACAGCCAATTGAGACGTTTCAGCACATGGACATACCCCCTGCCTTTTAAATAAACCCGATCTGGCCGCCATTTTAAATTCAGTGTTTTGCCAGTGTAGGGAGAGGTTGCTGTGTGGAGCAGGGACAGGCTGTTACACCAAACGCTAGCTAATAGGGCCATACAAGTCTTTTTAAGGACTGTTATAGATGTGCTATCTATAGGTGTGATAAACAGAGGGGTGCAATATACTTATTCTTTTATAATGAGTCAAAAACACATAGATCTATATAGTGATCACCTGGAAGTCAGGGGCCTAGGGGCTAGGGGCTTACTAGGTCCATTTTTATATAAGGTAAGGTCCCGGACGGGGTCGCTCTTATCAGGGCGGGTGGTCTGTGGTTAGGCTATCAGGGCCAGAATAGCACACCCCTGTAGGGCAATATCAGGGACAGTTCTTTGACCACCTTGTCCTTCAATACCACATCATCATCTAGACCAGGGATAGATAGTTTTTGCTTTCCTCCGGTATTCATGGATGTGCGCTGGAACCCCCCGGATTGTGGTAGGACATATGGTTTCTGATTTGGTGCCGCCGAGCACCTGATTTAGTGCCGCCGAGCACTTGTTATTGCCTACCACATCTATGCTTTTTGCTTAAAGGGGTTCTGCACTTTGTTTTAACTGATGATCTATACTCTGGATAGATCATCAGCATCTGATCGGCGGGGGACCGACACCCGGGTGCCCCGCCGATCAGCTGTTTGAGAAGGCAGCGGCGCTTCAGCAGCACCGCTGCCTTCTTGCTGTTTACTGCTGGCGCAGTGACGCCTGGGTGTCGGACCCCCGCCGATCAGATGCTAAGGATCTATTCAAAGTGCAGAACCCTTTTAACTTTAATAATTAAATTTATTTTCATTTTAATATGTTTTCCATTCACACGTCCGCAAAATGGGTCCGCATCCATTCCGCAATTTTGCGGAACGGGTGCAGACCCATTCATGTTCAATGGGGCCAGAATGTGCTGTCTGCATCCGCATTTGCAGATCCGCACTTCCGCATCTGTTCTTCCGTTTCCGCAAAAAAATAGAACATGTGCAAAACACTTACGGACGTGTGAATGGACCCTCATAGTAAAATGATTAAAGGTTACGTTTTATCTTTATGTATATTCTAATGGATTGCCTTCCTTGTACAATGTTATAATATACTTTCTATGTTAGAAAGTATATTATAGTGCATTTGTATTGTGCGGCAGTTGTGTGCGGTTCTGCTGCGATACTGCGGGTATATAAAGGGACAAGCGTTATTGGAACAAATAATTTCTACTGGTGTGATATACCAGTCGCCCCCCAAAAAAACTGATTGAAGCGGGGTGTTATATACCAATATACTTTCTTTATAGTGCATTTGGGTACTGTATAGTGCATTTGCGCATGCGCGTACGTGAAAATTATATTGCCGATATTTCGCATTGAAAAAAATAATAAATGGAGATTGCAAATTTGAATGATACATCTGGTACAGTCAGGTCCATAAATATTGGGACATCGACACAATTCTAACATTTTTGGCTCTATACACCACCACAATAGATTTGAAATGAAACGACAGACTGTCAGCTTTAATTTGAGGGTATTCACATCCAAATCAGGTGAACGGTGCAGGAATTACAGCAGTTTGCATATGTGCCTCCCACTTGTTAAGGAACCAAAAGTAATGGGACAAAATAATAATCATAAATCAAACTTTCACTTCTTAATATTTGGTTGCAAATCCTTTGCAGTCAATTACAGCCTGAAGTCTGGAACGCATAGACATCACCAGACGCTGGTTCCATCCCTGGTGATGCTCTGCCAGGCCTCTACTGCAACTGTCTTCAGTTCCTGCTTTTTCTTGGGGCATTTTCCCTTCAGTTTTGTCTTCAGCAAGTGAAATGCATGCTCAATCAGATTCAGGTCAGGTGATTGACTTGGCCATTGCATAACATTCCACTTCTTTCCCTTAAAAAACTCTTTGGTTGCTTTTGCAGTATGCTTTGGGTCATTGTCCATCTGCACTGTGAAGCGCCGTCCAATGAGTTCTGAAGCATTTGGCTTAATATGAGCAGATAATATTGCCCGAAACACTTCAGAATTCATCCTGCTGCTTTTGTCAGCAGTCACATCATCAATAAATACAAGAGAACCAATTCCATTGGCAGCCATACATGCCCACGCCATGACACTACCACCACCATGCTTCACTGATGAGGTGGTATGCTTAGGATCATGAGCAGTTCCTTTCCTTCTCCATATTCTTCTCTTCCCATCACTCTGGTACAAGTTGATCTTGGTCTCATCTGTCCATAGGATGTTGTTCCTGAACTGTGAAGGCTTTTTTAGATGTCGTTTGGCAAACTCTAATCTGGCCTTCCTGTTTTTGAGGCTCACCAATGGTTTACATCTTGTGCAGAACCCTCTGTATTCATTCTGATGAAGTCTTCTCTTGATTGTCGACTTTGACACACATACACCTACATCCTGGACAGTGTTCTTGATCTGGCCAACTGTTGTGAAGGGTGTTTTCTTCACCAGGGAAAGAATTCTTCGGTCATCCACCACAGTTGTTTACCTTGGTCTTCCGGGTCTTTTGTTGTTGCTGAGCTCACCGGTGCGTTCCTTCCTTTTAAGAATGTTCCAAACAGTTGTTTCGGCCACGCCTAATGTTTTTGCTATCTCTCTGATGGGTTTGTTTAGTTTTTTCAGCCTAATAATGGCTTGCTTCACTGATAGTGACAGCAATTTGGATCTCATCTTGAGAGTTGACAGCAACAGATTCCAAATGCAAATAGCAGACTTGGAATGACCTCTGGACCTTTTATCTGCTCATTATAATTGGGATAATGAGGGAATAACACACACCTGGCCATGGAACAGCTGAGAAGCCAATTGTCCCATTACTTTTGGTTCCTTAACAAGTGGGAGGCACATATGCAAACTGTTGTAATTCCTGTACCGTTCACCTGATTTGGATGTAAATACCCTCAAATTAAAGCTGACAGTCTGCAGGTAAAGCACATCTTGTTTGTTTAATTTCAAATCCATTTTGGTGGTGTATAGAGCCAAAAATGTTAGAATTGTGTTGATGTCCCAATATTTATGGACCTGACTGTATGTCACTGTCCATGTTGTGGGACTATTTGTGCACTTCTAGTAATAATTTCTTGGCTGCAAATATGAGCTGAAGGTTTTTCAGGTTCGCCTGCCATTAAAATGAATGGGACCCGCCGCAAACTTGCGGTTTGCGAACATTTGATCGCGTTCGCAAACCGTCCCGGCAGATGTTCGTCCATCACTACATTTCAGACCTGTTTTCTTTGTTCAGTCTATTAGGCAGAATGAACAAAGCCTTCTACAAACATTTCCAGACCAGTTTCATTGTTTCATTTCATCCGACAGAAATATACAAGGTCTCAAAAAAAACTCTTAATTGTCAAATAACAAGGACTCAGTTTAACTATTCAAGTATAAATATTGACACACAGTCTTCAATTCATTCAGAGGTAAGAATAATTTTATCAGACCCAATGGATTCCGAACGATCAGAGACATATTCCTATTTGCATTTCAAATACCTAACACAGCCACTATCCAATGGACAGCGCTGTTCTTGGTAAGATGCAAAGGGACTTAGTGCTCATAGGAGCTCTGCAGCCTCCTCAAACAGCGGATCGACGTAAGTCCCGGAAGTCGGTCTGATATTGATGACCTATCCTGGCCTATCAATATTAAACACTTGGAAAACCCCTTTAAGGTATGGAATTTGCATGGTTAAAAAATTATAGTTTTATATCCCTATGGCAGCCAAACCAGTTTGGTGCCTGTAGACACACTAGGAGGTGAAGTTCCTCTCTGAGATTTTCTCTCATGTATTGTTGGATATTCAGAACAGGTAGTGCTAGGTACAAAAGCTCTGCGTGCCGCCTGAACTTTGTACTCTACAGGCTGGTGCCTCGTTCAGATTGTGAATTCAGGAAATTATTGTATTTGTGATGCCATCAGGAACGATGTGATGGAGGAACGTGTGCTGACACTCCATTCTAGCGGCACACACATCAGTCAGAAAAAAAAAAAAGGGAAAGAAAAATCAATTTTGCTAAAAGCACTATAATTCTGCTTTCTTTGCTGAGAGGAATGTTCTAAGACTGGAGAATATTGTTGTGACATTAGCCTTTTTTGCAGAACTTTGTAGAGTGGGTACGTTTTTACGTTCTTGTCATGTTTCTGAATTTGTTTCCTTGTTAAAAGGTAAGTTTGATGCACTGGAAAACGAGAGTTATGAGTAGCAGTTTGTTAAAAGTTCACCTACTATTATACGTGTGAACCCTCCAAGGGAGAACAAGGCCATGCCAATCATTTGCTGCACATGGTATGGATGACCATGGTGAGAAGTTGATTGTTGTGGATCTTGTAGACTAGTCAATGGCGATAGTTGCATTAAAATAAATGGTCGGCTATGTAATATATAGATTTACTGGACCTGCTAGAGCAAGAGTTACACTTTGTTAGCATATGCCCTAATGGGGACAACTCATTCACCTTAAAGAAGAAGTCCCTGCTGCTCCCATCTAAGTCATGATTGGTATTTGTATAGTCACGAGCGGCACTGATGCCCAGTGGTTTCCATGTTGAATAGTGTGGCTGTGACCCATGTGCTGCTGGGGGTGAGCACTGACAAGGCCAGATGAAGCAGCTGCTGCTGCAGCAGCAGGAAGAAGGCATTTAGCTTAAGTAGGGGGAGAAAGTCACCCAATTTGCAAATATGCCATGCAGAGCACAAATGCAGTGGCCCATCGAAGAGTGCTGTGAAGATAATGGGTGTGGCAGAGGCTATGATGGTGGTAGTAGTACTCACAGTTCACAGTCACAATCTCTCCCTCCTTCTCCCCCTGGGGCAGTGACTGGATGGCACACCCTTTCCTCCCTCTGGCCACTCTCTGGAATTGGGGCTCTTGCCCAGTGTTAGATGGGGTGCCCTTTATGTTAGGTGTTTGTCTGGGGGCAAAGCAGATTAAGTGTCCAGTGAATGGTGGAGCCAATAACCAGGTTTATTGGTTTCAATAAATAAGTCTCTCCTTACTGAAGAGCAAATGGGAGTAGTAGTACATCCAGCGGTAATAACAATTCCAAAGCATATCACAGTGCAATTCTTTCTAAATAGCAGTGTATGGACTACATCAATAATGGTGGTAATAGTGCTCCCTCTCTTTCCTTTCCATAGTACTCATTTTTAGCTAAAAAAAATAATAATTTAATAGGTCTTTATTAAAAAAAAATATAGTGTCCTCTGTACAGAGTTGACATGCTCTAGTAGCACCCTTTGGATTTTCTGTGTTTTCCATCAGACCAGGAGCTGACGGACTTCTTATCTCTGCTCCCTGACATTATAAACATTCATTATAGCTCAATTCTTATCTTACTGATAAGAATGTAACTTAATAAGTATTTATGACCTCTTAGTCAATTAGAGATAAGGTTTATTAGATGACCAGACACAAAGTGAAAGTGAAAGTACCAGTCACACAGCTAGAAAAACCATTTGTGACAGAACAGCTCAATATTTTTAATAAGTGGCAATTGAAAAAATTATTTTAAGCCAAAAATGAGTAACATGCAATCATAAAAAAATTGCCTCTGAGGGTGTACATAGCCTTTAATGTTACTTTGCAGTGTCTCAGCAGAACCACAGGCATGCAAAGAGATTCTAGTCAAATGCTTCTGCAATACCCTGTCACGGCTGTATGTGAGCAACAAGAGCATACACAGTGAATTTAGCTACTGACCGGACCCAAACTAGGGAGGATAAAGGGTGACCCCTGTCAGACCCTAAAAGCTCTCCATATGCTGCTAAGCACATGTCCAGATCCAAATGGTGGATCGAGACATGCCCGCGTACCTAAGGCTGATGACCACTGTAACCCCTACAATAGTGGAAGGGGCACGGCCACCGGTGCCCTGCTCAGTATATGGACGGAACCGGGGTCGCCTCGGATCCAGTCAGCAAACAAACAGAAACACACAATGTCTGCACACTTAACTGAAGGAGCTGCAGCAGCAGTGAAAACAGATCCAAAGACAGCTGGCAATATCCAGAGTACTTGCTTCAGCAGAACACAGGTCCAGTGAAAAGATATCACACAAGTGAAGATACTCAAGCGAGAGATACAACTCAAATGAAGAATATAATCCGCACCCTACAAAGGAGGAGGGGGGATTTAAAGGCAGAGAAATCAAACACAGGAGGGACAGCTGGGAGGACGGAAACAGAAAGTAAAGACCTCATCACAGGGGCGGAGAAACAGAGCAGAGAGAACTCCTCCAAGCTCTAGTAGTGACATCATCACAGGGGTGGAGAAACTGAGCTGTGAGAACGTCTCAAAGCTCTGGTAGTGACATACTCTGAATGAGGGATGCAGATACTAAATACGGGTGGCCAATCCATCTCCGAGTGTCCTAGGACACTTTACCAATATTCCCTCTCACAGCAGCAAAGTCTTTCTGCCAAAAACGAGTGTAATACCTTGCTGTCTGACTCCAATGCATGGCCTTGTGGGTTCTAGACATTCCAAACTCCTTCTCTCAAGGCTACTTTGGTAGCAGGGTTGCTTCCTAAGCAGCTGAAGTCTCAGAGACTGAGGTTCTCTGAACACAGGCCTAGCTCTCAGGAGCCTGCACGTGTAGGTCTTCTCAGTAACTCAGTTGGACAAACGCTCCCTTAACACTGACTACAATATTGAGCTATATATCAGTGCATATGCCGGTATATGTAGTGGCTTCCATGTTCCGTAAAGCCACAATTATGTCAAACCAAGGCCTATGGAAGGTTTTAGTTGGCGCTAGTTCAGATTTCACTTGCCCTAATCATAATGGGGTTGTCTGTATTACGCAACCCATTTCAACTGTCCTAATAAGGAGTTCTGGGCTAATCAATTGTGGATCCATATTCAGGGCCTACATCTATTATCTAGAGAGAGGCCACAAAGAACATCACTGTCTCTAGAGACATGTAATTGCATTATATGAGCGTCCAATAATTTTAAAGGTAAAAAATGAAAATCTGACATCACATGGTACAAGACAGTCTCTTTGTAACAAAGCTATAACCAGTCCTGGACCTCACATGGATCCAGAGATCTCCCCATTCATTGCTTTAATTGCTCTGATAGATTTATTTCAAGCTGGCAGCGCAAGAGATGTGTCCTTTCTCAGGGAGTGTGTCCTTTCTGCTGCAGCGCTCTCCCTATCACAGCTCAGGGAGCATGTCTTTTCTGCTGTAGTTCTGTCCCTGTAACTGTCACAGCTTCTAACAGTAGATAGGGCTGGTGGTAGTTGAAGGATGGAACTGAGCATGAGCGACCACGTCAGCGATTCAACTGAGATGAACAGAGACTCCCCCATTGTGGCTGGACCTGTAAAGATAATCATACTTATGCCAGCTGCTGGCTCCTGCTCCTTCACTTCTACACCGCCAGTGCAGCCCTCTGGTTTGATGCAGATCACGTGGCCACTGCAGCCAATGACTGGCTGCAGCAGTGATGTCGCCCCATGCATCACGTGATACAGTGCCATGAGCCATGGGGTTTATGTCATTGCTTCAGATGTTGAAGCGAAGAGACAGGAAAGCTGCAGCGGAAGTTGGGGGAGCAAAGGAGCTGTAACCCAGTGGAGGACAGCAGGTATGTATAATTGCCTTTGCAGGACTGGCCACTATAAGGGGTCTGCCTGAAGGATTCTTGGAGTGAACAACCCCTTTAAAGAACACAATCTTGTCTGTAGTTTTCAGTTTTGATGCTGAAAATGTAATTCTAGATTGTGAGTTCTACTGGACATGAGGATACGGAATAGACAGGCCCCCAGTTCTAGACCTTAATCTCCATTGCTGAGAGGGACTATAAAGTGCAGCTCTTGCCCTGGAGGACCCAGCAAGTCCATGCACTAAATGAATAACATTGATTCCAAAGCAAACCATGTACCACTGGGGCTACACCCTGACTTTGGCTATAACACACACATTGCCTGGCCAAAGAATTGTATTGCAAGGGTATTGTTTAAGTACTGATTGGTTCTGTCCCTTTAATTGTGGTCCCTTTCATCATTACCATTCTGTGTAATGATGTGCCTTGTAATCTAGTACCCATCTCCCATTGTGCTGATAAGCCCCACATCCCTGAGTGATCTCAGAGACATGCATGCTACACACTGGAGGAGGTGGTAAAATGTTTAAACTCTGTGACATACAGATGTAGCAGGGTTAACGCTCAAAACTCTTAACTCAAATTTCTTAACTCACTGTGTTATCTTGAAACAAAAGCAATTGAAGGTGTTTGCTTAACGCATTTAGTTTAGATAACACATCTCATAAAGCATGAGTGTTAACTCTACTACATCTGTACATTCACTCAGGGCACTCTATTGAAGACTTTAAGACTCCGGAGTGCCACCTTGCATGTTGCATATTTAGGCTAGTACTATGTCTATTTACTTTTTATTATTCAGAATGTGATTTGTTTGTGTTATTGTATATTTGATCCCTTAGTAAATACATTTATTCACTTAGACTGCGGAATTATTCATTCTCAAATCTTTTGAATTCACATTACGTTACAAGATCATAGCCTTGTGATAGTACTCTACTGTATATATCTATATATAATCAAAGTGAATGGGATTATGTTTTGACCCACACGTTATTTGATTCGTGACATGTGAGTCTTCAGAAATTCAGCAGGTTTGGATTTACGACAACTCGACAACTTGGTGCTGCAGCAACTTGTGCCTCGCAACTGGACCCTATTCATTTTAATTTGTCTGGAATGTATAGAAGCTTTGCAATATTGTGCTCTTTGCAGCCAAAGTCGTCCAACCTATGGGAGTGCCGACAGAGAACTGAACACATGCTGATGGTTTCCATCATGGATTACAGCTGATTGCTGGAGTTCTTAGCAATGGGACATCCTGCATAACGGAAACCAGACGGATTCCATTATGCGGCCCATTGACTTCTATTATGACGGAAAGCGAAAGGGAATGCCTCTTAAAGGTATTCAGTTATGCATTCCGTCATAGAATCCCGTTATGGCCTGTGGTAACGGAATCCATATCGGAATTGTAATAAAACCCAAGCTCCGAACTCAAACTTGTAAAACACAAGTTCCCTCATCCCTGGTTACGACCACCCTGCAATTCAACAGCGGTGGTCGTGCTTGCACACTATAGGAAAAAGAGCTGGCCTATTTGCACCCCTTGCGGTCCCGGCTACCAGATAGACTGGCACCTTTTCCTATAGTGTGCAAGCAAAACCACCGCTGTTGAATTGCAGGGTGGTCGTAAACCCTGGAAAAATGCATGAAGCCAGCAAAGGAAGCAATATGGACAATCACAATACATTAGTAAAAGTCTTGTATTAACTTTCTCTACATAAATGCCATTTTCTGAAGTGAGACAATCCCTCTAACAGACCCCTACCACTAACGGCATCATATCAGAAATATTTATTGATATAAACTATAATGTAGTTTGCCTCCATGTATCTACTGTACTCTATGTGTGTGCACCCGGTGCCTATTATTACAGCAAAATTGCAAGCTTCTCCTTTTCTGTTGCTAATTATATATAAAGTGGTGAAGTGAGAAGTTCTTGACGTGCTGTGACATTCGACTCCATTAAGCCGCGCACATTATTTATTCATAGTTGGAGCGACGGCTTGTACACCACGTCCTACATTTTATCATTCAGTGTTTCAGGGGACGGGGAGAAGCGCTCCCGCCGCGCCGGCTATTGAAATGATTTGCTAATTTTCATTAAACAGGTATATTTCTGCTCAGTGTGACAGGACAGTAACCTGAACGTACAAATACAAGTTGTTCCTTTAATCAAAATGGAGCGAGTTGGAAATAACTGATTTTACGCTCGGCCGGGTTCGGTCTTGCTTGACTTCGAGAGAACATTATCTTACTACTTGCGCTGGTGAGGATGAAATCCGGTGTGACTGCTGTGCAAATTGCGGAGTTGTGTCCCAGTAATATTAAGCAGATGCATTTTTAATACATTGTAACAAAAGATCATAGTTTGGAACAATAAGGAGAATGAGTGACTCTAAATTCCTCTAATTCCCCTAAGTGACTGTATCTAATCCTGCTTTCTGGATGCTACATAAGTACTCACTATGAAATATACTCATTTTGGAATTCATTTATTTTTGTTAAATGGTCCCTATAACCTTCAACAAACTTTGCATAAATCAAGTGTCGGTGACTATAAGAAACTTTGCATAAATCAAGTGCCGGTGACTATAAGAAACTTTGCATAAATCAAGTGCCGGTGACTATAAGAAACTTTGCATAAATCATATGCCGGTGACTATAAGAAACTTTGCATAAATCAAGTGCCGGTGACTATAAGAAACTTTGCATAAATCAAGTGCCGGTGACTATAAGAAACTTTGCATAAATCAAGTGCCGGTGACTATAAGAAACTTTGCAATTGTGTTGTACCAATCAAGTATTGATTGGTTCTGTCCTCTTCAGTCTCCTTTTATATTACCTTCTATACTCTGTGTAATTATAGTTAGATAACATACTCAACCCCTACCTCACAACCCAACCCCCATTTTTTTTTTATCACTAAGCCTGTTAAGCCTATTTATTCTCAATTTGTTTCATTCACATCATTTTAAAACAGCAATATACCTTATTAGAGAAAAATGCCTTTTTCCTTTCTCTTGAAGCTCATTTTTCCTCTCCCTTCCCATCTCTACAGACAGGATAGCATGTGTGCGTTTTTCTCTGCACCTCCTCCTCCCTTCTCCCTGTTCCCTCTCTATAGAGTTCAATGGGAAACGTGTCTCTTTGCACCTTCTTCCTCTTTCTTCCCGTTCCCTTCTCCATAGACTTCATAGGCAGCATGTAATCTGATACTAAAGTAAGCTGATCATTTCATCCCTCAAGACTAATGTATCAGAGCCTGATAGTTTAGGAGAGGAATGGGGGAGAAAGTTCAATTTTTCTCTGATAACATATATTACAATATTTCTTATATTCACCTGGATTTATGCAAAGTTTATTAAAAGGCTAATGACAATTTAAACTTTTTAAAACCAGTTTAGCTTGTTGCAACATCCTCTTCACAGTCCTTTAAGGCCGGGTTCACACCACCGTTTATTTTTCCATTGTTCTGACCCATCAGAAGAACAGAAAAATAAAGGAAAAAACGGATCCTGTATTTAAAGCATCTATTTGCACATTTTGTAATCCGTTTTAGCCATCTCCATCTGAGATCCGCTATTTTAGACAGAAAAAAAATGTTCTGCAAGCCTTTAGTAGCAGTGGGGGCAATGTTTTCCTGTTTTAAGTACAGCACCTTTAAATGGATGGTGCAACCAGTATTATTATAGTACAATTCAGAATGAAATCTACTTACTTTTGTCATTTACTTTCTGTTACCAAGTGTCCCAGTTGTGAGATATTCTCTTTATTTCATTATAATGGCGCCCCCTGTTGTTTAATCTGTACAGTAATGTGCACGTCCTACTACTGAGGTAGTCGCACATGCTCAGTTCTATCCTTCATTTTTCACTAGCTGTATCTACTGTTAGAATCTGTGACAGACCCTCTGTGCCGTGATAGGGAGAGAGCTGCAGTGGAAAGGACACACACCCTAAGCTGTGATAGGGAGAAAGCTGCAGCACAAAAGACACTCCCCTGAGCTATGATCAGGAGAGAGCTGCAGCAGAAAGGACACATGTCCCACTTGTGCTATGGAGAGAATCGCAGCAGAAAGGACATGTCTCCTGAGCTGTGATAGGGAGAGAGTTGCAGCAGAAAGGACACACTCTCAAGATGTGGTAAGGAGAGAACTGCAGTATAAAGGACACACCTACTGAGATGTCATAAGATAGCTGCAGCAGAAAGGATACACCCTGAGCTGCAATAGGAAGAGAGCTGCATGAAAAAGGACACACCTTGAGCTGTAATAGTGGGACAACTGGAGCATAAAGGATATGCCCCTTGAGCTGTGATAGTGGGATAGCTGCAGCAGAAAGACACATCCTCTGAGCTGCGACAGGAAGAGAGCTGCAACAGAAATCGCATGCCCCCGAGCTGTGATATTGAGAGAGATGCAGTATAAAGGAAATCCTCCTGTGCTGCCAAGCTGAAAAGAATCTAGCAGAGCAATGAATGTGGAGATTTCTGGATCCATGTGAGGTACAGGGCTGGTTCTAGTTTTGTTAGAAAGAGACTGTCTGATTTTCATTGTTTCCCCTCAATCTTGGCATAAACCCTTTAAGTCTCAGTCTCATGCTCTATGCATGCATTGTCAGACCAGGCAAGAAAGTGTTGGACCGGGGAGCGTTACAACCAAGCTGCCCGTGGGATAGTCATTTCCACTGTGACTCTGATTTCCAGTGGCGACTCTAGGATCAATATATAGGGGGGGCACAGAAGATACACAGTCAAAAATGGGGGGCACTAATAATTTTCACCAGCTAATCATACTACTGAAAAATACTAAAGCAGCCGCTTCCCCTGCAGCTACGCCCCTGGCGCCGGGGTAATATAATTAAGGGGTATCAGGGTACATTGGGTGTAATATAACTGAGGAGGGCTATCAGACATTATAAAGGGGTAATATAGCTTACATTACCCCTGTATTACGTCCCTGATAGGATAGAACTCCTTAGTTATGTTACCCCTGTATAATGCACCCTGATACCCCTTAGTTATATTATATAACTAAGGGATATCAGGGTACATTACACAAGGGTAATATAACTGAGTGGTATCAGGGTACATTATACAAGGGTAATATAACTGAGTGGTATCAGGGTACATTATACAAGGGTAATATAACTGAGGGGTATCAGGGTACATTATACAAGGGTAATATAACTGAGGGGTATCAGGGTACATTATACAAGGGTAATATAACTGAGGAGGGCTATCAGGGACATTATACAGGGGTAATATAACTGAGGGGTATCAGGGTACATTATACAAGGGTAATATAACTGAGGAGGGCTATCAGGGACATTATACAGGGGTAATATAACTGAGGAGGGCTATCAGGGACATTATACAGGGGTAATGTAAGCTATATTACCACCGTATAATGCCTGATAGGCCTCCTGAGTTATATTACCCCAGTATAATAATGTACCGTGATACCCCTTAGTTATATGAACCCGCCGGGATCATATAACTAAGGGGTATCCGGGTACATAATTATACAAGGGTAATATAAGTTACTCAGGAGGCCTATCAGGCATTATACAGTGGTAATATAAGTTATATTACCCCCTGTATAATGTACCCTGATACCCCTTGGTTATATTACCCCCTGTATAATGTACCCTGATTACCCTCAGTTATATAACTGAGGGGTATCAGGGGACATTATGGGTAATATTACAACTAAGGGGTATCAGGGTACATTATACAAGGGTAATATAACTGAGCAGGACTCAGGGGACATTATACAGGGGTCCTTAGTTATATTACCCCTGTATAATGTACCATGATACCCTAAGTTATAGGGGTAACCGTATCAGGGACAGGTTGAGGAGGGGCTGGGCGCAAACCAAGCAGGAGGGAGGGCTCAGGGCAGGCCATAAGGCGAGGTAGTGGGGGTATAAGGGTACATACTTTTTTTTAAACTTTATATTCTTACTTTGTTTTCTTTTCTATAGGGCCAGGCAGAGTTGAGAGGTTGCAATGCCACAGCAGCCACAGTCGACTGAGTCTGAGTCCACTCCTGTCTCCAGTCCTCTCCTGACAGTCCAAGCTGGGGCTAGGCCATCTAGCCCTAGACAGTGGGCACCTGTAGAAGACAGCCAGGTGAGGTCAAGGCCAGGCTGAGGGCCTGAGGCTCAGACAGCCGCTGGCTCACAACACAGTCTAAGAAGAAGAAGTCACTAGTAGCTAGCCTAGCAGAGTGACGCAGCACGCAGGACAGGTCCAGGAGCAGAGAGAACATTGAAGGCACTCAGTTAGTCACTCACACTGACACTACTCACTCACTAGTGGCACTTGGCAGCGCAGCAGTTTGCACAGTCTGTTCGCGCGGGCGGGAACCGGGAAGTCACGCAGCAGCGCAGCTTTACTTGTTGACGACCGTGACGTCAAGTCGTCAACTCGTCTCTGCGGCTGCCACACTCCGCCAGCCTGCGCCCGCCCTGCACGCTCTGCGTCCGCGAGTCCGCTGGGTCCGAACGCCGTCCCCATCTGTGATTCTCATTCTAGAGTAGACGACTGTCTGTATGTAAACTATGTATCTGTGTGTGTACACTTTAACTTTAATCACTGACACTGAGGTCAGTAGTGCGGGCGGCCGGCGCAGCAGCACCCGGGGGGGGGCAAGGAATGACCTGGGGGGGGGGCAATTGTGTAGCGACGCCACTGCTGATTTCCTTAGGTTCCCAGCAATATTGGGCACATGTGATAGAAGACTGGCGTAATTTATGAAAGCCGTATACTCTGAAACCTGACGTACGTTTTCAAGAACCGAGCACCGTCTCTGAAATTAATTATACCGCGCATGTAGCATATGTGCGCCGCAATCTAAATGCCATTGTCATTGGCATATCATATTCTCTCCTTTAGCTCATGGCTTGTGGAAGGTGATGGATGGCCTTAATTTTTACTTTAATTTCTTGCACTTCAGCCCAGTGGTTTTATGGGTTATTAAGGAGAATCATTAAGAATCTGCAGTTGTTCTACAGTCTCAGAGTAGATCAATGCACATTGCATTTCATGGGCGGCATCTAACATGACCAAGATTAAGTAGTGTGAAATAAAAAGTCAACCTCCATTTGAATGCGTTTTGGGGATTGCTGTTAAATTGTTTAATGATAAATTGCTGCAGGTCGCCCGAGTGTGATTGCAGGTAGACGGCGTCATTACTCCATTCAATCAATTCTCTAACCTCAATTCTGCTTCTTTAACCTGGTGTCTCTCTCGACGCCTTCATTACATCGACCTTCTATTCAGACTAAGTTGATCGCTTTGATCGCTACAAGTGATACTACAGACTGTTATATAGAGGTCTCTGGGGTTTAAAAAAACAAACAATTCTGCTTTTTTTTTTTTTTTTTTTTAAAATCCCAAAAGGTACCAAACTTAGGGCTGAACCTAAGCCATCCGTGCCCATGCTGCAGACTGCCCCGTGCACTCCGTGCTGTGGATTCAGACCCATTGACTTGAATGGGTCCGCGATCGGCAAGATATGGCAAAAGATAGGACATGTCCTATCTTTTGCAGTGAGGAGGCACGGACCTGAAAGCCCACAGAAGTGCTTCGTAGAGTTTCCGTGGGCCTAAGCTCCGCAAAAGATAGGACATGTCCTATCTTTTGCAGTGAGGAGGCACGGACCTGAAAGCCCACAGAAGTGCTTCGTAGAGTTTCCGTGGGCCTAAGCTCTGCAAAAGATAGGACATGTCCTATCTTTGGCCGTATCTTGCAGATCGCAGACCCATTCAAGTCAATGGGTCCGCAGCATGGAGTGCACACGGCCGTTTTGCGGCCCGTACGTTCGTAGGCATGAACCCTTATCCATGTAGGCTGTGTCTGGTATTGCAGACCAAGTATGGGGCTGAGATGCAAGACTAGACAAAAGTGTAGTGCTGCTTCTAAAAAAAAAAAAGATCCTTTAGTTCTAATCCTGGAAATCCCGGTCGTTCACACGACCGTTGGTGTCCCATTCCCATTTTGCGGACCGCATTTGCGGATCCGCAATACACGGGCACCGTTCCGTTGTCATTCCGCATCACAGATGCGGACCCATTCATATCAATGGGTCCGCAAATCCGGAGATGCGGATTAGTGCAGAACGGAACACTACGGAAGCACACTACGGAGTGCTTTCTGGGGTTTTGTTCTGTGCCTCCGCACCGCAAAAAGATAGAACATGCTCTATATTTTTCCGGAACGGAGGGATCGCAGACCCATTCAAGTGAGTGGGTCTGCGATCCCCATGCGCCTGCCCCATGGAAGGTGCCCGTGCATTGCGGAGTGCAATTTGCGGTCCACAGCACGGGCACTGGCTTCACACGGTCGCGTGAACGAGCCCTAAGGGAGTCCATCATGTTGTCCTATACACAGACTTGTTATAGAGCAGGAGGAGCTGACAAGACTGATGTATAGTTTTATAAGAATATATTCAGTGTAATTGGTATTTCACTCAATGTATTGTAAGGGTATTTTTTAAGTACTGATCGGTTCTGTCCCTTTAATTCTGTTCCCTTTTATTAGTATTAGTCACCAAAGCTGTGAACAAATGAGCGAGCTCCCCATCCCCAGGTGCCAACATGGCACCTGGCTGATGCCCATATGATACAAAGAGAGATGGTAACAAGACACATCTTACCCTGCTGATGTCCTCAGTGGAGATGATCTCATTGTTACATATGTTGGATGTTTTTTAGCCTCTTGACTAGTGTTGATCACGAATATTCGAATTTCGAATTTTTATCGTGAATATAGGTACTTCGAAAATTCGTGAATATTTCAAATATAGTGATATATATTCATAATCTCGAATATTAAATTTTTTTTTTTTCATTTTTTTTTTTTTTTTTTTTATATTCGATATATATATATTTTTTTATCAGTACACATGATCCCTCACTGCTTCTAGCTTGTGGGCCAATAAGAAGGCTGCAATATACTTGACTTTAGGAGTAGTGTTGTTTGCGAATTTTGCTGTATATTCTTTTTTTTTCTCGAATATTCGCTATATTGCTATATATTCTTGTTTTAAAATATTACGAATATTCGAAAAAACTAAGTTATAGCAATACAGCGAATATTAAAAAAAACGAATATAGAGCAATTTAGCTAATATAGTGCAATAATCTTTTTTTTTATATAGTTGTAATTTTTTTCCAATCTGAACATCAGATGAGAAAAAAATTACAACTATTAGACAAAGAAGATTATAGCACTATATTAGCTAAATTGCTCTATATTCGTTTTTTTCGAATATTCGCTATATTGCTATATATTCTTGTTTTAGAATATTACGAATATTCGAAAAAACAAAGTTATAGCAATATAGCGAATATTCGAAAAAAACGAATATAGAGCAATTTAGCTAATATAGTGCTATAATCTTCTTTTGTCTAAAAGTTGAAAAATTCGCAATAAAAATTCGCATTACGAATATTCACATATTACACGATCATTACCTTGCCGATTTTTTGAGTAAAAAGAATCGTAGAATATAACGAATATTCGAATTTGCGAATATTCGACGAATATTCTACGAAATATTCGCGAAGTATCGCGAATTCGAATATGACCCCTGCCGCTCATCACTACTCTTGACCTCTCCTAAGGGTCTTCAGCGTGCAGTACGCATGTACAGTTACTTCAGACTCCAGGAACGCCTCCAGGTATCAGGCACCACTTACTAGTCTACAAGGAATTAAAGAGGAACAAACCACTAAAATACCTTGCTATACAGGCACAATTCACTATTAGCAAACAGGGGATTGAAACAAAAAGTAAACTAGTACATTCCAGAATGTTCCATTGTATGATACAGAAATAAAAACTGCAATGTGTGCGGCTCTGGTTGTACTTAAGACAAACAGGAAAGGTGTGACAGTGTTCTTCCTCGGTGCTGAAACAATCTGCCCATGTCTACAAACCATCAAATGTTCCCTTCCCTTATTTTTTTAATCTTCAGTTCAGCCCAGCATGACTGCTCAGCCTGGCACCTGTATCCAGCAGGAAAAGGGCACGGTTCTTGGGTAAGAGCTTATTAGTTAGGAATTCAACATATAATAATCACCTCCGCGAATGCCACCTGTAATTATTAGAATTAGTGTTGAGATGAATTTCCTCGTGCTTCATCGATTTTCACTGAAATGGTGTAAAAAAATAAATAAATAAATCATACTTACCATACTTACGGGCCAGCCGTCAATCTTGATTGAAGATCTTGCTCAAAATCCCGTGCGCAGTGTACTGTAACACCATTCCTGTCTTTGACGTCACTGTTGGCATTATACGGGACTTCCATTGTGACATGACTGTGTGCATTATCCCTATACCCTATACCGTGACATCGCTAGAGGTGATTGTGAGAATGCTGATATTACTGTGTGCATTATACTTGTAGCATGCTAATTGTGCTGGTATTATGACTGGTTTGTATTATCATTATTAATTATCCCTGTATTGTAGCACTTCTGCTGTCTTTGTGTGCATTATAATTATACTACTTGTCTGCATTATTCGGCATTGTGGCATCACTGTGTGCATTATACTTGGCTTATGAGATCACCATGTACATTATCTTTGTGCTGTGACATCACTGTGTGCATTATTACTTACATCATTATGTACATTATCATTGTACTGTGACATCACCATGTGCTTTATACCTTACATCAGTATGTACATTATCCTTGTACTGTAACATCACTATGTGCATTATCCCTTACATCAGTATGTACATTATCCTTGTGCAGTGTCCCACTATGTGCTATATGTGGCCACTTTAAACTTTTGCTGATAACTGTCATATTTAATGTATTTAATGTATTGTATTTCCTAATATGAGGCTGGCATTGTCATTACATCTATTTGCCCCTAGGTGGTGCTGGCACCACATAATATATATAGCCAGGGGTCTGCTAGTTTAGGGAGGAAGTAGTTAGTAAAGTTGAAGTAAAGTAAAGTTGAAGTAAAGATAGTTGAAGTAAGGCTACTTTCACACTAGCGTTCGGGTGTCCGCTCGTGCACTCCGTTTGAAGGGGCTCACGAGCGGTCCCGAACGCATCCGTCTGGCCCCAATGCATTCTCAGTGGAGGCGGATCCACTGAGAATGCATCCGCCTGCCAGCGCTCAGCCTCCGCTCCGCTCAGTGAGCGGACACCTGAACGCTGCTTGCAGCGTTCAGGTGTCCGCCTGGCCGTGCGGATCCGTCCACACTTACAATGTAAGTCAATGGGGACGGATCCGCTTGAAGATGACACAATATGGCTCAATCTTCAAGCGGATCCGTTCCCCATTGACTTTCAATGTAAAGTCTGAACGGATCCGCTCAGACAACTTTCACACTTAGAAAATTTTCTAAGTTTTAATGCAGACGCATCCGTTCTGAACGGATGCGAACGTCTGCATTATCGGAGCGGATCCGTCTGATGAAACATCAGACGGATCCGCTCCGAACGCTAGTGTGAAAGTAGCCTAAAAGTGGAAGCAGAGAGGAGAAGGAAGTGTATGGAAGAGGAGAGCAGGCTCAGTACAAGATGTAGCTGCCTTTCTTTCCTCTGGGCCCTGGAGAGGACAGACCAAGTAGTCACAGCAGCCCAGCACAGACATGTGAGTCTACGTCTGAATATAAAGCAAGTCTAGTGAAGATTAGAGCTGAGTCTAGCCAAGGGACTTCACAAGCACCAGTGACCAGGAGAAACTTAAAGGTACCTGGACACAACTGGATGATTAGTGCGCAGAATTATCCTTTTCCACTAAATGTCTTCTGGGACATAGTGGACCTGAATATTTCAGGAGAGCATCCTGCAAGAAAAAATGTAGCAGAGAGTTTGCCTGCCACGAGGGAGAACACCCCTATTGAATTGCTCAACATAAGTAGGAAATCATTATATTCAGTACCTGAGTGCTATAGATTGGACTTAGTGCAACACTATTTAAGCAAGAATTGTCATTCTGCCCGTTAAAGATAAAGTCTTGAGAAAACTCCTCAACTGACAATTGCCGACCTGTTAAAAAGAATTCCAGTTAAACCAACATCTGGATTATTGCTTTTGCTGTATTGATAAACGATTGATTCAGTAAATGTTCAACTCTTTTCTACTGCAACTGACTCCTCATCCTTTCTACTACCCTCGACATTTGCACCTTACGGTGCTGGCGATACGAACACAGGGTCCCAGCCACTAAAGCACCTTAAACACCTACTGTATACCATCAAGGGCACCTCAACTTCCATCTGGCTGGTGTTCCCTGCAATAGAGAGTGCCCCGGAGGATTTAGTGCTGTCCTTCCCTCCACTGCAATGCCGGCCCAGGGAGGCTCTGCTAATCGTGAGTAAATGAACTGCTACCCCCATCGGCCCACCGTAACTCATGTGCTGCCCCTGTGACCTGGTACGCTGCACTTGTACTGTGACATCACTGCACTGTGTGCATTATACTTGCATTATGAGATCACCATGTGCATTATCTTTGTACTATGACATCACCATGTGCATTATCCCTTACATTATTATTTACATAATCCTTGTACTATGACATCACCATGTGCATTATACCATACATCAGTATGTACATTATCCTTGTACTGTGACATCACTGTGTGCATTATCCCTTACATCATTATGTACATTATCCTTGTACTGTGACATCACTGTGTGCATTATCCCTTACATCATTATGTACATTATACTTTTACTGTGACATCACTGCGCTGTGTGCATTATACGTGCATTATTAGATCACTAGGTGAATTATGTTTGTACTGTGACATCACTGTGTGCATTATCTCTTACATCATTATTTACATTATCTTTGTACTGATGATCCTCTGAATAGGTCATCAGTATCTGATCAGAAGGGGCCCGACACCTCGGACCCCACCAGTCAGCTGTACGAGAAGGCACCGGAGCTCCTGTGAGCGCCGCAGCCTTTTTTTTTCATTTTTCGCTAGGGCAGTGACGAGCTGAGCTGTGACCGATGAATGCGTCGTCACTGGCCTAGGGAAAGCTGAGAGAAGGCCACGGAAGCGCCGGTGCCTTCTCAAACAGCTGATCGGCGGGAGTCCCGGGGGTCAGACCCCCACTGATCAGTATAATAAATCTTGGAAAACCCCTTTAATGTAAAAATTATTCCTGTGACCTTACTTTATGAGTTTTCTTAAAATGACGAGGTGTAAAGATTGCAGCTGCAAGTGGGACCTGAGACCTGAGATGACCCAATCTAAAAGTATAACAGCACATTACTATAAATTATATAGATAATTTGGGGGCCTTCTGACAGATTTGGCGCGTGGGCTCAGTTACTGAAAAGTACCCCTCTGTGTAGCCATATTATGTTGCAGAGCTTGCTGCACACGCGTGGTTTCTACTAGGAAAATATCATATTTTCTTTTCCTGATCTATCTTTCTATTTGCTCACTCAAAAAGGCTGATCTATTGTTTGCATCTTAAAATATGAAATGTTCTTATGACTGATCCATAAGTATTCACTCTCGAGGAAACTCAAAAGCAAAATCTTTCATTCTTTCTAAAGCCAAACATGCCTTGGGTTATCAGCTGAGAAAAGAAAGACGACATCAGTATGAATGGATCTGATCTCTTATGATCTGAGAGGTCGATACAACAAAGGTCTCTTCACTAGATGCCCAACCATCGGGTCAGCAATTTGTGGTCCCTAATGCACGAACAGCATCCGTGCAGAAAATTCTGCAGATGGATACAGACCCATTCAACTTGAATGGGTCCGTGATTAGTGTTGGGCGAGCATGCAAGCAACACTAGGTCGGCTCAAGCATCCCGATGCTCGGCACATCGCGGTGTTCGGCCGAATACCGCGAGTGCTCGAGTGCGATGCTCGAATCTCCTCCCAGCACATTTGTTGGCTGCTACGCAGCCAATAAACATGCAGTTAGGTACTGCCATTCACTGTAATGCCGTAGCCATGTTGGCTGCTGGCAATGGGTGCTATATAGCACCCGATGACACGTGTTCAGCTCAATATTAGTCAGGGAGAGCTGGAGAGCAGAAGGGAGAGATAGTGTAGGGAGTGAAGTAGCAATATTTTAGTTTCTATACTTGTTATAGACCCAAAAGTCCTTTTAAGGACTATTGTGTGTGGCAGCATTGTATATTTTTAGGGCAACCTTCACTAAATTGCTAAAACTTGTTAGAGACCTAAAAGTCCTTTTAAGGACTATAGTTGTATCTGGCAGCAATATATATTTTTAGCGCAACCTGCACTAAATAGCTTGCAATTGTTTGGCCGCTGCAGAAAGCGACATTATCTGCGCTACATCTCCTGTCTAACGTGTGCGCAGCCTAAAAATATCTGTGACATCCAGTGTACTTTTTCTGTAGACGGTGTCCGCTGCGGACGGTTACATTACCTGCACTACATCTCCTGTATAATGTTAGCGCATCCGAAATATCAGTGACATTAATTCAGGGTAATTTTTTATTATCTGCTGGTGACAGAGACATTTCGTGCGCTACATCTCCTGTGTAACGTGTGCGCAGTCTAAATATCAGTGACATTAATTCAGTGTAATTTTTATTAGGCGGTGCGAGATCTTTAAGCAAGATGGTGGCAACAGGCCCAACGCAAGCAAATGGATGAGGTAAGTATGATTTTTTTTTTTTACATCATTTCAGGGAAAATTGATTTGTTACCACAAAGCACGAGGGCATTTGGCTTCACGGCAAATTGAATTTTCCATGAAATTCGGTTCGAAGTCCGCTTTGTGGACTTTGATTTGTTCAACACTAATAATTGTGTGTGTGTGCAAGAACGCAATATAAGCACTGTTAGGGCTCATGCACACAACCTCATGTTTTGCGGTCTTCTATTTGCTGAACGTAACTGGCCACCCATCATAGAAATGCCTATTCTTGTCCGCAAAACAGACAAGAATAGGACATGTTAAATTTTTTTTTGCGGCCCCACAGAACATCCCAGATGCTCCACATCAACATGAAAAAAAATCATATTTCGATTCCAAACCACCTTGACTGCCAGTCAACTACATTGTGACGACTGCTGGCCTAATGAAGATGGAAAATGCAGTTAAAGTTTCCTTGGAGATAAGTTCTACAAAGATTTCATATTATATAATGTTGCAATAAGCTGCCAACATATTGAAATTATTTGCAGAGCTTTCGAAGCGAAAGGTCATCAAATTGGAATTCTGTAGAATATTGCTTGTTGGGGGATTGAGAATGATTTATCTATGATGGATGAATAAGTGGTTCATGTGTTGGACAGCACAATTAAAACAGCTTCAAATACTGTAATGTTCCATATCAGCAGTCTTTCCATGGGAAAGTTATTTTATACAGCTTTATTTTAAAATGCAGCTATAATCCACATGGGTCCAGTATCATAAAGCCCAGGTGATCGGCTGTTACATATGGACTTTCAGGATCTGCAGCATCCAAAGTACTCTGATTCATAGAAGAAGGCCTCCTCTGTGACATCCAAAAGTCCTAATAGGGCATGTGGACAAAGAGGTCTTAGTGATCCACTGGTATACCATGTCTATATTTGTCTCATGTGTCCATGCATTCACCAACTTTAAAAATGTAAGAATTAAAGGGAGTGGCATCTTTCATTAATATACAGGGTTACGGGCTTATAATATAAAATAAATCACTTTGCGTCCTTAGTCCTGTTTCACTCCTGTGTGAATTTGCTGCTGGTATACAGAATTCTATGGTATCTAGAGGACCCTGACTACAAACAATCCCCTCTGTAGTCAGGCTCTTTCAGAAGTCCCTAGGCTGGCCCATCGCGAGTAAATGGAGGCGGTAAGTTTGATTTAATTTTGTTTTTAATGTTAATTTCACACTGTTTTTCCACTTAGATGCCGCGATCATGTATGAACGCGGCATCTGAGGGGTACAATGACGGGGGGGCGACGCTATCGCTGCTCCCTGTCATTGCACCTGCTACTTACGAAAAATGCGCTTCGTGACAAAGTTATTCGTCACGAATCAATTTTTTTTGTAAAATTCGGCGAATCGGCCGAATCGAACTTTTTTCCTTAATTTGCTCATCTCTATCCATGATGCTTTTATTTTCATAGACTTTATGGAGTGTATAACAATATATGTCAAGCTGAGCTCAGCGACGTGCCTCGATGTAATAGAATGTACGGCCGTTGTCCTTCAGACGTCTGCTTAGGATGTCTCACCACAATTATGCCATCAACCGCACCATAAAACGTTTGTCATTGGCGTACGCGGTCCTTTCTGAGCCGGCGGTTGGATAATATTATTTTATTGTCTTATTCAATTAATGAAGACAAATTCATAAGACCATCTTAATTTTAATATTACATCAAACAAGCACCATCCCGGACAACCTTTCGCAGCCTTCTTTTACATTTTTAATCAGGTTTTTAAAATTGTATAAGCCGCTGTGCAGTCGCATTGCTTAGTTATACTTCTTGCGTTGACGTTTTTTTCGCTGCTCAAATTGAATCTTTAAATCCCTTTTATGGCTGCAGGGGAGCTGGCAAAAACCAACGCTTTCAGATTTCATAATTCATTTTTTTCTCTGTTCTTTCCCTGTCTTTGATTGAATGGATGAATTTGCGAATATGAATGCCAGAAATGCATCCAGACACATTACAGTCTGTATGATAGCATTGCCACTAAGAAGCAGTTTGCTTGTATTTAAAAACATCTTCTTGCATTTTTCATATGCGTGGGTTTACTTTTCATAGTAATTACAATCCACGTAAAAAATCCATCCTGTAGACTTACAGTAGGTTGCTGAATGTGTAGTACCCCAGAGCGGGCACCACCATTCCTACAACCTGCTACTGTCTCTAATGGTTAACCAATAATATCAACTGTGTATTTATTCCAGGTCCTTTGGCATTGTGCCTTAATAACATTGCTATGAAACTGTTATGTTCATGTAATGTGCTTGGTTCATCAGCAGGTGGCAGTGTCTCTGGGAGAGAAAGAGAGGGAGAGAGATCTCTAGAAAGAATGGAACCGTTGCATTCTCCCCTCTTTGGGCAGAAGTGGGCTAGTCCTGCTTCCTACCAAGGGGAAGGTTGTATAGTCAGTCTAGTGGAGTCTAGAGTTGGAAGCAGACAAGTCAAGACATGGGGCAGGGAGGGGAATGGCCTCCCCTCCTGCAGCAGACGTCTCCCACAGGAAGCAGCTCATAGAGCACCATGACTTTGCAGCGTCCCACTAGCTTATGTGGAAACTGCAAAAGCTTTTTGTTATCATCTGTATATCATGCTGTATTGTGTCATCCTGTGATATTCCTATTTACCAGGCTGTCAAGTGCATTACATACATCCACCACTAGATGGGGGTAGCACCACGGTATAAATAGTGCAGTTCAGGCCTAGTTAGGGGAGATTGTGGGTTCTCTCTAAGGAGATGAAGTGAGGAGCTACATGGGGAAGGAGAAGTCCTCTTTCCTCCCAGCTCTCTGGAGCTTCACGGCCAGAGAAGTCATCATACACCTCAGGATCTATGCCAGGAAGACCGGCAGAGGGAAGTCTACCTTTATTCTTCAGAAGGAACAAGTGAATTTCTTGTATTTAGTGGTTCAAGACCAAGGAAGGACAAAGCCATTGTTATAAGCTCTAGGCGCCTTTGTAATTTGGTGAAGGACTTAATAGCTTCTGGCAGCCTCACCGTTATTCCTAAGACAGATAAGGATTCTGTCGTATCATTTGTGTAGAAGATCAAGATTAGGACTACCTCAACTAAGACTGAAGCAAGGCCAAGAGCTGTTTTCTCAGTGAGTACTTAACTTACTAGCCTAGCCTGACACAGTATCATCAGCACAGCTTGTTACTAGTATTTATCACATCCTACTTGCATGTGTATCAGAATTTGCACGTTGCAAATGTATTCTACCCCATGCAGGTGTTACATAGTGTATACTAGAGGTTGCAGTATGTGGCATTTGATATAGTGTCGTCTTGCAACCACAACAGTGTCTCATTTACATTGACTATCTACAGCTGAAACCAACAGTAATTTCCATGACTTGCTCATATGGCAACTGTTGCATAGTGCACCTTAACAATATGTTAGATGCAGCCACCTCATATAAAAGGGGTTGTCCCACAAAAAATATTCTGCAGTTTTCAAACCAGCACCTGGATCTGAATACTTTTGAAATTGCATGCATTTAAAAATGTATTATAGCTACTGAGTTATTCAATGAAATCAATCTGTATAGCGCCACCTGCTGTTTGCTCTTTTTCTATTTTCACTGTCCTGCTCACTGAGACAGAAGCACATGCTCAGTTCCATCCTTCAACTGCTTCCAGCTGCAGCAGAAAGGATTCGCCCCGTGAGAAAGGAGACATACCCTAAGTTGACAACTTGAAGAAAATCTAGCCAAACAATTGAAGCAAAGAATGGGGAGATATATGGCTCCTTGTGAGGTATCGGGCTGGTCCTAGTTTTCTTAGAAAGAGGTTGTCATGTACTAGATTATGTATGATTTTAATTTTGACATTATTCATGGGATAACCTCTTTAGGCATCTTAAAGGAGTATTATACTTTTAGCAAAGAAAGCATGTTCATTGTACCAGTAGTGATTCTGTAGGGGATGCATGAGTACCAGTTGGACTTGGGACCCTGAGGATGCCCAAACACCCTACGGCCACATAGGAGGACACCAGTGGCACATGTTAGGAGGGGGAGCCTCTTTTATATTTAGCATTGGGCGCAAGATCTCTGCTAGCAGTTGGAGACCCTATGTCCAGAGAATGAAAATCGGTCCTGTCCATGTGATAATGTCCTACCCCATAAGCTTGTATGAGATTAGATAACAGCTCGAACCAATAGAAGCAAGACATACAATCTCTCATTTGGGTAGTCATTAAAACATAGACAGATTTATGATGCCCTAATACTTGGGTGTACAATTACCCCTAAACAGCCCCCAAAAGGCCCAAACAGCTGACTGAAAAGAAAAGGATCTGACTGTGACCCAAATTCCTACGTGCTGTATGTGACATGCTCTTTAGAGCTGTTAACTGGCTGAATGGGATCATGTGAAGTACCATGGAAGTCCACTTTTATCTTAGCCTCCATGTTTGATAGAAAGTGCTTTCTCTTCAAGCTTTGGCTTTTTGGGGCTATATATTGGAGGAAATTACACCCACTAGTATAAGGCCTCATGCACACAAACGTTTTTTTTTTACGGTCCGCAAAAACGGGGTCCGTAGGTCCGTGATCCGTGACCGTTTTTTCGTCCGTGGGTCTTCCTTGATTTTTGGAGGATCCACGGACATGAAAAAAATGTCGTTTTGGTGTCCGCCTGGCCGTGCGGAGCCAAACGGATCCGTCATGAATTACAATGCAAGTCAATGGGGACGGATCCGTTTGACGTTGACACAATATGGTGCAATTGCAAACGGATCCGTCCCCCATTGACTTTCAATGTAAAGTCAGGAGTCCCTTTTATACCATCGGATCAGAGTTTTCTCCAATCCGATGGTATATTTTAACTTGAAGCGTCCCCATCACCATGGGAACGCCTCTATGTTAGAATATACTGTCGGAAATGAGTTAGATCGTGAAACTCAAATCCGACAGTATATTCTAACACAGAGGCGTTCCCATGGTGATGGGGACACTTCAGGTTAGAATATACTAAAAGAACTGTGTACATGACTGCCCCCTGCTGCCTGGCTGGTGCTGCCAGGCAGCAGGGGGCAGACCCCCCTGTTTTTAACTCATTGGTGGCCAGTGCGGCCGACCCCCCTCCCCCCTGTAGTTAACTCTTTGTTGTCCAGTGCGGCCGGCCCCCCTCCCTCCCCTGTAGTTAACTCATTGGTGGCCAGTTGGCCCACCTCCCTCCCCTGTAGTTAACTCATTGGTGGCCAGTTGGCCCCCTCCCTCCCCTGTAGTTAACTCTTTGTTGTCCAGTGCGGCCGGCCCCCCTCCCCTGTAGTTAACTCGTTGGTGGCCAGTGGGCCCCCCCTCCCCTGTAGTTAACTCTTTGTTGTTCAGTGCGGCCGGGCCCCCCTCCCTCCCCTGTAGTTAACTCGTTGGTGGCCAGTGGGCCCTCCCTCCCCCTCCTAATTAAAATCTCCCTCCCTATCATTGGTGGCAGCGGAGCGTACCGATCGGAGTCCCAGTTTAATTGCTGGGGCTCCGATCGGTAACCATGGCAACCAGGATGCTACTGCAGTCCCGGTTGCCATGGTTACTTAGCAATTTGTAGAAGCGTTATACTTACCTGCGAGCTGCGATGTCTGCTTCCGGCCGGGAGCTCCTCCTACTGGTAAGTGACAGGTCTGTGCGGCGCATTGCTTAATGATCTGTCACTTACCAGTAGGAGGAGCTCCCGGCCGGACACGGAGACATCGCAGCCTCGCAGGTAAGTATAATGCTTCTACAAATTGCTAAGTAACAATGGCAACCGGGACTGCAGTAGCGTCCTGGTTGTCATGGTTACCGATCGGAGCCCCAGCGATTAAACTGGGACTCCGATTGGTACTCTCCGCTGCCACCAATGATAGGGGGGGAGATTTTAATTAGGAGGGGGAGGGAGGGGGGAGGGCCCACTGGCCACCAACGAGTTAACTACAGGGGAGGGAGGGGGGGCCGGCCGCACTGGACAACAAAGAGTTAACTACAGGGGAGGGGGGCCCACTGGCCACCAATGAGTTAACTACAGGGGAGGGAGGGGGGGCCGGCCGCACTGGCCACCAATGTGTTAACTACAGGGGGGGGGCTGCCCCCTGCTGCCTGGCAGCACCTGCCAGGCAGCAGGGGGCAGTCATGTACACAGTTCTTTTAGTATATTCTAACCTGAAGCGTCCCCATCACCATGGGAACGCCTCTGTGTTAGAATATACTGTCGGATCTGAGTTTTCACGGATCCGTCTGCATGAAAGTAACCTACGGCCACGGATCACGGACATGGATGCCAATCTTGTGTGCATCCGTGTTCTTTCACGGACCCATTGACTTGAATGGGTCCGTGAACCGTTGTCCGTCAAAAAAATAGGACAGGTCCTATTTTTTTGACGGACAGGATACACGGATCACGGTCTCGGCTGAAAAACGGTGCATTTTCCGATTTTTCCACGGACCCATTGAAAGTCAATGGGTCCGCGAAAAAAAAGGAAAACGGCACAACGGCCACGGATGCACACAACGGTCGTGTGCATGAGGCCTAACTCTATTAAAGCATCATGCTGATACTCTAAAAAGATCTTCTATAATGACAATTTAAATCTCAGACTTATGCTTATGGTTGCACAACATGTATTTAGACCACTATTCTAATCCAACAGGACAGAATGTTCAAATGTTATGTATGGTCCCATGTGGTGCACGTCCCTTTTTTTTTTTGCAGAAGTTTCCCGGGATTTTAGTACTGATGACCTATCCTCAGGATAGGTCATCAGTAGTGTTGTTCGAGCACCGTAGTGCTCGGGTGGAACCCATCGGGATGTTCAGGTGCCCGAGTATAATGGAAGTCAACGGGAGAACCCAAGCATTAAACCAGGTACCCCCTGCTCTAAAGAGGGGAGGGTGCCTGGTTCATAAGAAACTGTCAGAAATTGATGGAAACACCACCGAAATGGTTCTGGAAAAGCATGGGGAGGATGTCGGATGCATCTTGTACTTGCAGGTCGCTGCTGGGAACGATGTTGTCCAAATAGTACGCTACTTTTACAGACTGACAATAATACGCAAAAAAACAAAGAAAAAAATCTATTTTAGAGGAAAAACTCATAGGAAACATTCTTTCCTGTATATATTTACTTGTATATAAATTGCAAGTGCTGCCAAAAATTACAAAGAAGAGACACTCCGATACAACCTGTATATCACATAAAGGAGAGCCTCATTCACATTGTGGTACAATTGTTCATGTAGTTGGACTCCTACACTCATAAAGCCTATGCACTAAGTGAAAGGGCTGCCAAAAATTACAAGGAACCGGCACTCCAATACACCCTTTGTTACACAGCCTTGAAAAATTATGATTTATGGCCTGCTGATCTGACCATCTAAAACATTATGGGTGAGGGCCTGCTGCCGCTTTGGTGACTCTAGATAACCTAGGGACGATCGGACGTCCCCGTGGCGGCGACGATCCATTCGGATGTCTGCCCTATCAACTTTCAATGTTATTTTCAGCCCAAACCATGTAGACCATGGGTAACGGGGGAATCATGGTTCGATTCCGGAGAGGGAGCCTGAGAAACAGCTTCGGCTACCACATCCAAGCAAGGCAGCATGCGCGCAAATTACCTATTAGGTATAATTAGGTGAGGGCCTGCAGGTGAGCTGACCCTGTGAAAAATTATATGCAAGGGCCTGCTGGTGAGCTGACCCTGTAAAAGATTTTAGGTTCAGGCCTGCTGGTGAGCTGACCCTGTAAAAGATTTTAGGTGCAGGCCTGCTGGTGAGCTGACCCTCTAAAACATTACATGCGAGGGCCTTCAGGTGAGCTGACCCTGTAAAACATTATATGTGAGGGCATGCAGGTGAGCTGACCCTCTAAAAAATTAAGTTTGAGGGCCTTCAGGTGAGCTGACTCTGTAAAAGATTTGAGGTGCGGGCCTGCTGGTGAGCTGACCCTGTAAAAGATTTGAGGTGCGGGTCTGCTGTGAGCTGACCCTCTAAAAGATTTTATGTGCGGGCCTGCAGGTGAGCTGAGCCAGCAAAAGATTGTTGGTGAGCTGACCCTGTAAAATTATATGCGAGGGCCTGAAGATGAGCTGACCCTGTAAAAGATTGTAGGTGAGGGCCTGCTGGTAAGCTGACCCTCTAAAAAATTATATACGAGGGCCTGCAGCTGAGCTGACCCTCTAAGAAATTATATGCGAGGGCCTGAAACTGAGCTGATCCTCTAAAAAATTATATGCGAGGGCCTGCATGTGAGCTGACCCTGTAAAACATTATATGCGAAGGGCATTATATGTGATGAATAAGCATGTTGATATGATGGAAGAGGAGAAGGAGGATGAGAAAAGGAAGATTCAACCATATACCCTTGTTTGAGGTGGAAGGGGTGCATGGGAATGCAGTGTATTCAGTACATTATAAACAACACAATTGAAGTGCCTTTATGTTCAGCCGCTTTCCTCTGGTGGAGTAGAGAAGTCATGGTCAATCCAGGCCTTGTTCATTTTTATAAGAGTCAACCGGTCAGCATTTTCAGTTGACAGGCGGATACGCTTATCTGTTATTATGCCACCAGCAGCACTAAATACCCGCTCAGATAAAACGCTGGCGGCAGGGCAGGCCAGCACCTCCAAGGCATAGAGCGCCAGTTTGTGCCACGTGTCCAGCTTGGACACTCAGTAGTTGTAAGGCACTGAGGGACCATTGAGGACGCTGAAACCGTCTGCTATGTACTCCTTCACCATCTTCCAAAATGTTTCCCTCCTTGTGACACTAGGCCACGCATCAGGGTGAGGGTGCTGGCAGGGTGTCATGAAACTGTCCCAGGCCTTGAAGAGTGTTGCCCTGACTCTGTTGGAACTGCTGTGTGTTCCCTTGTCTCCCCTCCTTGGTTGGTAAAGGAACTACGGACTCTTCTTCTGCCCACCCACGCTGAACAGATGGAATTAAACTTCCATGGGTACTATCCTCTGTAGCGGAGGTAACCGTCTCCTGCTTCTCCTCTTCATCGTCCAATTCGCGCTGAGAAGACGAACTGAGGGTGGTCTGGCTATCACCCTGTGTAATGTCTTCCCCTATTTCCACCTCTTCCACATGCAAAGCGTCGTCCTTAATTGTGAGCAGCGAGCGTTTGAGTAGACACAGAAGTGGGGTGGTTACGTTGATAATAGCGTTATTGACGCTCACCATCTGTGTTGATTCCTCAAAGTTTCTTAAAACCTCACAGAGGTCAGACATCCATGCCCATTCCCCGCTTGTTAATAGCGGAAGTGACAACCATATTACAGCTGGTATTCCACTACTGCCCTCTGCTGCTCACAAAGCCTGGAACGTCGAGTTGAGCTGCCAATTTCAAGCGCTACTGCAGCCTGTGCGGCCTGTGTGGTGTGGCCCGCCTTCTCCCTTTTGCCAACCCACTTCCTCTTCCAGCCTGTTGCGGTGCTGCAGATCCCTCCTCCTCTGTACTGCTGTCCTCGCTCGGCTTTTCACCTTCCCAGGTTGGGTCAGTGACCTCATCGTCCACCAACTCCTCTTCCACTTCCTCACTCTGATCATCCTCCTGATTTGTTGACCTAACCATAACCTCAGTGATTGACAACTGTGTCTCATCCTCTTCATCAACCTCTTGAGACAGTAATTGTGGTTGACTCATTGGCAACTGTGTCTCATCATCATCCACCTCATTAAACACTAATTGCCGTTCCCCACCATCATGTTCTTGTGACTGTGGATGTTCAAGAGGTTGGGAATCAGGGCATAAGATCTCATGTCCATCTTCAAGCATGCTTGGCGAGAGGCCCAAATCAAGTAATGGCGATGAAAAGAGGTCCTCGGAATATCCAAGTGTGGGATCACTTGTTTGGCCAGACTGTTAATGGTGAGAGGAAGAAGGATCAGGGTGAGGATTGTGTTGACCAGACTCCTGGCTACTTAGACTGGACTTGGTGGAAGACTTAACCGACTGGAAGCATTATCTGCTGCAATCCAACCGACCACCTGGTCGCACTGGTCTGATTTCAACAGTGGTGTCCTGCGCCACCCTGCAAACTGAGACATGAAGCTAGGTATCTTGGATGATTTTTTTTTCTTGTGCTCTGGCAGCAGGCACTGTTTACCCGCGCCCAGGGACACAGCCTCTGCGTGCACCATCAGCATCACGACCACTTCCCCATCCCTTACTACTCGCCTTCTTTATTTTAAATGTGATATATGCTTGAAAGCATGTCAAACGTACAGTAGCATAGGATTTGGAAGTGTATGTGCAAAACAATTTACAAAGGTATTTGTGATGAGGAAACATTATACAGGACAGGTACCACAGGTAATGTCACAGTTTGCAGTGTCTACGGAAAAAGTGTACTGGATATCACTGATATTTTAGGGATGTGTACACTTTAAACAGGAGATGTGGCGCTGATAATTTAACTGTCCGCAGCGGACACCGCCTACGGAAAAAGTGTACTGGATGTCACTGATATTTTGGGGATGCGCACAATTTAAAAAGGAGATGTGGGGCGGAAAATTTAAATGTCCGCAGGGGACATCGTCTACGGAAAAAGTGCACTGGATGTCACTGATATTTTAGGGATGCGCACTCTTTAAACAGGAGATGTGGCCCGGATAATTTAACTGTCCGCAGGGGACACCGTCTACGGAAAAGTGCACTGGATGTCACTGATATTTTAGGGATGCGCACACTTTAAACAGGAGATGTGGCGCGGATAATTTAACTGTCCGCAGTGGACACCGTCTACGGAAAAAAGGGAACTGGATGTCACTGATATTTTAGGGATGCGCACAATGTACACATGAGATGTGGTGTAAATAATTTAACTGTTTTCAGTGTCCTATTACACAGTATTTTGCGCATGATGCGCTTAAAATATATATTGCTTCTGTCACATACAATAGTCCTTAAAAGGACTTTTGGGTCTCTAAAAAGTTTTTTATATAAAAATCTTCCTATTACACTCCCTACACTGTCTGTTCCTTCCTATGCACAGCTCTCCCTAACACTGAGCAATTTAGCACAGGTTGCGCTACAAACATATATTGCTGCTGTCACACACAATAGTCCTTACAAGGACTTTTGAGTCTATGAAACGTTTTTGCAGAAAAATGAAATTCAATTACACTCCCAACACTCTCTGTCCCTTCCTATGCTCAGCTCTCCCTGACTTAGAATGACCCGAAAACACGTCATCGAGTGCTATATAGCACACGATGACGCGTTTCGGCCAGCCAATCACTGTAATGCCAGTAGCCAACATGGCTACTGGCATTACAGTGAGGGCAGTACTTACCTGCCCGTTTATTGGCTGCTTAGCTGCAGCAAAACGTGCGGGTAGGAGACCCGAGCATTGCGCTTGAGCACATGCGGTACTCGGCCGAGTACAGCCATGTGCCGAGCATAGCGATGTTAGATCCGAACTGGTATTCGGCCGAGCATGCTCGCTAAATACTAGTCATTAGTATCTGATTGGTGGGGGTACAACACCCGGGACCTCCGCCGATCAGCTGTTTGAGAAGGCACCGGTGTTCCTGTGAGCGCCTCGGCCTTCTCTGTGTTCACCAAATACAGTGCCGTCTATTGTATAGCGGCTGTGCTACAATGGGGCTGATCTGCAATACCAAGCACAGCCTTTATACAATGTACGGCGCTGTGCTTGGTAAGCTGAGAGAAGGCCGTGGTGCTCATAGGAGTGCCCGTGGCCTCTCAATACATAGCCTATTGCATAGATGGTTCAAGTCCTATAGGGCATATGAACAGGGGTTGTCTTCATTAGACAACCTCTTTAATTGAGCACACTAGGTGATAGGTGTCACGGCTGTGTTATGATCTGGTTGTAGTGGACCGTGACACTTTAGCCGTGCATGCTTGTTGCTGGTGGCAACGTGTAGTTTGTAGCATGTTTGGACACTTTCCCTCTATGTCTGGTTCCCTTCCCATTTCTGGTGTGTATGGGGTTAAGGTGTGAGCAAGGTGGAGCTGGGTGTGGCCTCTTGGCTCTTATAGTACTGGTGTTTGGAGCCTGAGGTTTTTGTTGACTTCAGCTTCTGGTGGAGCTGGAGTTATGCTGCCATCCTGGTCCTTTCCATCTGTCCAGCTTGAAGGCCACCTTGTTGAACATAGTTTGTCATCCCTTTTGTGTCCTCTATGTTCCCTACTTTATCTGTGTTGATGTTTGGTGTGGGATTATGTTCAGGGTGTGGTGTACGTCTTGTTGTTGTTTCATGTCTGGTCTTTTGGTGTTTGTCCAGCATGAATGCAAGGCGTTTCCCTGTGTGTTGTACCTCCGGAAGTGGGTCTCAGGGTTCCCCAGAGGGGGAACCAAAAGTCAAGTCAGTGAGCTGTTGCTAGAGTGCTGGTTCCTATGTGTGTCAGTACGTACTGAGTCCGGGATGGTGTTCGGATTGCAGTCCGTTTGCATGGGTTCCAGTTCAGTTGTTGTGGCAGGTAAGTGCTGTTGTTCCAATGTGTGTTTGCGCTGGGTGCTTACCTGCCAATCTGTTTTTTGCTCACTGGCTTTCCCTTCCTTTTTTGCTAAGCCTGTGGGAGACTCCGGTTCATCTCTGTTGTGGATGAATCGGTTGTCTCTTATTCCTGTCCCCTATTTCAGGGATCATTAGGGTCAGAAGGTCCCAGGTTACGGAGTGTGAGCCCCCCTGCCATCAAGGGCGGCTCATATAGTCAGGAGGTCAGGGATAGGATTTAGGGATGCTTAGTTGGTTTCCTGCTTCCCTTATCCCTAGTGTCATATCCCACCATTCATCATTGTACGGTGGGGGTTTTTCCCTACTCCCCATCGTGACAATAGGTCACAAATAAATGTCTTGATAAAAAAAAAAGCAAAATAAAGTAACAAATATACATTCTAAACAAACCAGTTCATCAGATGGGGAATATTGATCGATCTTAATTACCTCATTCCCAAGCATGAATTTACCATTCTCCAAAATGAGACAATTGTTGCTTTTCTGACTTTGCTCAGACTTTAATACTTTTGTTTCAGCTTCATTAAAACCCAATCAATAATTTTTCAAAATAAAAACCAAAATGTCCCAAAAGGCACATAAAAAGACAATCAGTCATGAAATATACTTTGACAAAAACACAATGTTAACTGCTGCAATCTGAAATGTGTCACAATTTTACCTAAGAGAATTATCTCTGCTAGTTAGCTGCTTTAATTGTTGACTCTGGTGTATTGTTAATCCTGTGCAATCTGCCATTTTTAGAATATTCCCTTTATTTGACCATATTTCTAGCTCATTCGAGCTGTCTTCCATTGATTTCTATTCTTTAGAAAACGTGTCCCTGAACTATTCTGTTCACCCTACTACAGACAAGAATGAGGAAACCTTGACATTACTGGAAGGGTGATGGAGAAGATGTTTATTAATACTTGCACTCGTGACTGATACATATATTTCCCCAGATACTTCCATTGCTTTATTAAAGAGGTTGTGCCACCATTACTTTTGATATATACTGTCTGTTACAAAAATGCTGTAACTGTGAGATTTTCTCTTTACTTCATTATAATGGTGCCCCCTGGTGTTTAATCCATATAATAAAATGCATGTCCATCTATGGGGTGGTCGCACATGCTCGGTTCCATCCTTCAACTGCCACCAGCCATATCTACTGTTAGAAGCTGTGACAATGACAAGGAGAGAGATGCAGCAGAAAGGACACCCCCTCTGGGAAAGGACATGACAACGTTGGTGTGCTAGAGAGATAGCTGCATCAGAAAGGACACACCGCTGAGAAAAGAAACACTCCTTGATGGGAAGAGAGATGCCCCCTGAGAAAAAAATGCGTCCCCTGAGCTGCTACACTGAAATCCAGCAGAGCAATTGGAACAATGAGTGAGAAGATCTCTGGATCTATGTGAGGTATGACTGGTTCTAGCTTTGTTAGAAGGAGATTGCCATGTACTAGCTGGTGTCTGATTTAAACTTTTTTATTTTTACATCAGTTATTGGATATCCCTTTTAAAAAGAAGGTGGATCCCAGTGTGAAACATGTCCCATTGATAATGTGAATGGTAATGCACAACTGTCAATTAATTCATATATTTCCGAAATAGATTCTCAAAAAATTTAATTTTATGGGAAATAGAAGCATTTACTAAAACAGATTTTTTTTAAAGCATATGGCAATTGCAAAAACCATCTTTCTATAACGCCTCATTCTAATTTCTGTTGATATTTCCTTGATTTTGTTCTTTTCCATCATAGAAGCAGAATAAGGCTACGTCTACACGACGACATTTGTCGCGCAATATTTTGTTGCACTAATGTCGCGCGACAATTTTTATAATGGCAGTCTATGGTGTCGCACTGCAACATGCAACATGCTGCGACTGCGACGCAACAGTTGCAGAAAATCCATTCGAGATGGACTAAAAGTACTGCATGTCCGACTTTTTAGTCCGGCGGTCTCTCACCGCGAACTGCCGTGCTGCGCCGCAGCTCCGCCCCATCAGCATTATAGTCAATGGGGACGGAGCGGCGGTCCGGCGGCACGGCGAAATAGCGGAAGGACGGATCCGACAGGGTGAACAGCCTGTCGGATCTGTCCTGCCGCAAGTGTGAAAGTAGCCTTATACGAGCAGAAGGCGGCGATCAACGATTTCTTAATGCTGCAAATGGACAGGTTTACTTCCCAGTGTAACTTCCACATTAGCCAGTGGCAGCTCATGCGCGGCACGTGCTGCTTGCTCAGGCTATTTGAGGAGGCCACTTTATTTGTCAGTCAGCAGAACCACAGGATGAATGATGTCATTCCACTCCTTCACATCCTGGAAGGGATGCTGATAAATCTGACTGGCGACGGGACAGACGACGTGGCACCTACATCTCACGGCCACCATACTGCGTTATGCAGCTGTAACTTCCAAGCCTTCGCACTGAGATAGGGCCTCCAAGTGGGAAGAATATGCCTTAGGGATCACACCAGCGTTTCACTGATTTTGAGCCTTCCGTCCGACGGACCTGTCTGCCTGTTCTTTAAAACGGAAAAGAACGTTTCCGCCTTATTTAGCGGCCTACGCTTCAATGGAGGACGGAGGTCATTGTATTGACATCCGTTTGCTCCAATTCCATCTGAAATCTGTTTTTATGCCGGATTTGAAAATGCCGCTTTCAGGCAGATCGGCCTGACTCATAGCGATTTGTGACTAATTAATTCAGAACTAATTAAATTTCTTGTTGAATTTCGGTGAAGCTGGCAATTCGAATGTTTCAAAACTTCGCCCATCTCTACCCACCATCACAGATTCCATTAAAAACATTCTGGCCAAAATAGAGCAAGGCATAAGAAACATATGTAACACAAGTACCTGTTCTGCTTTCCAACCCAATTGACAATAATATCATTTGTTTCTGAGGAGCCGGACCCTGATCTGCTTCATAATATGATGATGGATGGTGATCGATGGATCCTGATTCCTGAAGATAAGAAGTTTTGCTGAACGCACGACCTCTCGATATTACAGAATGTCTCGGTTTGTGCACTTGTTCCTCTTTACATTTACTGTAGTCTCTGAGGTTTGGGTCTCCTTGACACCTCAGAGAAGATTCATTTACCCCTAGTCATAAAAATGCCAAGCTTCCTCCAGAGGATTATAAAACACTATTTTGGTGGACGTTTGTGTCAATTAAGTGGAACGGGATCTTAAAATATGAAAACAGTTTTGTTCTTGAGGTTTCAGTGGTTAACCTTGTCACAATGAATCTCGTAGACATGGTAAAGCAGCCTGCAGCTATCTCAGCTATCTCAAGCATGCATATCTCATGAGAGAAAGCGTAATCCGTAATATAGACACAAGCAGAGGCGTGCATACAGTATGCGGTCTCCTAGGCCTACATGCACTAAGTCAACATGACGGTGTTCTGGATAGTAGGCTGGCGTGACCCTAATGGTCCAGTCACACGTCCGTATGAACGGGTCAGGATCCGTTCCTTGACCCATCCGGTGTTGACCCATTCATTTGCAGGCTTCAGGCTGTAATTGACTGCAAAGGATTTGCAACCGAGTATTAAAAAGTGAAAGTTTGATTTATGATTATTATTCTGTCCCATTACTTTTGGTCCCTTAACAAGCGGGAGGCAGATATGCAAACTGTTGTAATTCCTACACCGTTCACCTGATTTGGATGTAAATACCCTCAAATTAAAGCTGACAGTCTGCAGGTAAAGCACATCTTGTTTGATTCATTTCAAATCCATTGTGGTGGTGTATAGAGCCAAAAATGTTACAATTGGGTCAATGTCCCAATATTTATGGACCTGACTGTATATTAACTTCTTTAGCTTCTTCTCTGTTTGAACCTTTAGCATGGCAAATAGGCTCTCTTAACATTCTCTGCCAGACCAGGGAGGAGTGAGGAGTAGTGACTTATTTAGGGCACCATATCTGGTATTTAAAGGGATTCCTCCATCAACAAAAAATTACCATGGCTGGCCCATGCTACCTCAGTAGTGTGGCTAGTCGGCACTGCTCCTCTGTATGCATGTTTATTTAGGCCTATTAAAAGAACAACAGAGCGTTTTTCTGTCTTTACAGACGTCCGCCTATTATTATAATGAAATTACCTTGCAGATAAATCCTTCCCTGTGCAGAAGTCCAATAAACTGAGATCTGCTTTCCCACACAGACCTTTAACAACGATCTATGAATAATGGTGGATATTTATTATGGCTCTACATAGAAAAGTCACAAATTTTGTCATAATTGCCGATTTGCAACTACATTTTTGATTGCTTAGATTTCTCCGACACCCTCTACACAAAAAAGGGGATTGGGAGGAGGTGGCCCATGGAGGTCCCTCCCACGCCCCATGACTTTTGTGTAAAAGTGGGGAGGGTGTTGGAGAAAGTTAAAAAGTTGCAAATTTTGTGGCAAACCAGCACTGGCATTGAAATATGCAACTTTTCTACTGTAGAACAACATATGCACCAGAAAAACTGGCATACGTTACATCTGAAATTTACTCCAGCTCCTGGATGGAGTACATTTCAATTCTGGTTCATGGACTCTTTTATTAAGAGGTGTGCACTTTTTAATAAATTGGTTGGATCTTCATCCAGCGGGGCGTGTGAAATGAATTAACCCCCAAAAATATTGTTTTCTGATGGAAGCGTCTCATAAAGGTAAAAACTAGTGTTGAGCGATTTCAGGATAAATTCGATTTGTCGCAAAGCCGAATTTCCTCGTGCTTCGTGGTAGCGAATCAATTTTACCTGAAATAGTGTAAAAAATGAAAAAATTATACTTACCTCATCTACATGCTCATGACAGGCCAGCCGCCGCCATCTTGCTTGAAGATCTGGCGCAAAATCTTGTGCGCGGTGACGTATGATGTCACCGTGCTGGCCAACCGAGATTTTGCACCAGATCTTTAGCATGGCGGCAGCCGGCCAGTCACGAGTAAATGGATGAGGTAAGTACAATATTTTTTTTGTTTCTTTACTTAATTTAACACTTTGTTATTACTATCAGATGCCGCAATGATGTATAAACGCAGCATCTGAGGGGTACAATGAAGGCGGACAGCGCAATCGCTGCTCCCTGTCATTGCACCCAGTACTTACAAATAAATGCATTTCTTGACGAAGTAATTCATCACGAAGCAAATGTTTTGGTAAAATTTGGCAAAGCAGTCAAATTGAATTTTTTAATACTTCGCTCATCTCTAGTGAACACACAGTTTAACCAAAAATGAAGATGACAAGGAACTAAAGTTCACATTCAAAATCTGTCACATTTTTATGTTTGCGGCTTTTGTTTCTGGCCAGCGTATCTCAGAGAATAAGAACAAGTTCATCTCTTAAATTGAGCAAAATAACAAATTGGTTCCTTCAGGAAGAAGACATTTGTTTTGGCTGCTTGTAATGAGTCTGGATAGACATCACTCATTCTACAGACCTCTCTATGTTATGCTAATTGCCTACATTGGGAATAGCCGCAATTTCACTTCTAAAGGTTTTGTCAATTGTATTGAACAGATTTTTAAATGTCTGTCTCGTATTTTAGACAATTGAACATGATATTTTCCCCTCTTCTATGTAACTATTTTGTATTTTAGGATTCAAACAATTGTTACCTCTGCTGTCTTGATCGGGAATTTCCTTTTATTCCGGAATACGTTTTACGTATGTGAAAGATGCTATGGATTTCATTGATCTTTAACACATCAATGTTTGTATTTTCTTAACATTTAAGGACAGTTTTTCATCATGCACTTATATTTTATAATTTTACTGTGATGCCAGTTGTCTGATATTAGAAAAAATACTCTTTTTTCCGAGACAGCGCTATTCCTATCCTCAGCCCTGATTCACCTGAATGGCAGTACCAGACACAGCCAGGGTGGTGCTATATTTTTTTTGGAATAATAGAAGTTCCTGTTTTCTAAATCTCATTCCGCCCCTTTAAATCCCTTGAATTGTTAGGAGAAGGTATAAGTTGTGTTTTCAAAATAAATTCAGTGTTGATAATAGTTTTGGCAAGTGGAGACTCGCTCCTGTCTCAAGAACAGGGACCTGAAATGAAGGGAGATCAGAAATAGGAATTTTGAAGAAAGCAGAGTTACGCTTCGAAGTCCCACAGTAGTGAATAGAGGAAAGGCCAGCTTAGTCTTCTTTCACTGCTATCAGACTTTCAAAAATAGCTGAGCGAGTTTTCATGGCTATTTTTAGGTGTCCCATTGCAATGAATGAAGAGGATCCCACACATGTTCGGCAACCCCTCCATTCACCACTATGTGACCTACAAAAGTCTCATACCTGGCTCAATAGCTGGCTCAGCGATTTTCAGAAGTCCTATAGCAGTGACTGGAGGGGTAACGGAACATGTACTACTTTTTCACCATTCTCTTTGCCATTCACATAGGACCTGCACCTATTGGCATAAATGTTTCAGATGGTATTTAAATCCATTAAAACCTTCAAAACCAGGTCTACTCTTTTAACATGCTCAGAATCTGTGTTACATAGGCATTGTCTGTGATCAGCGTTAATGCCGATCATGGTCCTTTAATCCTTCAGATGCTATGGTCAAACTTTACTAGCGGGAGACTGCATAAGGGTTCACTAATTCCAACCAGCTTTCAGTTGGAGTTCCTGAGAGCATATAAGAAGGTGAGCTTTGACAACTGTTCACATGGTGCGGTGCTGCATGGCGGCCATTGTTGCTGTTGTGCTGTGCTGGTGGGTTGGTGGGGCCCAGTGCAAGGGTGGCATTGCTAAGCAGCAGGGGTGCTGTTTGGCTTCTGGGTCCCACTGCCTGCTGGTGCGGTGCTGTGGCGCCGGTAGTTTCCACGCAGTGCTGCACCAAATTAAGAGTAGGTTCCCACTTGAGGAGGCAACCTTGTTGTTGTGAGCGGGCTTATGCTTTTTAATCAAAATGTATACTAATGCCTTATGTATAGCATGCAACATAGGGGTTTGTATACTATTTATGACGCTGAGAAGCGATGTTAATTATGCTGAGAAGCAGGAATTAGATCAAAAGCATAGCATGAGTAGGTGTGATCCAGGTGTATTCTTGTTTTGGCCATGGTCAGTTGTGACCGCAGCATCCAAACGGTCTTTTCCAAGAAGCGCTGCTCTCTCAGGGTTTGAACAGCTCCCCTGCTCGAAATTGAGAGAGCCGTTCAGTGGCTATAGCAACTTCAAGCCACTGCAAGAAAGAGAACATAAGCAAAGTTATTAAAAAGGAAAGCGAGAAGTTTCAACTTGACAGAGAATTGTCAGGGGCATTTCCATATAGCTGTTCCTATGGAAACTAGTCTGTAACTAATGTGCAATATGTTTCTTCCTTCTTTCCTGTCGATTTTATGACAACCAGTGCTGCTTATCCATGATCAGTTGGTTAAACAAGCCTAAATTCTGATTCCATACCTATGGATGCCTACACTGCATGCCAACCATTACAACGCAAACTTGGCAATATTCAGTATATTAATAATTTTCAACACTTTTTCAAAGCCTTAGGGTAAATCAAGATCTAGTGGAGATTAAATTGTAAAAACCAGATGTGTTACATGTGTCGCAAATGTTGCCATAGAATTTACCCTTTGCATTGAGTGAATAGTGAATTTTGGGTGAACAGAACTTAAGTGAAAAGCATCACACAATTACCGACAAATTTAAACACATTTGCAGAAAGGAATAGTTTAAAATTCCTCCCCATCACGGTGCAGGAAATTGCTGCTAAAGGAGAATCTACAGGTTAAGTATACTTACGATTTTTCCCTGCACTGGGGATGTTTACTCATAAATTAGAGATCAGCAAATTTCTTAAAATACGATTCATGTACAAATCAGATCTACAGATTTTTTTTAAAAAAAACTATAATTTTCCATCGTGGTAGCTAGTAGAGTTGAGTGGAGCGAGCTTCGGATGCTTATTCATTGAATAACTTCGATAGTTGATTTTTAAATTGGAAAACCACTTTAGAACTTAAAACCGAACTCTGCTTCGGTTCTGAGGTACTAGTCGGAACTGAAGCCGAGTTCAGCGAAGTTATGAGACGTTATTCAACGAAGTCACGTGCGACTTCGTAAATAACTAACTTCGGCTCATCGGAGCCCATACTTTCTAATACTTTACGGAGACTAATCTCCGTACAGTATTATTCCGAAATTTTTAACGAAGCAACTTCGGATTAAGTATCCGAAGCTCGCTTTGCTCAACTCTAGTGGTACCCTCAAACTGTTCAATTGCTTATAAGTACTTATTCATAATAAGATTTTCCCCTGGTGGTAGTCTTAAACTGGTTAATCAGTGCTTTTTCATAAAAAGGTTTTTCTCTGGTGGTAGCCTTAAGGTGTTTAATCACTGCTTTTTCATAAAAGAAAGCTACTTTGCATACCTTTTGGGTTTCTGGGAAAGATGTTCGAATTAGCTTTTCTTCCAGAACATTAAGCCTATCTGATGCCAATAGAAGTAAGATTTGCTAATTTGCATATATTTTTCCAAGAAATGCAGAGCAGCATTGGCTGGACTACAGTACGCCTTATGCATACTAGGTGGTCTCCCTAATGAGAAAGAGCACTGCCAAAGGCCTTTCAGCTTACCAGGGCAATTTTCTCTTGAGACACTCAGTTTTCTTTTTCCTTTAGAAGGAGAACTGACTTGCAAGTCTGTTGTCTAGTATCGCTCCTTCTCATTTGCCTTTCAAAAAATTTGAGTAAGAAAGAATCAGAATTTTTGGGAGCGATTTGGGATGAATTCACAATTGGTGGAATCAACTCGCTCATCTCTAACATGAAAGGTAAAACTATATGGGAATTATTAGATTAGTTAGTTGTGATTTAGATAGCAATCAGACCACATTTTATCAGTGATGTTCATTATCAGTACACATAAAGATGGTGTTCCTTATCAGTAGTGATGATTAGAGTTGAGCGGACACCTGAATGTTCGGGTTCGGCAGGTTCGGCCGAACTGGAAAAAAAAGTTCGGGTTCGGGACCCGAACTTGACCCCGAACCCCATTAAAGTCAATGGGGACCCAAACTTTTGGGCACTAAAATGGCTCTAAAATAGTCCTGGAAAGGGCTAGAGGGCTGCAAAAGGCATCAAAATGTTCTTAAGAGCATGACAACTGTTCTGCAAACAAATGTGGATAGGGAAATGACTTAAAATAACATAAAATACAGAAAAATTAAAAATAACAATCTGGATCTAGGAGTAGGAGGTTGAGGAGGCGGTGGATGGGTGGATGTGGCGGTGTAGGTTGACGTGGCGGTGTAGGTGGAAGCGGCGGTGAAGGAGGAATAGGTAGCCAACACTGATTTGTGTTATTTTTTATTTTTAAATTGGGGTATCCCCCAAAATATTGGGACATATAGCAAAATAAAACAAAGAATAAGTGCACTTGAGTACAAGAATGGATGGTTGAGGTTGGTATAAATCTCTATTCTGCACAAGGTACGGACAAGTCCTGTGGAATCCATGCCTGGTTCATTTTAATAAACGTAAGCTTCTCCACATTGGCTGCGGCCTGTGATAATGCTCTCTGTCGTACTAAACACACGTTCACACTATACACTGGCTGCAGGGCAGGTCAGCACCTCCAAGGCTGACAAAGCTTTTCCACATTTTGGCCATGCTAACCCTGCCTTCTCAGGTGCTGATGGTGCCCCAGCTGAGTTGGCAACCTCTTCCTCCTCCTCTGCCTTCGCCTTGTGCTTCCACTGTGCCCCCGCTGTCAGGTGGGAATGCTATCATCAGCGTGCGCTTGTAGTCGCGCATCTTCCGATCAGTAACAGATGTTTTCACTAAATTTAGTTCCCTGTCAGCAATGCAGAGCAGGGGTTCATTCACGGCAGAAAGGAGATCATGTCACCCAGCAATAGAACAGAGGATTTTGAGAGATTTAGGCCCCTGTCACCCAGGCACAGCAGGGGTTCATTCACAGCAAAAGGGGGTTCATGTCACCCAGCAATAGAACAGAAGATTTTCAGAGATTTAGGCCCCTGTCAGCAATGCAGAGCAGGGGTTCATTCACGGCAAAAGGGGGTTCCTGTCACCCAGCAATAGAACAGACGATTTTGAGAGATTTAGGCCCCTGTCACCCAGGCACAGCAGGGGTTCATTCACGGCAAAAGGGGGATCATGTCACCCAGCAATACAACAGAGGATTTTGAGAGATTTAAGCCCCTGTCAGCAATGCAGAGCAGGGGTTCATTCATGGCAAAAGGGGGTTCATGTCACCCAGCAATAGAACAGACGATTTTGAGAGATTTAGGCCCCTATCACCTAGGCACAGCAGGGGTTCATTCACGGCAAAAAGGGGATCATGTCACCCAGCAATAGAACAGAGGATTTTGAGAGATTTAGGCCCCTGTCAGCAATGCAGAGCAGGGGTTCATTCACGGCAAAAGGGGCTTCATGTTACCCAGTAATAGAACAGAGGATTTTAAGAGATTTAGGCCCCTGTCAGCAATGCAGAGCAGGGGTTCATTCACAGCAAAAGGGGGTTTATGTCACCCAGCAAAAGAACAGAGGATTTTGAGAGATTTACCCCCCTGTCACCCAGGCATAGCTATACGTTTGTATAGGGGTTTGTGCTGATTTTACGCCCACATAGCACCTAGGCGCTCATTAGCATATAATAAAAGTGCTTTTTTAACAAAAACGGCTGCAGGGACTAATGTTAGAAACATACTGTTATGTAGTGCTGACATTAGCGCATCGCTAATGTCAGTCAGCTACATAACAGTATTTCTGGTGGTAGAAACCCTTTAAGAGCATGGCAACTGCTCTGCATACAAATGTGGATAGGGAAATAACTTAAAATGAAATAAAATGACTAAAAATTACAAATTATTAACCTGCAACTCAGAGAAGGAGGTGGATATGGAGTCGGAGGTTGAGGAGGCGGTGAATGTGGTGTTGTAGGTGGAGGCAGCAATGGTGGAGGAGGAGGTAGCCAACAATGTTTTTTTAAAATTTTTATTGGGGTAGGTAGCCCCCAAAATATTGGGACAAATAAAAAGAAAGAAAACAAAGAATCATCGCACACGACTTGAGTTGGGTGCCACCCCGCTGTGAACATGCTTCATCCCCATCCTCCTCCTCATCATCATCCTCCTCCTCGTCCTCCAGTAGTGGGCCCTGGCTGGCCAAATTTGTACATGACCTCTGCTGTTGCAGAAAACCTCCCTCTGAGCCACTTCTAAAAGACTGGCCTGAAAGTGTTAGAGATGATCCCTCTTCCTCCTCCTCCTCCTCCTCGTCCTGGGCCACATCCTCTTCCATCATCGCCCTAAGTGTTTTCTCAAGGAGACATAGAAGTAACACTGATAACGGCGTCATCGCCACTGGCCATGTTGGTGGAGTACTCGAAACAGCGCAACAGGGCACACAGGTCTCGCATGGAGGCCCAGTCATTGGTGGTGAAGTGGTGCTGTTCTGCAGTGCGACTCACCCGTGCGTAATGCAGCTAAAACTCCACTATGGCCTGCTGCTGCTCGCACAGTCTCTCCAGCATGTGCAAGGTGGAGTTCCACCTGGTGGGCATGTCGCATATGAGGCGGTGAGCGGGAAGGCCGAGGTTACGCTGTAGAGCAGACAGCCCAGCGGCAGCAGGATGAGAACGCCGGAAGCCTGCACAGACGGCCCGCACTTTATGCAGCAGCTCAGACATGTCGGGGTAGTTGTGAATGAATTTCTGCACCACCAAATTCAGCACATGCGCCAGCCAAGGGATGTGCATCAAACCGGCTAGTCCCAGAGCTGCAACGAGATTTTGCCCATTATCGCACACCACCAGGCCGGGCTTGAGGCCCACTGTCAGCAACCACTAGTCGGTCTGTTGTTCTATACCCTGCCACAACTCCTGCGCGGTGTGGGGCCTGTCCCCCAAACACATCAGTTTCAGAATGGCCTGCTGACGTTTACCCCTGGCTGTGCTGAAGTTGGTGGTGAAGGTCTGTCGCTGACCGGATGAGGAGGTGGTAGAAGAGGAGGAGGAAGCCGAGTAGGAAGAGGAGGCAACAGGAGGCAAAGAATGATGCCCTGCGATCCTTGGCGGCGGAAGGACGTGCGCCAAACAGCTCTCCGCCTGGGGCCCACCCGCCACTAGATTTACCCAGTGTGCAGTTAGGGAGATATAGCGTCCCTGGCCGTGCTTACTGGTCCACGTATCTGTGGTTAGGTGGACCTTGCCACAGATGGCGTTGCGCAGTGCACACTTGATTTTATCCGATACTTGGTTGTGCAGGGAGGGGACGGCTCTCCTGGAGAAGTAGTGGCAGCTGGGAACGACGTACTGTGGGACAGCAAGCGACATGAGCTATTTGAAGCTGTCCGTCTCCATCAGCCTGAATGACAGCATTTCAAAGGCCAGCAGTTTAGAAATGCTGGCATTCAGGGCCAGGGATCGAGGGTGGCTAGGTGGGAATTTACGCTTTCTCTCAAAGGTTTGTGAGATGGAGAGCTGAACGCTTCCGTGTGACATGGTGGAGATGCTTGGTGACGGAGGTGGTGTTGTTGGTGGCACATCCTCTGTTTGCTGGGCGGCAGGTGCCAACGTTCCTCCAGAGGCGGAGGAAGAGGCCGAGGCAGCAGCAGAAGAGGGAGCAGGAGGGGCCTGAGCCCTTTCTTGGTTTTGAAGGTGCTTACTCCACTACAGCCCGTGTCTCGCATGTAGATGCCTGGTCATGCAGGTTGCGCCAAGGTTCAGAAGGTTAATGCCTCGCTTCAGGCTCTGATGGCACAGCGTGCAAACCACTCGGGTCTTGTCGTCAACACATTGTGTGAAGAAGTGCCATGCCAGGGAACTCCTTGCCAGGGAACGTGCTGGATCCACTGTCGGCCACCTAATTGACTAGCGCCTGTACGTGCTCAGGCCTTACCATCCTTAGAACGGCATTAGGCCCGACCAAATATCGCTGTAGATTCTGGCGGCTACTGGGACCTGAGGTAGTAGGTTCAGTAGGACGTGTAGCTGTGGCAGAACGGCCACGTCCTCTCCCTGCACCAGAGGCTCCACCACCACCATGACCATGACTGCTTCCCATATTAGATGTTTGCCTCATAGTTAGCGTTCACAAAGCAAAGTAAAAAGTGGTTAAGTATGTTAAAAATAATTAACCGCAAATATAAACCCTGATGTAGGGTATAGCACTCAATTTTTTTTTTTTAACTCTATATGACAGCGGTATTTGTGGCCTAAATGTGACACTCACTTATGCACATCTAATCCCAGATGTGCAGTATATCAGAGGGTTTTTTCACCCCAGTAACCAAAAAGCCGTATTTATGGCCTAAATGTGACAGTCACTTATGCAGGTCTAATCCCAGATGTGCAGTCTATTAGAGGGTTTTTTCACCCTAACCAAAAAGCTGTATTTCTGTTCTAAATGTGACAGTCACTTATGCACGTCTAATCCCAGATGTGCAGTATATCAGAGGCTTTTTTCACCCCAGTATGCCAAAGCCGTATTTCTGTCCTAAATGTGACAGTCACTTATGCTTGTCTAATCCCAGATGTGCAGTATATTAAAGGTTTTTTTCACCCCAGTATGCCAAAGCTGTATTTCTGGACTTGCAGATAGCCTATGCTGGTGCACTATCGTTGCATAAAATTGCTGCCGATCATGTATTGATATTGACTAACTGAAGAAAAAAAAGTTTGTTTTCAGCAGTAGTTGGCTCAGGGCAGGCTCAAAACAATTGTGCACTGCACCCAAAAAACACTTTTTCTGTAGATCGCTGAGTACATAAACCAGTTCTTGATAAGATTTCTTCCTGATCTCTCCGTCACAGCAGCTTCAGCCTCTCCCTAAACTAATCCGAGCAGAGTGACGGGCGGCGCTACGTGACTCCAGCTTAAATAGAGCCTGGGTCACATGCTGCAGTTGGCCAATCACAGCCATGCCAATAGTAGGCATGGCTGTGATTGCCTTTTGGGGCAAGTAGTATGACGCTTGTTGATTGGCTGCTTTGCAGCCTTTCAAAAAGCGCCATAAAAATCGCCGAACCCGAACTTTTACGTAAATGTTCGGGTTCGCGTCCGGGTGCCGAAAACCCTAAAGTTCGGTACGAACCCGCACTTTACAGTTTCGGTTGGCTTAACTCTATTTAAGAGGCATTCTGTTATGCGCTCCGTCATAATAGAAGTCTATGGGACGCATAACAAATCCGTCTGAATTCCGTTATGCAGGATTCCTCTCAACCAGACGGAATCCATTATGTGGTCCATAGACTTCTATTATGACGTAATGCATAACGGAATGTCTCTTAAAGGCATTCCGTTATGCACTCCGTTATAGAATTCCGTCATGGCCCGTGGTAACGGAATCCATAACGGAGTTGTTATAAAACCTGAACCCCAACCCGACTTGTAAAACAAACATTTGCTCATCCTTAGACGGCACTAACCAGTCCCATGATGTTGGACTCAGGCAGCACCAGGTAGGGGCAAGAGGGGGCGAGCGAAAGGGCCATGGGCAATGAGCGCTTTCATTGTGGCAAAGGGGTTAAGGGCTCTTTCACACTTGCGTTGTACTCCACTTGCCGGAATTACACTCCGGATCCGGAAAAACGCAAGTGTACTGAAAGCATTTGAAGACGGAACCGTCTTCAAAATGCTTTCAGTGTTACTATGGCAGCCAGGACGCTATTAAAGTCCTGGTTGCCATAGTAGGAGCGGGGAGCGGGGGAGCGGTATACTTACAGTCCGTGCGGCTCCCGGGGCGCTCCAGAGTGACGTCAGAGCGCCCCATGCGCATGGATGACGTGTCCAATGCGATCACATGATCCATGCGCTTGGGGCGCCCTGACGTCACTCTGGAGCGCCCCAGGAGCCGCACGGACGGTAAGTATACTGCTCCCCCGCTCCCCGCTACACTTTACCATGGCTGCCAGGACTTTAGCGTCCCGGCAGCCATGGTAACCATTCAGAAAAAGCTAAATGTCGGCTCCGGCAATGCGCCGAAACAACGTTTAGCTTAAGGCCGGATCCGGATCAATGCCTTTCAATGGGCATTAATTCCGGATCCGGCATTGCGGCAAGTGTTCCGGATTTTTGGCCGGAGCAAAAAGCGCAGCATGCTGCGGTATTTTCTCCGGCCAAATAACGTTGTCTTCCGGAACTGAAGACATCCTGATGCATCCTGAACGGATTTCACTCCATTCAGAATGCATTAGGATAATCCTGATCAGGATTCTTCCGGCATAGAGCCCCGACGACGGAACTCTATGCCGGAAGACAATAACGCAGGTGTGAAAGAGCCCTAAGTTAAGTAATTGGCATTGGGGGGGGGGGGGCGCTGTTTCAGTTTTCGCCTCAGGAAGCAGAAAGGCAAGGTGCACCCCTGTGTAGGACCCAGTTTTAAAACGGTTGAGAAGATCTTTCTCTTTGTATGCTGCACGGCTGACCTCATAAATCAGCCCCATCTGAAGGTAAATATAGCATTTCGGTAACTTGTGATAACAGGACTCCAGGTTTGTGTTATCTGACCTTTAAAATAATCATCAAAGGTCGAAATCCAATGTCATATCCGCTCTCCAGATCATTTGTCTCTCTCTTCTTTCGTACTGTCATTTAGAAGCATAGAACAGAAAACGGGAGCCGTTATGAATTTTCATGTCCGTGTAGACCATCTCGCTTCCCGCAGAGATGCTTCTCTACCGAGAAAAAGCAGAACAGCCTAGCTTGCAGCAATGGCACTGTACAATATAAGGCAATTACTAAAAACGGGCTCCGCAGCTTCAGTCGGATATTAAAGGAGGTCGATGGGTAAAATCAGCTTGTATATAATTCACATTTTCGCCGAAACCCTTTTTTTCCCCCGTAGGCTCCAGCCAATGTTCTTTGCTTGCTAACTGTGTCACACTGCTGCCCGGACTATGTTATTAAGCACGGTCTATGTAAGTGGATCTGAATAATGTAAAAGGACATTTCTCATATTAGCAATGAAAGTAGCATTTAAATTTATTGAAATAATACTTTGCCTATCCTCAGTACATGCTCTACTTTTCAGTTTCGCTTATTGCATTCAAATCGCAAAGAACAGCTAAAAAAGATGACGTGCCGAATGTTGGCTGATACCCAAATGGCGGAAAAGGACAAAAAGGGCTTTTGAATGTTTTTTTTTTCTTTTTCTTTTAATTCTGAACATTTTGCTCACTCAGGTTCCAAAACTAGAAATGCTTGCAGATATGCCTTCCTCCATCTGAGGCAAAGATTAAAGGGGTTTTCCGGGACCCAGCATCCTGGATTGACATCCCCATCCATCGAACAGACTGGAAAACTGGCAAAGGAAGTGACGGTGACAGCAGGATCTTCAGAGGAGGTCGTCTTGCGGTGCAGGCTAGGGCCCAAAAAACTCTTTATAGAGCACCTGTCCCCTCTCCTGACATGTCTATTTTAGCAACTACTTGCATTCCCCGTGTAATAACCATTCTGGAGCATCTCTTCTTATGACTCTGTGTTCTGCCATTCCTTTAATATTTCTGCTAGAAGTTATGAATGAATTACTAGCAGTTTGCAGTGAAGGTCCAGATGGGTGTTACCTGCCTACAGACAGGTTAGCTCTTAGCTGTGTGTGGCACTAGGACTATCATTAGACACAACCCTGGCAGCCACATACAGTGGTAAGGAAAAGGTGTCATGGTACATAAATGGATGTGGTCTGAGATGAAAGGGCTTGTGGTTGGGGAAAAGGGTTGTGCCTAGCTCAAAATTCCCCATGCAATAACAATTCTGGAGCATCTATTCCTATGACTCTATGATGTGCCATTCCTTTTTTTATTCCTGCTAGAAGAAATGAATGAAATACTAGATGGGTGTTATCAGTTGGGTGTGTGTCCCTGCACAGTCTGACAGTGGAAGTTGTGATTGGATACTGTTAGATTGTGCAAGGACACCTCCCCAACTGGTAACACTCATCTGGACCTTCATTGTACGCTGCAATTCATTCATTCATAATTTCTAGCAGGAATAATAAAGGAATGGTACAACATAGAGTCATAAGAATAGAGGCTCCAGAATTGTCATTACATGGGGAATGCAAGCAGTTTCTAAAACAGACATGTCAGGAGAGGTGACAGCTTCTTTTTAAGTGCAGAACCTAAACAAAGGAAGTGATAAAGGCTTCTCTGATGTGTTTTAGTAACTCAGATCTAGTGGATCCTGGCTCTAGTGGGTGGTAAAGGGCCCACAGCCAGGTCCTTTATTTATCTCATACTTCTAATGCCCCCTATAATGGAGAAAGGAGTACCCTTCTAATTGGTGCTGGTAAATAATGATGTCATTGCTATTTCTCGATGCCATCATTCTGTAGTACCCCAGAGGGGGCACTACCATTCTTACACCTAGCTACTGTCTCTAATGACTAGCAGAGGATGTCATCTGTGTATTTAATTCCAGGTCCTCTGATACTGTGCCTTAATAATATTGCAATGTAATTTATGTATTGTATTTCATGCACTGTGCCTGATTGTCCAGCAGGTTGCAGTGTGTCTTTAGATAGAATGGAACTTATCATTTCATTCCCCCCCCCCCCCTTTTGGTCAGAAGTGGGCTAGTCCTGTCCTACCAAGGGAGGGGTTGCAGGAACCTGTCGTGGAGTTGAGAGTTGGAAGGAGAGGAGACATGGCTCAGTGAGGGGAGCTCCCCCCTACTGTAGCAGGAGTCTTCCAGGGGAAGCAGCTCATAGAGCACCCCGACTCCTTGCAGTTTATAGACTGGGTATTACGAGGGGGTCAACGGCCAAAGGCACCCCAATCAAAAGGTACCTGAACTGCTAAAAAGTCCAGATACCAGAAGCCAGAGATTAGCACAGCAGAGAAAGGCAGAGAAAAGTGTCTGAGCTGACCTGCCAGTGCACCCCAAAACCTGCTGGAGTAAGAGAAAGATCAAATATTTTCTGGATGCAAGTTTATTCAAGTAAAACTGTTGAACTTTGTCAAGTCTGGACTCGGCTTATTCCTGCAGCTACAGCTCCTTTGAATGCTGCAGAGCCTAACCCTGGGGAGCAACGGTATCCAGGTAGGAGCACCGTGACACACAGAACTAGTAAGGACACTTCACCACTCAGCATTTCCTACACACTGGGACCACACTGCAATTTTATTAGATATGACTATTTCAGTACATAAATTAATACTTTATTGTGTAATATTATTTACAGTATGTAGATGATGTCATTAATTACCATGACAGGTGAGGTTGTCGACCATTGGTTCGTGGTTCCAGGTGCAGCTTGTGCACCGCCACAATCCAGCAATCCAACAGCTAATCGTCTTGGCCTAAAAGTGGAAACCTCAACAATTAAAATGACATGATTGCAAAACAAAACAATACAATGTTGCCTCAAGCAAATAAAAAAAAAAGATTACATTGCATAAATGAGAATGCATATTACTTGCACTGACAACAGTCTGAATCTCACCTTTAATTAGTACACGCAGCAGGATGATTAGACAGGCATCTCTTTTTTTTTTGGAGACGTGGTGCCCGGCCAGCTGTGTCTTGTCCATGGGAATTCTGTTGGCAGTCCACGTAACAAGGCAAACTGTGCGGATAATTGTGTGAATCTAAGAATGCACATACACTGCATGACAGCTTCAAAGTTTGAAAGTTTTACCCATTAAAAACTGCAATTATAATCTTGTACGTACGTCACGTGGTATCGAATATCACAAGGACAGATGGGGCTGCCTTTTGGTTTTGTAAGGCTCTTCGCACATAGGCGTCAGAGGCTGCATCTGCATTTCTGTCCTGAATACAGCGCTATTCTTACTATCAAAATGATGAATCAGGCACACTGTTGAGCCTTACATTGTGCCGGATGCACTGCTGTAACCAGTGATTGCCATGTATAGAAAGTAAAACAAGGAGAAGCAAAGCGGCTGAGCAGGATCAAATAGGTGAGTAATGCTGATTTTATTATTTTATGGCTTTTCCCGAAGTTTCCTTGTTCTATGCTTATTCGGTCAATCCTTTAAAGGCTATGTACACCTTTGAGGGCATTTTTTAAATAATTTCATTTTACTCATTTTGCGCTAAAAATCAATGTTTTCATTTGGTCTTTATTTAAAAATTTCAGCTGTTTCTGAGTTACAGGGGTTAAAAATCATCTGACGACTCATTGGTAGCTCTTATCTCTGATCTTCTGACCTCATAAACACTTTTTTAAGCCACATTACTATCAGCTGGATAAGAACTGAGCTATAATAAGTGTTTATAAGGTCAGAAAATTATAGATAAGAGCTACACATGAGCCGTCAGATGACAGGATTCTAAGAAAACAGCAAGTGACATCTTGCAAATATACTGATTTTTAACCCCTGTTCTCAGAAATGGCTGAACATTTTTAATAAAGTATACAAGCAATGGGATGGTGGCTCACTCAAGGCGGAAATGTGGAACAGGTGCTGCTAGCCCAAATGTGAGGGACACCCACCCTCAAAAGGTAATGTGGATAGACTAGAATAATGGGCGAGCACACTGCATTTGTATCATCCAATACATAAAATTTAATTAAATCCAATAGATAAACACGTGATGCAAAATAAAATAGTCACACCATAAATTAAAATACAATAAAATGTCTGAAAAGCAATAGGCTTGGATTGATTACACTTCAATAGATACCGCAGATGAATAATTACACAGTATGGTGAAGTCCAATTGATAGTATGTGGACCAAGGTGTCATATAAAAGTCCATTAATATGGTAAGATATCTTGCATTCTCCTATCCAGGAGATCTATGGTCACAAGTCTATTGCATGGATAGTGCACCTGTAGTATGTGCTGATATTATGGCTCCAATATGAGGAGAGAGTATCCTCTTCCAGTCTCTGGCCGACTGCTTTAAGTGAACTCCTGTATAAGACCTTAGGTGCTGATTTATATGCACCAGTTAGCTGTATAATGTTGCAAAGTCCCGTAGTCACTATGGGTATAGCAACTAATAGATACAGTGCTTCTTACCTCCCTCGTGGTGGACGGGTTGTTTCCAGCGTGAGTCGGGCGACGCGGGATACTGCCGGCGTCTAGCTTCGTTCAGCTGCAGCTGACTTACCCGATGTCTCACGAGATTTCCAAGCGGGATTTCGCCCAGACACAGCAGGGAGGACACAGTGAGTCTCCGATATGTTCCTAGTTATTGAAGTCCTTCAATTCAATTACAGCATGGCCATGCTTGTGGACGTGGAGGTGCTTTAATTACAGGTATGCGATCCGGCCCATACGCGTTTCGGGAACTCTCCTTCCCTTCATCAGTGGTGCCGCATCACCTGTGAGCCTCCACCTTTTATATCTTAGATAGCACCAAAATATGGATCACTAGTCTATTTTTAATAAAGATTGAAAAAATTATTTTTAGCCCAAAATTTGTCAAATGCAATTATAAAAAATGGCCCCAAAGTTGTCCATAGCATTTAACTTGTCTCTCCCTGTGAACATCAGCTCTTAATCATGGGCTCAGCTTCTGGATTCCCTAGCAATTATATGAGGAAAGTTTTCTGCCGCCTCACATTTCATGAAATCAGAATCAAGAACTTGCACCTCTTTGTTATCCCAAGTAGGCCACAGGAGAAAAACAGAGCCACGTTGTGGTCTGTCTTCTCTGACTATCAGAGTGGGGGACCTTCTATAATGTACTTATGCCCCACTAGAACATATAGACACAGTGCTCATTTCAGATTTTCCCTACCATTGACTTAGTGTTATGCAAGTACTGCAGCTCAGCCCCATCCACCAAATTTGGCCAAGTTGGTCTACAGCAGGGCAACCAGACCATTCTTTCTGGGATTGGTGGAGGCCTGGTGAATGGTGGGGGTCTCAGTGATATGTTGTCATTCACTTACTGTCATAGGAAAACCTTTTTTTTTATAAACTTGCTTATTGGTGACCCAAGGGCCTGATTAAAGAATAGGGGCCACTACATTTTTGAAGTTTAGGAACATACAAAATGTTTTGATTTTTCATCTTGACCTTATGGAACTGTCAACGTCCTCACGCCATGCGCAGTCATAGCACAGCAAGCGTCCAAAGACCAGGAAGCGGTGAGTACGGAGCGTGGGAGTACTGCACTCACTGCTTCCCTGTCCTCCTGTACTAATAGAAGCGCTCATTAGTATTCGCCCCATAAGGCGCACTGACATTTTCACCCCACTTTGGGGGAAAGGGGGAATAGTGCGTCTTATAAGATGAAGAACACTGTACTTTAGATTTGCCCTTGGCCTCAGTTCTGATTCCTGGAATCACTATTTTCCAGTCCTAACTGCTTCTGAGTTCTGCTCTGATTCTGGATACATGTTTTGACTTTGCACCTACCTGCTGACCCCAACCCAGTCTACCGATGATACTAAATCTAACCTCAGACTACTCTGAAGCCGCATCATGGGGATCCTAGACCTAAGTTTTAAGGAAAATTTGTTATTTAATTACTTAGGTTCAGTCCCCCTTCTACCAAATTAGTTGCTCCAAAAACAGTCCAAAATTGAGGTGAAGAATGCTGATGACCCTACCATGAAGATTCTACGAAGTCCAGGACAAGATGTTTGGTGACGTTATACATTTATTAAGCCAATTTTCTCCAGCAAGGTGATCAACACTGTACATTGTGCAGAAAGGTTAATTAAATGTTCAATGTTACATTGCAGCAATTTTCTCATTCAGGAGACCAGTTTTTAAAGCCTTTCGTAAAAGGTTTTTACCCTCCAAATGGTTTTTTAATTATAGTCTTAGTATCTCCCATTAACTTTTAATTGTGCAGGAGATAAAGCAGAAGCTTAGCCAGGATTTGCCTGATCACGATGAAAGAATCCCGCCAGACTGACGATATTATTGTCACGGTGCTCACTGCAGAATACATGCAAACGACAGCTGACCTTGACTTAGAAATATTGATTTCAAGGGTATTTGGCGATTTAGAAACAGAGGATTAGGACAGCTAATCATCATTTATCCTCATCTAGTTTCACATCGACGAAACTTTACATCTGGTACATACGCTATAGGGGAGTTAGGAAGCCGCGACACTAAAGAGATTTTTAAATCAGATATTGACAAATGGCTGCCCTAGAAATCAAGAAGTATAGTGTCACTGAGCCTTTTTATACAGACTGGAGAAAATGGGCTATGGAGGAAAAGTCAATATCTTGAGACTGATCTTGGTAAATTGATTGAATTAAAATTAAGACATTTGTCCTCTATAAACTCCTTACTTTCATCATGTCTTCTATTCGAATGTTCTTTTTTTCAGGCGGATGGAGGCTATGTTTTATAAAAATCATATAGGGATCAGAATGCCAAAAGCAAGAACTAGAGATAAGTGAATGAATTCTGAACTAATCAAATTTGCAACAAGTTTGATCCAAAATTTAGATTCTAGCGAATCTGAAACTTTAAAGATTAGTTTTGGATATATCGCTCAAAATGGCGGCCACCATTTTATGGGTGACAAAACAAAGAATCTACCACCAAAAAGAATAAAAGGGTTGTCTTAGATTTGAAAGGGGTTGTCCAGGGTCAGAGCTGATCCTGAACATACCCATATTTTCTCCCAGGCAGCCCCACTAATATGAGCATTGGAGCATTTTATGCTCCGATGCTCTCCCTTGCCCTGTGCTGGATTGCACAGGGCAAAGGCTTGTTTGTTTACCTCCGCATACTGCTAGGTGGAGGCTTCCGCTAAACAGTGTATTCGGTGATCTCACCGGCTCTGACGGGCCAGCTTTTGCGCTGCCCTACCCGTTTTACAGGCTAGGGCAGCGCTAAAGCCTGCCCATCAGTGCCGGTGACGTCACCAGGCTCCCTGCTGGGCGGAAGCCTCCGCCTGGCAGTCCCTATGGAGAGCCCGATACGTCACCGGATCTCCATGAAATGCATCGGAGCATGAAAATAGTGGGGCTGCCTGGGTAAAAATATGGGTATGTCCAGGTTCAGCTCTGAATGCGGACAACCCCTTTATTATTGATGGCCTAGCCCAGTGGTCAGAAACCCGCGGCTCTGGAGCCGCATGCGGCTCTTTTGAACCTTTGCCGCGGCTCCGGCATGGGCATGAGCAGTGTGTGTGCGGCGGCGGCGGGGCAGGCACTGTGCGGCGGCGGCTGGGCAGGCACTGAGATGAGCGCTTCCATTGTGGAAGCGAAGCGCTCATCTCCATAGTGATCTGTTTGCATCGCCGTCCTCAGGACAGCGATACAAACAGAAGGCTGTGCGGATGAGCAGGGCAGGGAGGTGTGTCCCTTTCCTGTTCCTCTGATAGGCCGCACTACTAGGGCGGCAGCCTATCAGAGGCTGGCGTAGCCACCTGAGCCGTACAGCGCTGGAGTCGGGACACAGGCCGGAAGAGGCCTGCATCGCATCGCTCCAAAGAGGTAAGTATAAGTGTTAATTTTTTTTTTTTTTAACTGGCAGTCTGGCACATAATGGTATTATACTGGCACATGATTGGGGAATTTGGGGGGGCCCCTGGAATTACTGGCACATGATTGGGGGGGGGGGGTCTGGTATTACTACTGGCACATGATTGGGGAGGTCTGGTATTACTGGCACATGATTGGAGGGGGGTCTGGTATTACTGGCACATGATTGGAGGGGGGTCTGGTATTACTGGCACATGATTGGAGGGGGGTCTGGTATTACTGGCACATGATTGGAGGGGGGTCTGGTATTACTGGCACATGATTGGAGGGGGGTTTGGTATTACTGGCACATGATTGGAGGGGGGTTTGGTATTACTGGCACATGATTGGAGGGGGATCTGTTATTACTGGCACATGATTGGGGGGGTCTGGTATTACTGGCACATGATTGGGGGTGGTCTGGTAAAGGTAAATTAAATATTTTAATTAGCTATTAATTTGCAAAAATATATTTTACATTGTTAAGTGAAAAAGTCCTTTTTTTCTTCAGATTGACAGCTGACTGCACGATCCTGTATATAGCATTAAGGTAAGAAACAATATATGCAGTGTTATATTTGTTTTAAATGTCGCAATGGTTTTGCGGCTCCCAGTTTTTTTTTTCCTTCGGAAACGGGTCCAAGTGGCTCTTTATGTCTTAAAGGTTGCAGACCCCTGGCCTAGCCTCATGATAGGTCATCTACAGTATATCTGATCGGTGAGCGCTGCTGCCTCCTTACAGCTTACCAAGCAAAGCATAAACCAACCATACATTGTATAGCAGCTGTGGTTGGTACTGCAGCTCAGGACCATTCACTTGAATGGGGCTGAGCAGCTCCTAGGCCATGTGACCGATGAACGTGATGTCACTGGTGTAGGAAGAGGCCTCTGCACAAACTCTAGAGATGCTAGCCTCCTCAAAGAGCTGATCGGCAGGATTGTCAGGAGTTAAACATCCATCAATCAGATATCACTGATGATGTCACAGCGCTTGACCAGCGTGATCACGTCGTGATCTCTTCATGCTCGGCGCACATCCTTTGGCGGGTTTTCTTCAATCAAGATAGAGTGGACGGCTTCTCCATGATCAAGTGGATGAGGTGAGAATAATTTTTTATTTTCAATCACCATTTTAGAAAAAATTGATTAGTTACCATGAAGCTCGAAGAAATTCGGCTTTGCGGCAAATCTAATTTTTCCTAAACTTCTGGTCAAATTCCACTTCGGATGCTTAAATTCGCTCATTAATAATGATAATAATAATAAAGTTGTTACAAACGGCCACCCTTTGGTTTGCCCATAGCCATAAACTGTAGGTCACTGTCACTTTGACATTACTAATGCTGTCTTAGTGTTAAATAGTTTGAAAAGGATTGCATCCAGTCTTAGGGGACCTCAGAATGTCATACATGACTTTTCAAGGCAATTGGGGCTCTTTAGATTAGGGTTGAATTTCTAAGGACCTAAATTGAATCTGACGACCGATTCGAGTGTATCGAACCCAAATCAAATTTCAAGAAATTCACTTGCTTCTAACAAGAACATGTTGGCACTAGGGATGAGCGAACTTCTGTTTTAGAAGTTCGTGTTCGGGTCTGCAGAATTGTGTTATGGATTCAGTGACCACGGACCATACCTTATGGTCTGTGGCCAAGTGATCCATAACGCAATTCTGTGGTAACTGGAAATGAACCTGAACATGAACTTCTAAAACAGAAGTTTGAGATGAGAACAACTGGATAAAAAAAGTGTTTGAATTGGGTATCGGTCGCTAGTGTATGCTGCCCCCATAAAACTGGTGAAAGATTCCATTTACTATCAATGTAACATCTCAACCATACATTTGTAAGTTACCCATATATTTGTAAGTTACATATATCAAATATATATTTCATTGCTCTGTAATGATATGCTCTCAATAGACGAGTCTGCCTTCGAAGCTCCCAATCTTTACAAGGAAATACAAGAGTCCGACCTTCTCAATGAAGAAGAAAAGGAAGCTGGAGGAGCAAGGGTGCATAGAGTGGCTTGGGCCCACCCTTGGGGCACTTAGCTGCTCATTGGCATACAGATGAAAATAACTTTTCAACAGATTATTAAGTGAAAGGTATCATTACATTCAGCTCAGCTAGCCCTACAAGGCATTGTGGCTGGCAACAGATTCTCTTTAAAGGGATTTTCTCAGACCTAAAGAATGTAGGCAAAGGCAGGGATTGTGCAGTAAGCCGGATTGGGGTTATGCACACTGGCGCAATAATATGCACTGACTGGGTCAGGTGTAAATGATAGTTAAGAGTTTTTGTTCGTGACGCCAATTGCAGCGTGCGCAGGGTACAGTCTCAGGGCCCTTTAAGGTGTTGCAACTCACGTACCAGGTGAGGAATGCCAGAGTGGTATAATGTCTCTGTATAATAGTGGGTATAGTGTCAACGGTGTCTCCTACCTTGGTACGGCTGGACTCCTGGATCCTGGCTCACTTGCAATAAATTAGTGTGTTGCTAGTAGGAGTAGTTGAGGAACTTGGTAGTAATGAGTGAGATCCAGACTTGGAATATAATTCAACTTGTCTTTACTGGAGGCAGCATTAATCCATATGAGATACAGCAATAGCCTTGGGTCCCAGCAGGTATTGGCAATGTATGGCAGGGATCAATATCTCTTCTGCTCCTATCATGTGCCTGGAGAATATGGCAGGAATCTGTCTTCTGCTCTGTCTATCTTCTGATGTGTATGGGACTGACTAGCTGAGGAGGAATTTGGCTTCTCCTGGTCTCTGGACGGTACTCACAGTTATGCTCACAGGGAATGGTTCTTCCTGGAGATCTGGAGGTGGCTGCTTGCTTCCTACCAGCTGAGGCTGAAGGCTCAGGCTGGGAATGAAGATCTTTGGTCTCAACCGACACTCGATCCTGGGTTGGGATCCCTAGAACTGGGAGCTCCTACCAGCACAGCCTTCCCCTAGCCGGGGTGGCTGGCACACTCACACTAACTTCCTTCTCTCCCCATGAGGCAGGACATGGGCCAGCACACTTCTGCTCAGAGAGGGGGAGCTAAACTGGAATGTACTATTCCAGTCTTGATATGCTAAACTGAACTAAGGCCCTGCTGACACATTGCTGCCACCTGCTGGTGTACATGAAAATTACAGCAAATACATGTAACAGGCTTAGAAAATGCACATTTGTGAGGAATATTAAATAAAATCACATAAGATGACAAGGCACATGTTACCAACAAATAGTAGCAGGGAAAAAGTTTAGTAACATAACTCGATGCTTCTTTTGGTATCTCATAACATGGGATGTTACAATTGTTATGAGATACCAAAAGAAGCATCACTAGCCTATCCAATACACTGTCATTCCAGGGCCAATGTTCCATGATCAGTTGAGGATGTCATCAATGTAGCCCTGGAAACAAGCGGTGGCACTGGCACAGAAGGGGATTGGATAGGTGAGTAAAGCTTCTTTTGTTATTTTATACAGTTCCTGGCTTTAAATACATTTTTGGGGGTGTCGCTTGAAGCAGAAAGTGGAAATAAAACTGTGGTTGGGTGAAAGAGTTTCAGGCATAAGGGGCCCAATGTGACTCTATCACCCAAGGGCCCAGGTAGACCAGGAGCTTCCCCTGTTTTTCAGAATTGAAAGAAATTAATTTTCTCCTTTGTACCTGGGGAAAGGATGATTCATTTCGGCACTTTGTAGTGCGGGTCCCGCTGCTGTCTTGTAAATGTCTGCGTTATGAACTGAATTTACTAAAGTTGCTCGGTAATTGAGAATAAATCATCAACCAAATTAGAAAGCAATTAAGAATCGCAAACTGACTGAATGCGTCTTTCATTAGTGCATATTAAAGTCTTAATTATTACTTTTTTTTCTGAATGTCTTAGCTGGAGAGATTATGGCTTCCATCTGTGGTTATTTACACAGGGCCACTGGTGGCTTTATAAATGGGATCTGCAAATGTTTGATAAGACCTGAGGCCATCAAGGACATTGCTCTCATTGTAGATGCAGAATCATAAGTAGTTGTGACAGCAACCTGATTATTTACTGGTAGCGACATCGAATATACAGTACAGACCAAAAGTTTGGACACACCTTCTCATTCAAAGAGTTTTCTTTATTTTCATGACTATGCAAATTGAAGATTCACACTGAAGGCATCAAAACTATGAATTAACACATGTGGAATTATATACATAACAAACAAGTGTGAAACAACTGAAAATATGTCATATTCTAGGTTCTTCAAAGTAGCCACCTTTTGCTTTGATTACTGCTTTGCACACTCTTGGCATTCTCTTGATGAGCTTCAAGAGGTAGTCCCGTGAAATGGTTTTCACTTCACAGGTGTGCCCTGTCAGGTTTAATAAGTGGGATTTCTTGCCTTATAAATGGGGTTGGGACCATCAGTGGCGTTGAGGAGAAGTCAGGTGGATACACAGCTGATAGTCCTACTGAATAGACTGTTAGAATTAGTATTATGACAAGAAAAAAGCAGCTAAGTAAAGAAAAACAAATGGCCATCATTACTTTAAGAAATTAAGGTCAGTCAGTCAGCCTAAAAATTGGGAAAACTTTGAAAGTAAGGGCTATTTGACCATGAAGGAGAGTGATGGGGTGCTGCACCAGATGACCTGGCCTCCACAGTCACTGGACCTGAACCCAATCGAGATGGTTTGGGGTGAGCTGGACCCCAGAGTGAAGGCAAAAGGGCCAACAAGTGCTAAGCATCTCTGGGAACTCCTTCAAGACTGTTGGAAGACCATTTCAGGGGACTACCTCTTGAAGCTCATCAAGAGAATGCCAAGAGTGTGCAAAGCAGTAATCAAAGCAAAAGGTGGCTACTTTGAAGAACCTAGAATATGACATATTTTCAGTTGTTTAACACTTGTTTGTTATGTATATAATTCCACATGTGTTAATTCATAGTTTTGATGCCTTCATAGTCATGAAAATAAAGAAAACTCTTTGAATGAGAAGGTGTGTCCAAACTTTTGGTCTGTATTGTATAAGAATCTGCAGAAAATGGATACCAGCTAGTCTAAGACGGGGCTTGGAAGAAGAGGGAATAAATACATGGGCACGTTCCTTTGCTTGTCAGATCTTGGGGCTCCTCCTTGATATGATCATACCACTATGGTCATCATCACTAGTGTTGAGCGAATCGAAGTCCATGATCCGAATTTCAGGATAAATTAAAATTTACTTGTGCTTCGTGATAGCGAATCAATTCAAAGGCCCGTCGTGAGCAAATGGATTAGTTAAGTATGATATATATATATATTTTTTATTTATACACTCTGTTATTTATATCAGATGCTGCGATAATGTATGAATACAGCATCTGAGGGGTACAATGACTGGGGGCTGCACAATCAAAGCTCTCTGTCATTGCACCCACTACTTACAAAGAAATGCGCACAAAGTGAAGTAATTTGTCACAAAGCGGATTTTTTTGTCAAATTCAGCGAAGCAGCCGAATGGAACTTTTAAATACTTGGCTTATCACTAATGATTATCACTATGTGACTGGTTAGGTGTAAGCTCCGCTATGGCATAGGTTTGGTCTAGGGCAGACATGCCCAACCTGCGGCCCTCCAGCTGTTGCAAAACTACAACTCCCAGCATGCCCGAACAGCCTACAGGTATCAGCCTACAGCAGGGCATTTTGTGAGTTGTAGTTTTACAACAGCTGGAGGGCCGCAGATTGAGCATGCCTGGTCTAGGAGGTTAAATCTCTAATCATCACCATATATAATGGACAGTTCATGATGAGTTGTAAGGCTCTGCTCATATGTCCTTATGAACACATGTCCAGCACAGGAGCCACACATATCCATAGACCTCCAAGAGCGCTGCTCACAGTGACATCACTGATTCCTCATTACAGTGACAGTCAATGCCCCTCATAAGACCCCGTGCACATGACTGTATTTTTGATCTGCATCCGATCTGCATTTTTTGCATTGTCCGCATCCATGTGTCTGTGCCGCAGTCCCGCTGTAACGGTCACGTCCACACACACACAGGGGGAAGGGTAGTGACCACTGCGCTCCACCCTCACCCCTGGCCCTGCCTACTTGCCTCACGAGTCCTGATGACAGGGGACAACTGGACGGCAATCCCTAACTTAGGATATGTGCAGGGAAGACAGACAAGACAAAATACGGAACATGAACGGACCGGGTCAGAACCAAGAGAGCTACGCAGTACAACAGATTAAGCAAAGAATGGTCAGGAGAAGCCGGGGTCAAATACCAGGAGAGTAGCGAAGTACAAGAGGAGTCCTAAGAGAGTAGTCAGGTGGGAGCCGAGGTCACAATACCAGGATGTATGCGCAGTACAGGAGGAGCAGGCAGAGGATCGTCAGGGAACAGGATCAGGTAAATATTCAGTAGTCCAACAAATAGCCAGGAGCCTAGAAATTAACAGGCAACCTGTAGCCAGCAGGCTGCCTGCATTTATAGTGGGGAGTGAGGGTCATGTGACGTGGCCAGCATCACATGACCGACAGACCAACCAGTCGAGCACCGAGTGATCAGCTCGGCGCTCAAGGCAGACTAGGAGCAGGGAGCCACCCAGCTAGTAAAGCCGCCCTGGGATTGAGGTCAAACACAGAACCTCACTCCAAAAGCTAAGCAACAGTTCTGCGGGCAATGGGGGACCGAGTGCACCTTCGGAACCCCGTGACAGTACCCCCCCTTTTACGAGGGGCCACCGGACCCAAGACTTCAGGCGATGGCTTTTCAGGGTGTTCTAAATGAAATTTACGAACCAGTCTAGGAGCATGAACCTCCCTGGCAGGTACCCAAGATCTCTCTTCAGGTCCATACCCCTTCCAGTGAATCAGATACTGCAAGGAGTTACGCACCTTCCTGACATCCACTATTTTAGACACGACATACTCGACAGCATCATTAACAAGAACCGGCGGAGGCGAGGCTTTCGATGGTACTACCGGTTCAAAATATTTTTTAAATAGAGATTTATGGAACACATTATGAATGTGGAATGACTCGGGCAGCTCCAACCTAAATGATACCGGGTTAATCACCTCCGTGATCTTATATGGACCAATAAAACGAGGAGCAAATTTTCTAGAAGCTACCTTGAGAGATAGATTCTTGGAGGACAACCATACTTTATCCCCAACCTGAAAGTTCACCCCCCTTGAACGTCTCCTATCGGCCTTGAGTTTTTGAGAACTTTGAGCCTTTTCTAGGTTCGATTGAACCCGGGCCCAAACTGTGCACAGTTCGGAGGAGAGTTTATCAGCTTCAGGGTTAGAGGAGGAGACGGACGACCCAGAATGAAAACGGGGATGAAAACCATGGTTACAAAAGAAAGGGGAGACCCCAGCAGAAGAATTGACACGGTTATTCAGAGCAAATTCAGCCAACAGAAGGAATTTGACCCATAATTGCTGGTCATCAACAACATACAACCTCAGGAATTGTTCCACAGACTGATTAAGGCGTTCAGTCTGCCCATTACTCTCAGGATGGTAGGCGGAAGAAAAAGACAACGAAATTTTGCATCTTTGACAGAAGGCCCTCCAGAATTTGGACACAAACTGCACACCCCTGTCCGAAACAATATTTTCCGGGATGCCATGTAAACGAACAACCTCTCTCACAAAAATAGACGCCAGGGTTTTAGCATTCGGAAGTTTAGACAGGGGAATGAAATGAACCATCTTGCTAAACCTATCGACCACTACCCAAACCACAGTCTTACCCTCCGCCAGCGGTAGGTCAGTTATAAAGTCCATCGAGATATGGGACCAGGGTCTACTGGGAATGGGTAGGGGTCGTAGGTTACCAGCAGGGCGAGTCCTAGGTGTCTTAGACCTGGCACAAACCTCACAGGCTGACACGTAGGACTTGACATCCCTGGTCAGAGTGGGCCACCAATAAGATCTAGAAACCAGATCCTTAGTGCCCTCAATACCCGGATGTCCACAAAAGGCAGAATCGTGACACTCACCCAACAGCTGGAGACGAAATTGTACGGGAACAAACAACTTATCTGTTGGGGTGGATGCCGGTGCCAGATGTTGTTCAGCCTTAATGCGAGCCGAGATGTCCTGGGTTAGAGCCGCTAAGAAGATGTTTGCTGGTAGGATGGATTCAGGCGGCGTCTCAGTGGGTTGAAAAGCATGGAAGCTCCGAGATAATGCGTCTGCTTTCACATTTTTACTTCCCGGCCTGAACGTAATGGAGAAATCAAAACGGGTAAAAAACAGAGCCCATCGGGCTTGTCGGGGATTCAACCTCTTAGCGGACTCGAGAAACATTAGGTTTTTATGGTCAGTGACAACAGTTACTCGATGCCTTGCCCCCTCCAAAAAATGTCTCCACTCCTCAAATGCCCATTTAATGGCCAACAGCTCCCTATTCCCTATGTCGTAGTTTCTCTCCGTGGGAGAGAATTTCCTAGAGAAGAAGGCACACGGTCTCAGGTTAGTGAGGCTAGCAGGACCTTGTGAAAGGACTGCTCCTGCGCCATCCTCGGACGCATCCACCTCCACAATAAAGGGTCTCTCCTGATCAGGCTGGATCAGAATGGGAGCGCTACTAAATGCCTTTTTTAATGTTTCAAATGAAGAAATGGCCTTGGTAGACCAATTCTCCAAATCCGTCCCTTTCTTAGTAAGGTCGGTCAATGGCTTAGCAATTACAGAAAAATTCATGATAAATTTACGGTAGTAATTAGCGAAACCCAAAAACCGTTGTAAAGCCTTTAAGGATGAAGGCCTTACCCATTCCTTAATTGCTAAAACCTTACCAGGATCCATCTTAAAGGCGTGAGGAGTCAAAACATGCCCTAGAAACAGTATCTCCTGTACACCAAAGACACATTTCTCTTGCTTAGCGGATAGCTGGTTCTCCCTCAACACCTCTAATACTTGTTTGACATGGGACACATGAGATTCGAAATCAGGAGAGAATATCAAAATGTCGTCAAGATAGACAATAATAAATTTACCTAAGAACTCCCTAAGAATATCGTTCATTAAGTTTTGGAACACAGCTGGGGCATTGCTGAGTCCAAAAGGCATCACCTGATATTCAAAGTGTCCTATCGTAGTATTGAACGCTGTCTTCCATTCGTCTCCCTCCTTGATTCGGATTAGATTGTATGCCCCTTTCAGGTCAATCTTGGAAAACCAGGTTGCCCCCAAAACCTGGTTAAATAAATCCGGAATCAATGGGAGAGAGTATCTATTTTGGACAGTGATTTTATTTAATCTCCGGTAATCAATACAAGGCCTAAGACCACCATCCTTCTTTTTAACAAAGAAAAACCCTGCTCCCATAGGAGAGACTGAAGGTCTAATATGCCCTTTAGCAAGGCTCTCCTTAATATAATCCTCCATAGCCTTGCGTTCGGGCCCTGAAAGATTATAAATTCGACCTTTAGGAAATTCGGCACCCTCAATTAGCTCTATGGAGCAATCATAAGGTCTATGGGGGGGTAGAACCTCTGGAGTAAGGGACGAGAACACATCAGAATATTCCTTAATAACAGAGGGTAATGTATTAGACCTTACTGAAACCCCAGCCTGGACCACGGACAAGCATGAGTCACACTTAGGTCCCCATTTCACCAACTCTCCTTTGGATCAATCAATTGTGGGGTTATGTAAACGGAGCCAAGGCAACCCTAGTACCACCTCAACCGGTAGGTTCTCCAGGACTAGAAGAGAACATCTCTCAGAGTGGCACACACCCACGGACAGAGAAATTTCAGAGGTACATGACCTCACTGTACCACCAATCAGGGGAGTAGCATCAATAGCCATGACATGGATAGGTGTAGGTAAAGCAAACATTGGAATACCCAATTTACAAGCAAACTCAAAGTCAATAAAGCTGGCCGCTGAACCGGAGTCAATAAAGGCCTTACCCGGCCACTTATTAACCCCCAGAGAAATTGTTATGGGTACCAAAAGCTTACCTTTCGAAAAATCAGGGTGTACCTGGTCTTTAGGTTGTCTTGCTTTAGAAGACTTGTCAGAGAGGTCTCTCTTAGGACACTTGTTGATCCAATGGCCAGGATCTCCACAGTAGAAGCACTCTTCGCGTCTGCGACGAAGATTATCCCGGGTCATGCCAACCTGCATGGGTTCCTCGGTGGAGACCTCAGTGTTGTCCCTGGAAAAGGCCTCTGGCTGGACCACCATCTGAGAACTGAACTGTCGTTCTTGTCGTCTCTCTCTAACTCGTCTGTCAAGTCGGACAACTATGGTCATCATCTCCTCTAAGGTCTCAGGAATTTGGTAATTGACCAATAGATCTTTTAAATTATCAGATAGACCAGACCTAAACTGACTCTTCAGGGCTGGTTCATTCCATCCTGAGGGGACACACCACCGTCTGAATTGGGTGCAATACTCCTCCGCAGGGAGATGGCCCTGAACCAGTGCCCTAAAAGCTGTCTCGGCTACCAGGGCCCTGTCTGGTTCGTCATAGAGGGTACCCAGGGCCTGAAAAAACCCCTCCACAGAAGTTAGACAACTGGCCCCAGGAGGTAATGAAAATGCCCAGTCCTGGGGATCACCCTGTAGTAGAGAAATGATAATCCCCACGCGTTGGCTCTCGGGACCGGAGGACACGGGGCGCAAACGGAAGTAGAGTTTGCAATTCTCCTTAAAGGAGAGAAACCTCTTCCGGTCTCCAGAAAAGGGTTCTGGGAGCTTGATCTGGGGTTCAAAATATGGACTGGAGGACAGAGGAGTGGAAGAACCTTGCCCTAACTCACAAGAACGGAGTTTCTCTCCTAGCTCCTGCACCCTCTGTGTCAAGTTAGAGACATGGTCAGTCAGGGTAGTAAGAGGATTCATGATACAGTGGTTATTGGGCCTGTTAATCTGTAACGGTCACGTCCACACACACACAGGGGGAAGGGTAGTGACCACTGCGCTCCACCCTCACCCCTGGCCCTGCCTACTTGCCTCACGAGTCCTGATGACAGGGGACAACTGGACGGCAATCCCTAACTTAGGATATGTGCAGGGAAGACAGACAAGACAAAATACGAAACATGAACGGACCGGGTCAGAACCAAGAGAGCTACGCAGTACAACAGATTAAGCAAAGAATGGTCAGGAGAAGCCGGGGTCAAATACCAGGAGAGTAGCGAAGTACAAGAGGAGTCCTAAGAGAGTAGTCAGGTGGGAGCCGAGGTCACAAAACCAGGATGTATGCGCAGTACAGGAGGAGCAGGCAGAGGATCGTCAGGGAACAGGATCAGGTAAATATTCAGTAGTCCAACAAATAGCCAGGAGCCTAGAAATTAACAGGCAACCTGTAGCCAGCAGGCTGCCTGTATTTATAGTGGGGAGTGAGGGTCATGTGACGTGGCCAGCATCACATGACCGACAGACCAACCAGTCGAGCACCGAGTGATCAGCTCGGCGCTCAAGGCAGACTAGGAGCAGGGAGCCACCCAGCTAGTAAAACCGCCCTGGGAATGAGGTCAAACACAGAACCTCACTCCAAAAGCTAAGCAACAGTTCTGCGGGCAATGGGGGACCGAGTGCACCTTCGGAACCCCGTGACACCCGCCAAAGAAATAGAGCATCTCCTATTCTTCTCTGCTTTGCAGACAAGGATAAGATATTTCTATAAAGTGAAAAAATGAAAATGGTGGCATGCACATGGTCAGTATCCATGATTTGCAGACAGCAACGCACATACGGTCATGTGCATGAGGCCTAATAGTGACAGTCATAGCCACGCATTCAAACAACCTATGAGAAACATAATGCATCAGTTTGATAAATATCTTAGGCTTTTAGCTTGCTCTTGCACATAGCAAAATTTAGTATGGGTTCCCCTTCCCCACCCGGTTTCCCAGTTCGTGGGCATCAATCACTCCCAGGCAATGCAAAAAGAAAATAGTAACACCCCAGATTCCTGTTGAATTCCCTTTTTTCTAAATTATGAAACAAATTGGGCATAACTTATAGATCGTTGGGTGCTCTGGCTAGTGGGACCCTGACCCATCACAAGAACGGGGGACCAGTGCCCCTAATTTTAGTGCAGAACTGGTCGAGTGCACGCCAGGTCAAAAAAAGTGGGCGTGGTGGGGAAGGGGGCAGGCTGGCAGGCATAGAAAATGTTCTAAATCTACGCCAGCAAAGGGAGGGAGGCTCCCCCCCCCATCATCACCCCTTGCCATTGGCTGCAACCCCGACATCGGATGTTTTCATCCACGCACGGGGGAAGCAGCAGCGGCGGTGCGGGGACCAGGAGCGACTCATGGAGTGGGGAGCGGGGTAAGTATATTCCCTGTGAGGGGCCCGAGATATGGGGGACATTTTTATAGTGTTGGATAACCCCTTTAAGTAGAGGCCGGCGACTGTACATAACTTCCAGCGCAGAGGTCTAAAACGCCGGTCTTAATAAATGACCCTCATAGACTTTAAATTGAGCAGTAGTCTGCATGCTCGACCAGCAGTCCATTTAAGTGTGGGGAGGGGGCCCCTGTTCTAGTGACCCCCACCCATCCACTGGATAGGGGATAACTTGTTCTAACTGGAATATCCCTTTAACCATTTCTTATCTATATACGTAGTTTTTGCAATCTTGTGAGCAGAGATGTAACTTGAAGCTCTTAGACACAATGAAAAATCCGTACCCCCTCCCCCCCTTCCTCGCCACCTACCCTGTGCCGTTTATTATACTGGCATCATTTTATGTGGCAGAGAGACCTCGGAGACCTCAGGGCATGAAGACGACTGCTGCCTCTGCACCCCCTATAGCTACTTCTATACTCCAGAGTTTTATTGCTCCTCTTCTTCTTTTACATTAGCGGAAATGTACCTCCTAATGTTCGCAATGTGCGTTCTTCTGCTGACAAGTCTATTTTGAATCCACCTTACTTAACTCACTGCTGAGATCCTATTTTTCTACCTATCAAAGTCAGCGTGGATGAAGCAGAATAAATAGCTCTTTGACAGGACTGCGAGAGAGGTAATTACATCTACACTGCGGCTATAGCTAAACTTTTATATAGTTTGGCCTCCCCGTAGCTTTCACTGTTCCATTAATCCAAGTTTCTGCATTAACGTTTAACCAGAGGGAAATCCCTTGATAGACTCCAGCTCTGCTCTGATTATTGACATACTCCTTGATGGAGCCGGGAGATTGTACAGGCGCTCAGTAGATAATGTTAGATAGCCCCTCGGATAGATATTGTGCAGGCTACAGATGCGATAGAATGAGACATAGATAAAGAACCAGGTTTAGGAGGAACAGCCCGCAAGTCACATCTAAAGCACTTGGTCCAGTGACTTGTTAGGTCTTGGCTTTATAGGGGCACAAAAACATATATAAGTCCCCTACCCATCCAATTCATCACTGCTCCTCCTCCGCTTACTGTTGTCATCACTGTGCGATGATGTGTCGTGATGATGGCAGCCAATCAATAGTTGCAGTGGTGATGTCACTACAAGGGTGGACTGGCATGTTAAAGTGGTTCTGGAAAAAAGAAAACTAAAAGTGGCTCCATATTGTAGGCGAGTTCAAACTGAAAGAAGGTGGAGCCAGCAATACGGCCTAAGTGGAGCCAAGTACCACAGTGCAGCACTAAATGCCGCCCCAACCAAACAAATTATCACAGTGCAGCACAAAATACTGCCCCAACCGAACCAAATACCACAATGCAGCACTAAATACTGACACACCCGCCACAGTATTTAACTATATCACTTTACTACAGTTGAATTCAGAAGGGAACCTGCAGCCGCCGACCAGAGGCTCCTAGTCATAATTAATGCCGAGAGCATCAGATTGTTATGTACCCGGCTGGTGGTCATAAGGAGGGCTCAGGTGGCCCCATGGGCATCGGCCCACCGGGAAATTTCCCTGTAGGGTCTATGGCTAGTCTGCCCCTGCGTCATTATGTGGGACATGCCAACAGATCAAGAAAAATGTCAAGAGGAAGCAGGCATAGCCTGCTAACAGGGTTGATCTGACCCACTAGAGCACCAGGCGATCCTCTGACAGGGCCTCAAAAGTCTGAAGGGCAAACCAACCTTTGGAGATGACTTTGGAACCAATCCCTCTTGGTTCTTGGCCTCTTGTTTATTACGTGGTTATGTACCAATATCAATTAGACCTTACTGACAATACTTCCTGTGGGTCCAATGATAGCAACAGGTTTCATCCTGATGCAATAAAAAATGGCCGTGCACATGTTTTGTATAACAGGTGGGTGAACCAACTCCGATTGTTAATGCTTAGCCAGGATTCCAAAGTTCATGGCCATAATTTGTGTCAAAGTAGAATTTGTCTTTGTTTTATAAATATTTAACACATTAGTACTCCACTGGTCCCTCTCTCAGGTCTTTATTGAAAACAAAGGTCTAGGGGAGGTTCCCACTGTAGTAATCTACTTTCCAGACAGACAGAGCAATCTAAAGCTGGCAATATACATGGGACTAATGTTGGCCATTTAACGCAAGCTGATGTTCGCAATGGCCACAGCAGATGGCATGCAAAAAATGTAATTGACCAGGTTGGGAAAATTTTGATGTGGTTGGCCGAAACTACATTTCTATGACATGGTAGGTCTATCATCTGCCATTGTGCTCAATGACCAGGGAATCAGGTAAAAAACAAAAATTGTCTCCCTAGTCAGCTAGTTTAGTCTTGCATGTTGCTAAAGTGAAAAATGCATGACTGATCTCATGTATTATAAATCCCAAACTTCGTATGCACATCCATGCTTGGCTCACCCAAGTGCGAATGTGTTCTGAACAGGGAGAGTGGAAGGAGCCAATATCAGACTCCTCTGGTGGCAGCTTATCTCCATGACGACAAAAGACTGGGCATGTTGTAATCTAACTGCCTGATCCTTCCTCCCTTGACATCAGCCAACATACTGTGCATCTCATCTTTAAAAAAACAAGGACACCTTCGGGCCTTTTTTTTATAATTGTATTTTGCTCCTTTTGGTCTAAATATTTTTTTTTTTTTTGTTTGTTTGATTTTCAGCCGTTTTTGTGATATAGGGGTTAAAAATATCAATCTGTTTGTAGACTGTCTCCTCTGAGAAGCATCATCTGAAGACTCATGTAAAGCCTTATTTTTGATCTACTGACCTCATAAACATTCATTAGAGCTAAACTCTTAACAAACTGATAAGAATATGGCTTAAATGAGTCTCAGCAAACAGTCAGCAAACAGACTGATTTTTTTTTTAAACCCCTCAACACAAAAACGACTCAAGTGTTTTAAAAAAAGACCAAGTCAAAAAGTGATTTGTTATCAAAATGAAAACAATGCAATCGAAAATAAAAAAAAACTTTTTTTTTTACCAATAGATGTAAGGTCTCATGGTCCGTCTTTTAGTTTTAACCTTTACTCCACCTGATATTATACAATCCATAAAAGCCACGGGTTTACCCAAGTTCATTTGGCTTGTCTCTTTCAGAAGATATTGATAATCTTATATCACTCTGTGTATCCGGCAAACCTATGGACAATCCTTATAAGGGTCCATTCACATGTCCGCAAAATGGGTCCGCATCCGTTCCGCAATTTTGCGGAACAGGTGCGGGCCCATTCATTTTCAATGGGGCCACAATGTGCATTCCGCATTTGCGTATCCACACTTCCGGATCCGCACTTCTATTCCGCAAAAAAAAATGTATTATATGTATTATTCTTGTCCGCAATTGCAAACAAGAAAAGGCATTTTCTATGAGAGTGCCGGCAATGTGCTTTCCACAAAATGCGGAACGCACATTGCCGTTGTCTGTGTTTTGCGGATCCGCAAAACACATACGGACGTGTGAATGGACCCTTAGGCCTCTTTCACACGACCGTATGGATTTTTCAGTGTTTTACAGTCCGTTTTTCATGGATCAGTTGTTTTGTTTTTTGCTTCCATTGTGTTTCCGTTCCGTTTTTCTGTTCCGTTTCTCCATATGGCATATACAGTATACAGTAATTATATAGAAAAAATTGGGCTGGGCAGAAAATTTTCAATAGATGGTTCAGCAAAAACGGAACGGATATGGAAGACATACGGAATACATTCCGTGTGTGTTCCGTTTTTTTGCGGACCCATTGACTTGAATGGAGCTACGGAATGTGATTTGCGGGCAATGATAGGACATTTTCTATCTTTCAACGGAACAAAAAATGGAAATACGGAAACGGAATGCATACGGAGTACATTCCGTTTTTTTTGCGGAACCTTTGAAATAAATAGTTCCGTATAGGCCTAAGGGCTCATTCACACGACCGTTGGTGTCCCGTTCTTGTATTGCGGACCGCATTTGCGGATCCGCAATAAACGGGCAACATTCCGTTGTCATTCCGCATCATTCATTTCAATGGGTCTGCAAATCCGGAGTTGCGGAACGGAAGCACGGAACGGAACACTACAGAAGCACTACGGAGTGCTTTCTGGGGTTCCGTTCTGTGCCTCCGCACCACAAAAAGATAGAACATGCTCTATCTTTTTGAGGGAACGGAGGGATTGCGGACCCATTCAAGTGAATGGGTCTGCGATTCCCATGCGCCTGCCCCACAGGAGGTGCCCGTGCTTACGGTCCACAGCACAGGCACGGGCTTCATACGAGCCCTAATATGTATACCAAGGGACATGGCTTTTCTATTTCTTTGATGCCTCCTATTACGCCCTGTAATTGTGTAGATTTATGAAGGACATTTCAATTACTCCATTAAAAGGATGCAATCTTGTAAGACCAGAAAGATAAAGCAACTTACTTCAAGTGTAATGACATAGGATGCTCTTATTCCAGTACTGTATTATGTTGCAATTATCTGAAGGGAGATGAAAATGATTCATAAAGAAAAAAAATAAAAAATTCTGTGGGAAAACAAAGAAACAAGCTCATCAAAATTCATAGGAAAACAACCATATTTTAATTGACTAGTATACAACTGCAAGCTGTTCTCAACAGAATGATTGCACTCTCAGCAACTATTTTATGCTTTCTTTTTTTTCTCTATTTTTATTATATACTGTAATAATGTAGGAATGATATTGCGAAGAACAATGTAATAATAACACATAATAATGTAAATGTATTATAACATGTATGTTAATTTTTTTTAGCATTTTGAACTAATTCTTGCATCCTCTTACAGATCTGTGTTGTACAAATCAGTAATACATTGGCCACATGTTGCTTGGACAGAGCAATTTTCTTTTTTGTAGTTTTTTTTTTTTTACTCCCTTTCTTCCCAAAGCAATACATTTTTTATTTTCCCATTCACACGTTTTTTGTTTTTTTTTGCTGGACAATATAATATAATGGAACCATCTTATACTGCATATGATGTAGTGGGAACTGGGGAAAAAAAATTACAAATGGGGTGGAATTGGAAGGAAAAAACTAAATTTCGACATGGATTTATGGGTTTTGATTTTATGGCATTTTCTGTGTGGTAAACATGACCTGTTACCTTCATTCTATGGGTTAGTACGATGATGATGCTGCCACATTTATATAGTTTTTCTTGTGTATTAATAACTAAAAAATAAAAACTGTCCCCTATTACTTTTTCATATTTATGTCTACAGAGCTTTTTGAGGACTCCTTTTTTGCAGGGTGATCTGTAGTTTTTATGGATACCGTTTTAGAGTGTATATGTCTTTTGATCAATTTTTTATTAATTTTTTGGGGAGGTGAAGTGATGAAAAAAACTGTGAATCTGCAATTAGATTTTTTGCTTTGTTATGGCATTTACCGTACAGGGTAAATGCATTTATATTTAATAGTTCAGACATTTAGGGACATGCCAATGCCTATGATCTTAATTTAATTATTTTTATTTTTATCTTTGATAAATTGAAAATATTATTATTTAATATCCTTAAAACCTTTTTCTATGTTTTTTTCTCTTCACTTTTTTAAGTCCACCTAGGGAACTTGAACATGCAATCATCTAATCGCATCTCCTATACATTGCAATGACATACAATTGTAGTCTATGCAAGATTCACTGTGTTCCTATGGAACAAGGACATAGCTATAGGGGGTGCAGAGGTAGGGCAGATATAGGCCCAGGAACCTGACGGGCTCCAAAGACCAAAGACCCTTGTGCCGCATAAGAAGACACCGGTATTATGGAAAGTGCATGCTGGTCAAGTTACACCTCTGGCTGGAGCGAAGGGGTTAGATTAAGAATTTGGCGAGAGTGAGAGCTGTGATTCACTTAGGAGAAAGGACCTTACATGACATCATCACCATGTGACCAGTAACACAGCGATATAACTGGTCACATGGCTATGAGGTAATTAAAGGTCCTTTCTTTCTACCAGGAGTGTTGCTGCAGCCTGCAAGAGAAGTTTGCCATAATTGTGGAGCTTTTATTGTAAAGATTACATCAGGAAAAGGTGACGGGGCTGTTATGCTATTATACTGTAAGCTACTGTATAGTGGGGTGCTGTATATTTTGGAGTTCTATACTGCTCTACTGTATACTGTGGGGTGCTGTATAGTGTAAGGTGCTGTATATTGTGGGGAGCTGTATATTGTGGGGTGCTATACTGCTCTACTGTATATTGTGGGGTGCTGTATAGTGTGGGGTGCTGTATACTGTGGGGTGCTGCATACTGTGGGGTGCTGTACAGTGTGGGGTGCTATACTGCTCTACTGTATACTGTGGGGTGCTGTATATTGTGGGGTGCTATTCTGCTCTTCTGTATACTGTGGGGTGCTATACTGCTCTACTGTATACTATAGGGTGCTGTATACTGTGGGGAGCTGCATACTGTGGGGTGCTGTATAGTGTGGGGTGCTGTATAGTGTGGGGTGCTGTATAGTGTGGGGTGCTATACTGCTCTTATGTCACTCTCCCCGTAGAAATGAATTGGGAGCGCACTGCGCCTGACCGACCAACGCTCCCATTCACTTCTATGGGCCCAACGGAAATAGCTGAGCCAGCGCTTGCCTGTTTTCGGCAGCCCCTTAGAAAATGAATGGAGGGCGCCGTCGCATGCGCAGTGCGCCCTCCACCACTTTTAGGGCTCCGTTCTCTATTTAGATATGGGTCACAGCGGTGGGACCAGCACCTATAAGACAATGAGGGCATATCCTAGCAATATGCCCCCATTGTCTCAGATAAGACAACCCCATTAAACAGATTTGAGCACAAGTTACTCTTTAACATCCTAGCACGGCCAACCAAGAGACAAATGAGATTATTTTACAGCCTTCGCACAGGGTGAAGCAAGCTTTGCAAAGAAAATATACGGCGTGATTCACATGGGTGACAGGCATTGAAGAATGGCATTGACAGGCTCTGAAGACGATAAAGATTCTCTATGACCAGGACGGCTATGATCGAATTAGAGGTCAGTTTTCCATAAACACATCACAGACCATTGACCAAGGAGCTGCAGTCATAAACCCCCAGACATTCACATGTCCCAAACCATTTATGACAGGCCATAATTAGTGTGAAAGATTAGGAATTAGAAAACTGTACAATAGCCGGAGGAAGAGCAAATTTAATTATAACGAGGTGATTGCAAACTCTTTAATATGCATTCCTATTAACCATGAGATCTAGGAATACCGGCCAACTCCGAAGGTCTAGAAAGAAACCAATGAATTTTAATTAACATGGGTAGAAAGTCAAGACATGAGTTTCAATGAGCGACATATGCAGTAAATTCTGACCAGTCAACAAGCAGATGTGCTGCAAGAAAATGCTTAAACAGAAGGTAGTTTAATGGAACTCTAAAAAACCTAGACAGAGCAGATCTCCAGCGCCATTCTTGTGATAATAACCACCTGTAGGTTTCTTTGTTAGTAATTTGGTAGTAATTTGCACAGGAAATAATGGTTGTAGAGGGCAAAGGTCTTAATAAAAAAATACTACACAAAGAAGCCAAGAAGAGTTCATATCTGTGGAAGACCTGACTGCCGAAACTACCATATCCGGAATAGCCAGACACCACCTGGCACCGCTGGATTTCTATTCACTATAATGGGATCTGTTGGATTTCTGCCATAAAAAAAATGCTCTAGATCACATTATAGTAAATGGGGATCTGGCTGTGCCTGACGTTGTCCGGCTATGCTCAATAAAGTAATTCCAGCAGCCTGTTCCTCTGCTTGAACCGAGTACCAGATTTGCCAACTGGAGATGTGTAAATGTGACCAGAGACTGAGAAAGTTTGAAGACCCCTGTGGTATTTAGTTATCTAAAAACCATTAGATGCTCTGCAAGTTTAACAGAAACGGTGACTGCCAGGCTGTGTACTCATCAGAGATTGTAACAGTTAAGCTGTGTGCCCATTAGAGACTGTACTGCCAAACTATGTCCATCAGAGACTACAACCACCAAGCTGTGTGCCCATCACAGACTGTAGCCACCAAGCTGTGTGTAGATCACAGATTATAACCACCAAGCTGTGTGTCTATCAGAGACTACAACCACCAGGCTGTGTGTCCATCAGAGACTGTAACAACCAAGCTGTGTGTCCATCAGAGACTGCAACCACCAAGCTGTGTGTCCATCAGAGACTGTGACCACCAAGCTGTGTGTCCATCAGAGACTGTAACCACCAAGCTGTGTGTCCATCAGAGACTGCAACCACCAAGCTGTGTGTCCATCAGAGACTGTGACCACCAAGCTGTGTGTCCATCAGAAACTGTAACCACCAAGCTGTGTGTCCATCAGACTGTGACCACCAAGCTGTGTCCATCAGAAACTGTAACTTCCAAGCTGTTTTTCCATCATAGACTGTAACCCCCAAACTGTGTTTATCAGAGACTGTAACTGCCAAGCTTTAACTGCTAAGCTGAGTGTCCATCAGAGACTATAACCGCCAAACTGTGTGTTTATCAGAGACTGTAACTCGCAAGCTGAGTGTCCATCAGAGACTATAACCCCCAAACTGTGTTTATCAGAGACTGTAACTGCCAAGCTGTGTGTCCATCAAAGACTGTAACTGCTCATCTATGTGCCCATCAGAGACTATAACTGCCAAGCTGTGTGTCCAATTGAGTCTGTAACCACCAAGCAAAGTGCATCTGTTCATAACATTTACACTTTTGCCCCCACTGCAGTAAAGTCTGTTCTTTCGAACTGTGATGTGTCCACCTCCATTATGCCTCCAATCTCAAGCGGGGTACCGTGTCAGGGCCAAAGGCCACACATTAAAAGCGGAATCTCTTACAAGCAGATTACAATGGGATCTCTTACAAGCAATCTCAATCATTTTCTTGCATTTCTTTGTATTCTGCAGTACTATGATATATATTTTGTTAATTAAACACCACCGCAGCAATGTACGGTATATTTTCTATTTATGAGATGTCATAGAAAGATAAAAACCTCATTGTTCAGGATACGTAGCACAAATTCTATTACTATGGATGCACATCTAACCTTCTATAAAGACTACAAGGCTACATATCTATGTATCTTTCATCCTGAATTTATGTGGTTTAGATATATATGTATATATTAAATAAATCCAGCAACCTGTATGGTTTAATACAGCTGTACAGATTACAGAAAGCAATGGGAGGAATTCATTCTTTATGTATAATGTGCTGGCAGAAATACTCAATCAGGAGAATAATCATGTAACCTCTTAAAGGGGTTCTCTGGGAATATTGATTTTTCAGCAAGTGCCCCCAGCTTGCCTCTGTAAATAAAAGATTTATATAGTTACCTGCTGTCTGCCGCTTCTGTCCAAGTTCCTGTCCCCGGCTTGTTTTCTTCTAGTGCTGCATGGACTGCAGCCAATGACTTCAGCAGTGATATGCTGCTTCTAGCCACTTCACTGAAGCCAGCCACCGGCTGCAGTGGAGCATGTGACCATGACCATGCAGTGGTGGAGTGTGCATGTGTTCTCAATAGAGAGAGAGGACAAGGAAATGCCAGACTCCTCCCCATCTCCCATGAGAAAAGGATCAGGCATGCTGAAATTCAACATGCTCAGACCTTTTTTGCCTTGACATTTGTTGTTGAGGGAGAGCCATGACACCCCTATAAACATTAGTTATCAGATGCTGCTGATAACATTTGTCTCGTACGTATGACCACCGTAAGTACTTAGCATGAGTGTTGAAGATGACTAAGATGCCTAAAAGCTAAGGAGACAGTGGGATCACCCTTGTCAGGACAGCAGTTCCGCTCTCAGGCAGGGCAAGAGTAGGGACATTGTAGGGTGTTTAACTGGGGTTCATTTTTCATTATTATTACAACTATTAAAGGTTACGTTTTATGGGGTAATTTTTTGTTTCTACTGTGATGCTACTAATTCATTGCGTCTGGTTGACATCCTGACTTTACTGACACTGGTTAGATCTGTGATTTCTGGCTTGAAGTTAAGTATTCCTGATTGACCTATATTTTTAGTGTTTTGTTCCAGGCACAAGATTAGTAAATTGGGAAGTGAAGCCACTACCACAGGAGTCAATAACAAAAGAGTGACCACAAATCTCACAAGTGGTTCCTTCATCTGGTGAGTTGCCATCTGTATTTTATCTGTATTTTTAAGTACTGATTGGTTCTCTCCCCTTTAATTCTGTCTCTTTTATATTACCTTTAATATTATGTAAAATAAAGTTTTCCTTGTAATGTAGTGGGTTAGAGGTAGTTAGTATCCATCCTCCACTGAGCTGATAAGACCACATTCCTGAGTGATCTCAGAGACATGCATGATGCACACTGGAAGAGGGGCTGATGGGAATAACTGTGGTCTGCACTGACAATTAGGTGGGACTCCATTTGGAACCTAGGTAGGATGTATTTATTTGCCCTATCTCTTGTACACCCTGGGGTGTCGGTCATGTGTTATAAAGTGGTAGACAGCCATGTGTAATAGTATGGCCGACCTGGGCCCTGCCCCATATTGCATATCTAGGCTAGTGATGCTTATTTACTTTTTATTATTCTATATGTGATTGGTCTATGTTATCTTCTATTTAATCAAACTTAGTAAATATATTTATTCACTTAGCCTGCGTAAGCTTATTCATCCTAAAATCTTTTGAATTCACGTTTTGAAACACCATCTATAATAAAGTAACCTATTTTTGGGAAGTCAAGTCCTGAAACATGTTGTGGGCACTACCTTATATAAAATAACTTTATGACAATGCCTTTAAACTCTGATTCTTCATCGTATTACAGTCGTCTGGTCTTGTTCCATGAAGTTTTCCTAATATTTTCCTTGGGTATTGCAAAGTTTACTATTCACTAGTATTAGGGCTGCAATTATAATCAGCACTCCATGAATTTTCCCTATCCCCCACCCCACAAGCTCTGGGGAACATGTCCCATTAGTCCCCACCGAGCAATGCCTCTTCTTTCAATGAATGGCTTTATGTAGGAAATTATGTTATACTAAAAACATAAAAAGGTAAAATCTGCAGCAAACAAGTCACATAAGGGCACAGCTGTGATAACAATGAATGTGTTGTGTTTAAATGGGAGACATTTTAACTAACATAGAGGTAATTCAGCTGACAAGAAGAAGGAGCCGAGTTCTTCTGAGAACCACTGATAACGATAATGATTTTCCTTCTGTCGTTTGTTAGGATGCTGACAGCGCAACAAAAAAGCAACTTTCAACACAATAAACTACGTGAAATGTAAATGTACAAATATAGCATAGAGATAGAAATATACATGCAAGGCTTTACTGTGAGTTATTTAGTGCATGTTAGTGGATCCTTCAGGAAGATGAAGGTGCAAAAAAACAAGCCACTTCCTGAGAGAACTGGATGGCAAATTAATTGCACCATTGATTTTGTTATCATTGACAATGACAGTAGTAAACAGCGTGTTGGAAACAAATTTTACTGACCTCTTGACATTAACTGATTTTTTATGTGGCTCTAAATAACCATCTGTCATTGGCGTGTCATGCTCCCCCAAATGCATACGATGAAACAAACTATTGAAGTCTCATAAGTCTGATCTCTGGGCTAAAAAATAGATAAAATTGGAATGCTGGAAAGACTACAAGAACACAAAAAGATAACAGAAAATTCTTACATTGAAAGCAAAACAGCCTTATATAGGGGAAACTATAAGATATAATATATACGGTATAATACACAGTCAAGTCACTATATTATGGCCACCAGCCAATATCCAGAGTAATCGCCATGTACAGTATGGACAGCAGCTGGACGGGCTGGGAGTGACTCAGTAAGGTCCTGGTAGGTGGTCACAGGTATCTGGAGTCACGCTGACTGAGGTCCATCCCACAGCTGCTGGAGGGTGCGGGGGAGGATACATAGAGTGTAGACAACCAAAGAGGTGGTCCTACAGATGCTCAATTAGGTTCACTTTTGGGGAATTAGAGGGCCAGTGTAGTACCCGGAAGTCTTGGTTATGTTCTTCCAACCAACATTGGACATTTCTAGCCATGTGACATGACACATTGTCTTGCTGGAAGATCCCATTCATCCCAGGAAAGACAATCTGCATGTATAGTTGCACGTGATCTGCAAGGATGGATTCAAACCCAAATCTGTTGAGAGTGCCTTACACATGGATGAGTGAGCCCAGAGAATGCCAAGAAATCATTCCCCAGACGATAATGCTGCCACCACCAGCTTGTGTTGTTCCAGTAATGGTTGCAAGGTGTTTGATGTTCCTCATCTGATACTCCAACATCTATCCATTTGATGAAGCAGAAAGCATGACTCATCAGAGATGGCAACCATTTGCCAATCAATGGAGGTCCAATTCTGATACTGCCAACAAAGTTGAAGCCTTTTCTGCTGATGCAGAGGTGCAGTGACATCCATCAGCTTCAGAGCCCCATACGTAGTAGGGTTTGTTGAACTGTTGTATTAGACACACGTCTGGTAGCCTCCTTTTTCATTTTAGTGGCGAGCTGCTGCACTGTAGCGTGTCAGTCCGTCTTCGCGCACCTTCACAGCCAACGTTCTCCTCTCACATCAATGGCATGTGGTTCTCCGCAGTTTCCATGTCGCCATTTGTCCACTCACAATACACTTTCAAAACAACAGCACAAGAACAGGTCACAAATGTGCAGGTTCAGAAATACTGTCACCCTTGGCCCAAAATCATCCCTTTTTGACCTTTGTGACTTCATGTATCTCTGCAGGGACAAGGTTAGCATTACTTTAGGGGGTGAGGTGGCCTCATCTCAGATAGTCAGTTTAAAAATGTGAATAAGAACGTCAATGCTTATCTAACCACTATACGTCCTGTAGAACTATTTCAGATTCTGCAAATAAAGTTCAGTCAAAGCTAAATATGTTTTTAATACAATTGTTATACCAGTATTTCATATTTTTCAAGATCTCTGCTTGCTGTCATTAATTAGGAGCCTTCATCGTTTACTTCATCTCTTCTAAGCATGTGATAGACACATGGGTCAAGGTCCTTCTAAGCATGTGATAGAAGATGTAGCATGTTCTATTCTTGTCCGCAATTGCGGAAAAGAATTGGCATTTTCTATTATAGTGCCGGCCATGTGCAGTCTGCAAAATTTGGAACGCACATGGGCAAAACACTACGGCCATCTGAATGAGCCCTTAAAATAATTATTTATGAAGGAAGCTGTAATTTTTGTATGTGTTTCTTTTACCTTTATTGCTCCTATCTTCTGTACTGGGCTTTGGTCACATGACCATTTCCATGCAGCTCTTATTTCCTGTTATGTCCATGGGAGGGGCAGTGATAGGGGAGTGTCTATGTAACTAGATGGGTGGAAGAAGCTATAAACTAGCTGGGCGTTGTTAGAGGCAATGATAGAGGAGTATCTATGTGGCAGAGTAAGGAGAAGTGCATCATGGGTTTGGTTGGATACAGCAACAGGAAGTGCTACATACATGATGGAAATAAACCAGACTAATTAGTTTACATGGTGAAACGGGTCAGGAGCAGTGTCGGGCTGGCCCATCAGAATAGCAAAGGATTTTTTTGGTGGGACCAGGCTCTAATACCTTAGTGGGCCCCAAAGGTCTAGGAAGAAAATAATTTAGAGTTGCCTTTGGAGACAATAAATTGCCACTAGAGTCTATTTATTTGAATCAAAACATATTAGACTATTGATGATATGGGGTTTGGGCACCAAGAATAATTTTCTCTGGTGGGCCCAATAAACACAAGTCCAACCCTGGTCAGGAGAGCCCAAATTTAAAAAATAAAGTATGGTGAAGATGTACATGAGGTAAACAACTGCATAAGCCACTTTACTTCAGACACAAGATTGACAGTATCCGTCAGGAAATACCATAATCTCCCAGTCCCCAAATAATTTCAATCCTCCTTCCTCCCATTCTTCCACATGCACTCTCTCCTCTTTTGACCCTATAACAGATGAAGAAGTCTCCAGGCTTTTCTCTTCTTCTCGACTCACGACCTCTAGTAGTGATCCTATTCCATCACACCTCCTCCAGTCCCTCTCCCCGGCTGTCATTACTCGCCTAACTAAACTTTTTAACCTCTCTCTCTCTTTTGGTGTCTTTCCCTCCTCTTTCAAACACTCTGTTATAACCCCACTGCTAAAAAACATCTCTTGACCCGACCTGTGCACCTAACTACTGAACTGTTTCTAACCTCCCCTTCATCTCTAAACTCTGTGAATGTCTTGTCTACTCTTGCTTAATAGGCTATCTCTCTGCAAACTCTCTTGACCCCTTACAATCTGCCTTTCGCCCTCTTCACTCTACAGAAACTGCCCTTACTAAAGTGTCTAACGATCTCCTGACAGCAAAAATAAATGGTGATTATTCTCTACTGATTCTTCTGGATCTCTCTGCAGCGTTTGATACCGTAGACCATAAACTCCTCCTCACCATGCTCCACTCAATTGGTCTTAAGGACACTGCTCTCACTTGGTTCTCTTCCTATCTCTCTGGCCTCTCCTTTAGTGTATCATTCGCTGGCTCGCCTTTTTCTCCTCTTCTTCTTGATGTTGGCATTCCTCAGGGCTCAGTAGTGATGAGCGGCAGGGGCAATATTTGAATTCGCTATATTTCGCAAATATCAGCAATGTAATATTCGCGTAATGCGCGCAAAATACAGGCGTGGGTCACTATAGCTACATTTTACAAGATGCTAGAAGTTTCCTGAGACTGGAAAAAATGGTTGGCATGGCAGAATATTACAATAGCTTTATATGTAGATAGAGTGCTCCAGTATATTCGCTATTGTGAAATCGGCACTAATGATGCAAAAATTTTGGCGCAATTCCTGCAACTTCACATTTTAACAGGTCTGACTACTTATTAGTGATTGGTGCACTAAGTATTGTTGTGAACTTTTGACATCACAGCACTATGTCTGTATGTATGTAGCATGTATGTATGGACAGCTACACTATATCACTATCTAACCTACACTGACTATCTCCCACTAACTATCTGTATTATATATATAAGCTAACTAACTAACTAACTAATGTAATGACAGGAAAGCAGAGAGCACAGCAATTACACTGCTGTCTCTCTCAGAACTGCAAAAAACTGCAGAAAATGGCTGCTGGGGAGGTTCTTATATAGTAAGGGGTAGGCAACTTTCCTATTGGTTGCTAGGGATGTTGCTAAGCTCAGACAAAGACATTGCAGCCTTCTCATTGGCCTACAAGCAAGAAGGGAGGTTACTGATGAAAAAAAAAAATCCTGAATATTCGAAATTACTAAATTAATATATCACTATGTTCTAAATATTCACGATTAATATTCGCTATTCGAATATTCGCGCCCAACAGTAGGGCTCAGTACTAGGTCCTCTACTCTTCTCCCTCTACACAGCCCCCATTGAGCAGACTTTCAGTAGATTTGGCTTTCAGTACAGTCTCTATGCTGATGACACCCAACTATACACTTCATCCCCTGACATCACCCCTGCTTTACTCCAAAACACCAGTAATTGTCTGGCAGCTGTCTCTAACATCATGTCCTCTCTGTAGCTAAAACTGAACCTCTCAAAAACTGAACTTCTTATCTTTCCCCCATCTACTAACCCACCTAAACGTGATATTTTAATTTCGGTCTGCAGCACTATCATATCCTGTACACTATCCTGTACAGCATGTCAGACATTTGACTCAGATCTTTCCTTTGTTCCCCATACTTGCACCTCTTGTCATCTGCACCTCAAGAATATCACCAGAATCCGCCCTTTTCTTACGGTGGAAAAAGCAAAAACTCTTGTTGCCTTGATTCATTCTCATCTTGACTACTGCAACGCATTACTAATCGGTCTCCCTCTCACTAAACTCTCCCCCCTTCAGTCTGTCCTAAATGCTGCAGCCAGGCTCATCTATATATCCACCCTCTATACCAGGTATGGGATTCAGCCGAATCGCTCCGGTTCTACAGATCCGGTTGTTAAAATTACATCCGGATCGGAGAACCGGCTGAATCCCGATCCGGTGCGGCGGGAGATGAGCACTTGCATTGTGCATCTCCAGGGCTCGGGTCCTGCGGGAATGCATGGGAACGGCGTTCCTGCAATTTTTTCATAGCAGGAACGCCTTTCCCTTTCAGGGCAAAAGGACCAGGTAGCGGTGAAGGATTTGTACTCACCGCTTCCTGGTCCTCTGTAGGTAACGCGCTTGAAGTTAAAATATTTTAAATCTGAGGCGTTTCCATGGTGATGGGGATGCTCGGACGCTGCATCATTGGTGGGTAGACTTGCAGCCTCCCACCGCCCCTTCCCAGTATTAAAAATCATTGGTGGGCAGTGCGCCTTCCCCCCCTTGGTAATCATTGGTGGGCTACTGGGGGCTGCTATGAGGCATGGGGTTCTTATCTGAGGTCTGATTGGGGGTCATTCATATTGGGGTCTGAGCTGAGGTGTTATCTGAGGTCTTATTGGGGTCTTATCAACATTCGGGATCTTATTGGGGCTGTTAGCTGAGGTCTGATTAACATTGGGGGTCTGATTAGTGGTCTGACCTGAGGTATAATGAAATTTTTTTTTTTTCCGGAGCAGCTTGGAGAAAAAAGGCCTCACAGTCTCCCACACTCCTTCTGCCCGGCCAAGCCACACAGCACCCCTGAGGCCAAGCCTGTCAGCATCCGTGAGGCCAAGCCAGCCAGCACCTCTGAGGCCAAGCCAGCCAGCACCCCTGAGGCCGAGCCAGCCAGCACCCCTGAGGCCAAGCCAGCCAGCACCCCTTAGGCTAAGCCACCCAGCACCCCTGAGTCTTCAGAACTGTAAGTAAATTATATATAAGGGGAGCTTATAATATGAAAGAGACAAATTATGTCTGAACAGACATATAGCGCAAATTCCAGTTTTTGTTTACGTTTTATGTTGCACTGAATTTTCTGCAAAATATATATATATACTGTATATATATATATATATATATATATATATATATTTTATTTTTTTGGCGGGGGGGGGGGGGGGTCTGGGTGGCAGTGGATCTTGGGTGAGTTCCCACACTTTTTTTCCTAGGACTTGACCCCTGCTCATCTCCCTACATTCATCTGTATCACCGATGCAGATGAACACTGCAGCAGGGCAAGGGAGAGGCGTCCCCTTCCCTGTTCCTCTGATAGGCTGCTGGCATAAGGCCAGCAGCCTATCAGAGGCCGGTGCAGGAGGCGCAATGACGTAATCGCGCCGCCTGAGCCGTACAGCGAGGGACACAGGCCGGAAGAGGCCTTCATCGCATCGCTGACAGGGTGGAGGTAAGTGTTTTTTGTTCTTTTTTTGCTTTATCTAGCAATATCTATTTTTAGCACATCCTGTGCAAAAATGCCGTGCAATAGTTAGGCCACTGCAGACAGCAAAATCAGCTGCATCACATTTCCTGTGCAAAGTGTATGCATCCAAAAATATCTGTGACATCCGGTGTACTTTTTCGGTAGACGGTGTCCGCTGCGGACAGTGACATTAGCTGCGCCACATCTCCAGTGTAAAGTGTGCGCATCCCAAAAATATCTGTGACATCCAGTGTACTTTTTCAGTAGACGGTGTCTGCTGCGGATAATGACATTACCAGTGCCACATCTGCAGTGTAACGTGTGCACTTCAAAAATGTATCTGCGACATACAGTGTACTTTTTTGCGTAGACGCTGCGGACAGTGACATTACTGGTGCTACCTCTCCTGTACAACGTTTCCTCATTCCAAAAACCTGTGATATTCCCTGTAATTTTTTATTAGCCGCTGGTGACAGCATTGACATTACCTGTGGGATATCTCCTGTGTGACGTTTCCACATCCCAAATACCTTTTAAAAAATGTTTGCGCATACACTTCCAAATCCTTTGCTACTGTACGTGTGACATACTTTCAAGCATATATAACATTTAATATGAAGAAGGCAAGCAGTAAGGGACGGGGAAGTGGCCGTGATGCTGATGGTGCACGCAGAGGCCATGGCCCTGGGCACGTTTATACTGTGCCTGCTGCCAGAGCAGAAGAAAAACAATCATCCATGATACCTAGCTTCAGGTCCCAGTTTGCAGGGCGGCATAGGACACCACTGTTGAAGTCAGACCAGTGCGACCAGGTTGGTCGGTTGGATTGCAGCAGATAATGCTTCCAGTCGGTTAAGCACCCCCCTGTCTTTCACCAAATCCAATCTTGATACTCCTTCCTCCCACCATGAAGAGTCTGGCCAAACAAGTGATCCCACACTCGGATATTCCGAGAACCTCTTTTTCTCGCCATTCATTGATTTGGCCCTCTCGCCAAGCACTCTTGAAGAGGGACATATCTCGTGCCCTGATTCCCAAACTCTTGAGCATCCACAGTCACAAGAAGATGACAGAGGGGAACGGCAATTACTGTTTAATGAGGTGGATGATGATGAGACACAGTTGCCAATAACTCAACACCAATTACTGTCTCAAGAGGTTGAGGAAGAGGATGAGACACAGTTATCAATCACTGAGGTTGTGGTTAGGTCAACAAGTCAGGAGGATGAGCAGAGTGAGGAAGTGGAAGAGGAGGTGGTGGACGATGAAGTCACTGACCCAACCTGGGAAGGTGGAAAGCCGAGTGGTCACTGACCCAACCTGGGAAGGTGGAAAGCCGAGTGAGGACAGCAGTACAGAGGGGGAGGGATTTGCAGCACTGCAACAGGCTGGAAGAGGAAGTGGGGTAGCAAAAGGGAGAAGGCTGGACACACCAAAAAGGCCTACAACTGTTCCATGGAGCACCCCCTTGTGGAAATCTCCATTGCCAAGGGGTAGGTGTTCCGCAGTATGGCGCTTTTTTGAGGAAAGTGTGGACGACAAAAGAATAGTAGTTTGTAACCTGTGCTGTACCAAAATGAGCCAGGGCACTAGCAACCTCACAACCACCAGCATGATCCACCACATGGCATCCAAGCACCGTAATAAGTGGGACGAATGCCTGGGTCCACAATGTGTATCCGCTGGTCACACCACTGCCTTCTCTTCCCCTGTGTTACGTGCTGGCCAATCCCCTGTCGAAGGCGCAGGCCCGGATGCCTCCCGCCCTGCACCTAGATCTTCGAAAGCGCCATCAGTGACCACATCCACTTCCGTGTCCCAGCACAGCATCCAAATGTCCTTACCACACCCACCCACAGGCTATAGCACTAAATGTGCAGCTTTCCAAATTACTGGCCTTGAAAATTTTGCCATTTAGGCTTGTGGACATTGAGGTCTTACGCAGCCTAATGTTGCAATCCCCAGCCGCCACTATTTTTCAAGGTGTGTCGTGCCCGCCTTACACCAATATGTGTCCTGTAACATAACATGTGCACTGACCAACGCAGTTACTGGGAAGGTCCACTTAACCTGCAGGCCCTCGCATATAATGTTTCACAGGGTCAGCTCACCTGCAGGCCCTCGCATATAATGTTTTACAGGGTCATCTCACCTGCAGGCCCTCACATATAATGTTTTAAAGGGTCAGCTCACCAGCAGGCTCTCACCTACAATCTATTACAGGGTCAGCTCACCTACAGGAACTCGCATATAATTTTTTAGAGGGTCAGCTTACCTGCAGGCCCTCGCATATAATTTTTTAGAGGGTCAGCTCACTAGCAGGCCCTCACCAACAATATTCTACAGGGTCAGCTCACCTGTAGGCCCTCACCTACAATCTTTTACAGGGTCAGCTCACCTGCAGGCCCTCACATATAATTTTTTAGACGGTCAGCTCACCTGCAGGCCCTCGCATATCATTTTTTAGAGGGTCAGCTCACCAGCAGACCCTCATTTACAATCTTTTACAGGGTCAGCTCACCTACAGGCCCTCGCATATAATGTTTTACAGGGTCAGCTCACCAGCAGGCCATCAATCATAATTTTTCAAGGCTGTATGATGCCCTCCTTCATGTGTAATAAAGGGTGTATTGGAGTGCCGGTTCCTTGTAATTTTTGGCAGCCCTTTCACTAAGTGCATAGGCTTTATAATTGTAAGAGTCCCACTACCTGAACAATTGTACCACAATGTGAATGAGGCCCTCCTTTATGTGATATCGATTTTATCTTTGGTTTGGTGCATATTATTGTCAGTCTGTAAAAGTGGCGTACTACTCGGACAACATCGTTCCCAGCAGCGACCTGGGAGTCCAAAATGTATCCAGACATCCTCCCCAAGCTGTTCCCAAACCATTTCAGTGGTGATTCCATCAATTTATGACCTTTTCCTATGAGCCAGACACCATCCTCCGTTCAGAGCAAGGTGTGCCTGATTTAATGCTCGGGTTCTCCCATTGACTTCCATTGTGCTCGGGTGCTCGGTAGAGCACCCGTGCATCCCAAGGTGTTCGGCCCGAGCACCCGAGCACTTTGGTGTTCGATCAAAACTACTACTCCATACATCTCCTCCCTCATTTCTGTCTACCACCCTACTCGTGCTCTCCTTTCTGTTAGTGACCTAAGATTAACATTCCTCCATAATTCGTACCTCTCACTCCCGTCTTCAAACTTTTCTCGAGCTGCCCCTACTCTCTGGAATACTCTGCCCCGGAATATCAAGTCAATTCACAACTTCTCCACCTTCAAACGTGCCTAAAAAACACATCTTTTCAGGCAGGCTTATCAAGCTACTTAAAATGTACTATTCCTCTCTCCCCCACCAACTCCTCTGGCCTGAACTCAATCCTATAACAGTCCCAAACCCGAGGCAGATCGGCCTACACCACTACTTTCAGTTCAATAATGACTTGAATACTACTTATCACAATCAACTACAGTACCTTATGTGTCACCACCAATTCCTCATGGATTGTATGCTCTTGCGAGCAGGGCCCTGACTCCTAGTGTTTCAGTTGTATATTAGCCAGTTACTTTTGTTTTGTACACAAACCCAATAAATTTGTAAAGCGCTGCGGAATATGGTGGTGCTATATAAATAAATATTATTATTATAAGCAGATCTCTTATAAATAAAGTCATCCCGGAAAATCCCTTTAAGTCTTTGGTCACCCATATTTTAGGCTTCGTGGCATATCGACTTTATCCTGAAATTCGGATCGAATTCCACTTTGTGGGATTCGATTCGCTCATCTCTAATTATGATAAAAAAACAATCAAGCTGCTGATTATAAGAGAGGCTTTACAGATTAAAACTATAATACGAACTATACTGAATGAGTGTTTCAGACTTCATAAAATCAGCCCAATTGTATTCATAAAGTTATTTAACAGCAGAGGACGCATTAACATGCAGTGGGGCGATTCCAGCAGGATCGGGTCCCTTCATACACAGTATACATTGTTTCCACTCTATTACATTACACAATGACCTACAGAAAAAGCGATGGCGAGTGGAAAATAATAGCACTTAGGATATTCCCAACTGCATAAACTTAAATTGCTTTAATCAAATCGGCGATTGCACTGCGCGGTATATGGCTATTGATTAAAATATGCACAGTTCTCATCTCGTGGTTTGAGTGGTAGCGGCTCCGCGTATTGATTTCACTGTTACTCTGATGATTTGACGGTAATATCCACGCTACTGCTGGGTCCAGGTCCGGACTTGTAATCAGGGACCGCACTCGAGGCGCTTATAGTAAAGGATAAGAGTTCTGAAATGATCTTCGTGAGAGGAACATGCGTGATTGCTGAACAGATACCTGGTAAACTCATGCATTTCATATGAGATGAAAGTGGTGGTGGTAATCTGTTGCATATGAAACAGATTTAATATCATCTAGAGTGTAATTCAATATGTTATATAATCTTTGGTGACCTGCAAAGAAATGCGTGCAGCCATCATTGCGTTGCATAAAAATGGCTTCACAGGCAAGGATATTGTGGCTACTAAGATTGCACCTCAATCAACAATTTATAGGATCATCCAAAACTTCAAGGAAAGAGGTTCAATTCTTGTTAAGAAGGCTTCAGGGCATCCAAGAAAGTCCAGCAAGCACCAGGATCATCTCCTAAAGAGGATTCAGCTGCGGGATCGGAGTGCCACCAGTGCAAAGCTTGCTCAGGAATGGCAGCAGGCAGGTGTGAGCGCATCTGCACGCACAGTGAGGCGAAGACTTTTGGAAGATGGCCTGGTGTCAAGAAGGGCAGCAAAGAAGCCACTTCTCTCAAAAAAAACATCAGGGACAGATTGATCTTCTGCAGAAAGTATGGTGAATGGACTGCTGAGGACTGGGGCAAAGTCAATCTTTCCGATTGTTTGGGGCACCTGGAAAAAGGCTTGTCCGGAGAAGAAAAGGTGAGCGCTACCATCAGTCCTGTGTCATGCCAACAGTAAAGCATCCTGAGACCATTCATGTGTGGGATTGCTTCTCATCCAAGGGAGTGGGCTCACTGACAATTTTGCCCGAAAACACAGCCATGAATAAAGAATGGTACCAAAACACCCTCCAACAGCAACTTCTTCCAACAATCCAACAACAGTTTGGTGAAGAACAATGCATTTTCTAGCACGATGGAGCACCGTGCCATAAGTAAAAAGTGATAACTAAGTGGCTCAGGGACCAAAACGTTGACATTTTGGGTCCATGGCCTGGAAACTCCCCAGATGTTAATCCCATTGAGAACTTGTGGTCAATCCTCAAGAGGCGGGTGGACAAACAAAAACCCACTAATTCTGACAAACTCCAAGAAGTGATTATGAAAGAATGGGTTGCTATCAGTCAGGAATTGGCCCAGAAGTTAATTGAGAGCATGCCCAGTCGGATTGCAGAGGTCCTGAAAAAGAAGGGCCAACACTGCAAATACTGACTCTTTGCATAAATGTCATGTAATTGTCGATAAAAGCCTTTGAAACGTATGAAGTGCGTGTAATTATATTTCACTACATCACAGAAACAACCGAAACAAAGATCTAAAAGCAGTTTAGCAGCAAACTTTGTGAAAACTAATATTTGTGTCATTCTCAAAACTTTTGGCCACGACTGTATGTTACACAAAGGAGGGCACTATTACTGAGTGGGATTCTGCACCCCCTTTCGCTGCCCCCCCATCAGTGTACCCCTCACATGCCACGTTCATACACGATCGCGGCATCTAAATGTATGAAACAGTGTGAAATTAACATAATATTTTTTTTTAAATCAAACTTACTGCCTCTATTTGCTCGCGACGGGCTGGTCGCCGCCATCTTGCTTGAAGATCTAGAGCAAAATCTGAGTGGGGGGAGGGATTGGTTGGGGTCAAAGGTGTGGCTTAAAGGGTTACTCCCATCTCAGACATTGGAGGACTATCGCTAGGATATGCTCCCAATATCTGATAGGTACCTATCTTTAGAATGGAGCCCGCAAAGTCCCAGAGAGCGCACCGGGCATGTGCGGCATCCCTCCATTTATTCCCAGAGATGGAACCCGCACCTATCAGACATTATCCTAGTGATATGCTCCCAATGTCTAAGAAGGGAAGACACCTTTAAAGAGTCACTGTATTTTCACACAACTTTATTTAATAGAGAATGGTGTAAATAGTAAATGTCTAAATTACTTCATTTAAAAAATCTGCCTGCATCCGCCTGAAAAAAGCTGCACAATTATGGCCACTGGGGATCTCACTTCCACCTATTTTGCAGTCCACTCTTTGCAAGATCTATCTCTAGTAACAGAGGCTCAGAATACGGCTGAGAGGAAGTGGAGGCATGTCAGAGCTAGCTGAGATCCTGAGCCTGATAACAGAACTGCTTCTACACAGCTTCTGAAAACTATAAGAGCCTGCTGTGTGTCTGTAAGTGTGATGTATCCCACATTATCTGTTCTGTGAGCTCCGGAGCCGAAAACAAACATAGGAAGTAAGGGAAAGGATGTCACAGCTGTACAGTGCTGCCAAATTTCACAGAAGGGAGACATCCCCTGCTTCTGAGAGAAAAGCAGCTAGCTGTGCAGCTGAAAAAGAGAATAATATGGCTGAAAAATACATTAGTGAAGCCCCCAAAAACACCTGTTTCTTCTCAGTTATGATTGTACAGCCATTACACAAACTTTTTTTAAAACTCGGGTACGCTTTAACTTTAAAAATACTGCCCATGAGATAGCAATATTGGAGCTGTTTTTCTTAGAACTGTGCATTGTCCTTCTTAATATGCGTAAACAACATTACAACTGGATTTACCATTTCCCTTTTCAATGGGATGTGTCTGACACCATCCACTCAATCTTCACAGTGCCAGGTTGTGTGGAAAGCACCATATTGACAAGGGGAAGGCATGTCAGTGTAGTCATATATTTTCAGGAGGAACTACAGAGGGACGGCATAATGCAGAGCTCTGAGAAAAGATGCTTCAGAATTGTTATAGTATGGAGAATCAAGTATTTACTAAAGCAGTTACTGTAAGTCAGGAGAGATTTACAGATCCCCTTCAGAGTCACTGATTGCAGAGATGACGCCAGGACGAGAGTAATGGAGTTTACGGAAAAAGTCAAAGTATAAGGACACCTCTGTAGCACTTTAACACACTTTATTGTAACCATTGGCATCCCAGTGGTAAGATTCCCACAGATTACACATTTATGCCATGTCCTAGACACCCCCTTTAGGCTTCACTTTATAATATGCTGTTACTGCTATCTTTATCTTATCTAACATACTAAGGCTTAACTAGGATTAGGATAACAGAGAACAGTTACAGTGTGATCCGCAGGCGATGGAATCTGGAATTTTACGCGAAACATCTGTTCATCCTCCAAAATAACTTGCAATTTCTTCCACGAATTTCACTTTTTTTGCCCTTTAGTGACTGGAAATATATTTTCAATAAGTGTCAAATGGGAGAAGCCTCGAGGATTAAGGAAATACTAATAATACTGCTACCTAGTGGTAGATAGGACTGGTGTGTTATTAGGTTAATATATTTATATATTATATAATATTATATCATATAATTCACTAGTGTCATAGTACATTATCTGTCCGTCCATCCATATCTATCTATCTATCTATCTATCTTTCTGTCTATCTATGTATCTATCTCATATCTATCTAACTATCTATCTATTGTGACACAGTGAGAGGTTTGGGCTGGGAAAACAGGTATTTTCCTCCCAGCATGTACTGCTGGGCTGATTTACAGCCAGGTGAGTTCAAATAACAGACCGGATTTTAAATACCGGTCCGGGTTTTGGCAGCACCTGGCTGTCCTTAAATAGGCAGCTGGGCTTAGAAGCCATGTCTCTGTGTTGAAATCTGGGAGCCTTGTGTCTGGATGAAAACTTGCTACCTGTTTGGCGTGAAAACAGGTCGGTGCTGCTATCAGCAAGGGCTCTTTGAGGCAGAATTGCCGCATGGTGTGAATTACCACCAACACCGCAAGGTGACTTTTTTTTTTAATATGACTGCTTGTTTTGTCACTTGCCTAAAGTGTGAATAAAACACTGAACTGTTTGATCCAAAGAACTTGTTGTTGCCTCTATACTGCGTCCGCTAATCCTGTCTACCAGAGCGAGTCCCCATACTATCTATCTGTCTATCTATCTCCTATCTATCTATCAAATATCTGTCTATCTATATAACTATCTAAAACTGCAATTCAATCTGAATTTCAGGAAAAATTTGATTTGCCACGAATACAAAAAAAAACATACTCAACTCATCCATTTGATCATGGAGAGGCTGTCACGGCGATCTTGATTCATCTCACGCGCACTGATGTGTGACGTCACCGCGTCAGTGCGCTGGCCAGTGATGACGTGGTGACGTCATCAGGTCACCGTGTGAGATTTATATTTTTTTGAACCCCTGAAGGCCTCAATGTGACTCTCAGATGCCGCGATCAGCATTGAACGCGACATCTGAGGGGTTCAATGACAGGGCGATCGTCGTTTTTCATGATTGCACCAGCTACTTACAATGGAATGCGATTCGTGACGAAGTCCTTTATAAGGAATCACAATTTCTTGTCAAAGTTCGGCAAAGCAGCTGAGTTGAATTTTTGAAAACTTTGCTCATCACTCTATCTATCTATCTGTCTATCTATCTATCTTTCTATCTCATATCTATTATCTATCTATCTATCTATCTCATATCTATCTATCATATATATATTATATACAGTACAGACCAAAAGTTTGGACACACCTTCTCATTCAAAGAGTTTTCTTTATTTTCATGACTATGAAAATTGTAGATTCACACTGAAGGCATCAAAACTATGAATTACCACATGTGGAATTATATACATAACAAACAAGTGTGAAACAACTGAAAATATGTCATATTCTAGGTTCTTCAAAGTAGCCACCTTTTGCTTTGATTACTGCTTTGCACACTCTTGGCATTCTCTTGATGAGCTTCAAGAGGTAGTCCCCTGAAATGGTTTTAACTTCACAGGTGTGCCCTGTCAGGTTTGATAAGTGGGATTTCTTGCCTTATAAATGGGGTTGGGACCATCAGTTGCGTTGAGGAGAAGTCAGGTGGATACACAGATGATAGTCCTACTGAATAGACTGTTAGAATTTGTATTATGGCAAGAAAAAAGCAGCTAAGTAAAGAAAAACGAGTGGCCATCATTACTTTAAGAAATGAAGGTCAGTCAGTCAGCCGAGAAATTGGGAAAACTTTGAAAGTAAGGGCTATTTGACCATGAAGAAGAGTGATGGGGTGATGCGCCAGATGACCTGGCCTCCACAGTCACCGGACCTTAACCCAATCGAGATGGTTTAGGGTGAGCTGGACCGCAGAGTGAAGGCAAAAGGGCCAACAAGTACTAAGCATCTCTGGGAACTCCTTCAAGACTGTTGGAAGACCATTTCAGGTGACTACCTCTTGAAGCTCATCAAGAGAATGCCAAGAGTGTGCAAAGCAGTAATCAAAGCAAAAGGTGGCTATTTTCAGTTGTTTCACACTTGTTTGTTATGTATATAATTCCACATGTGTTAATTCATAGTTTTGATGCCTTCATAGTCATGAAAATAAAGAAAACTCTTTGAATGAGAAGGTGTGTCCAAACGTTTGGTCTGTACTGTATCTATCTATCTCTCCACCTCGTTGACAGGTGAGCTGTGATTCTTTCTCTTTGATCTATCATTATTGAACTCGTTATCTATACTGCAGTATGAAGAGCAGCTCTAGAGCACAAACAGCAGCCCTAAGAAATGACATACTGTGCAGAAGAGGACCCTTTTCCGAGCACAGATATACAATTTATTTTTATGCATATCGAGGTGATTTTACATGCTGTAGATCATGTTGATGTAAATGAAGCCATATAATACCCTTTTAAAGGCCCCTTTCTTATTTCGTTCTTCAATAAGCCATTTAATTAAACCCTCTCTTTCTAATCACTTCTTGTTCTGGTCCACGGATCAGCAATTGCTTCCTTCCTTCTTACTCTAAGGAATATTAACCCTGCCTCTTTCGAGGGACAGACGAGCGATGGGCGCAGCTCTGTAAGCCGGATAGAATGAAATGGGCTTTCTAAAGCAATGCTTCACTACTCGGTGAATCTCACCTTCTTCCCTGCGCCGTAAGCCTAGAAATGTCTGTTCTCTCCGAGCTACTGACCTTTTCATCGCTGGCTTATCAGACTGTTGGAGGGAACGCACTGGCAGGAGGGCAGCAAACATTACTCTCTAAGGGAATTATTTGTTTACAGTATTTTGTCTTCTCAATCTGTTGACTCGTACCCAAGAGGAGGAAAATAAGCATATGAGGCTCTGATCTCAGCTTCAACCTCCTAGACCAAGCCTATGCCATAGCGGAGCTTACACCTAACCAGTCACATAGCGATAATCATTAGTGATGAGCCAAGTATTTAAAAGTTCGATTCGGCTGCTTAGCCTAATTTTAGAAAAAAATCTGCTTTGTGACAAATTACTTAGTCACGAACAGTGGTGCACCACCAATGAGGCCAGGTGAGGCGATCGCCTCAGGCAGCACCAGGTAGGGGCAAGAGGGGGACAGCCGAAGGGCCATTGGCTGAAGGGAAGGGGTTAGGTAAAGGAATTGGCATTGGGGGGGGGGGGCACCATTTTAGTTTTCGCCTCAGGCAACAGAAAGGCAAGATGCAGCCCTGGTGATGGAGCGCATTTCTTTGTAAGTGGTGGGTGCAATGACAGGTAGTGGCAATTGCGCCGCTTCCTGTCATTGTACCCCTTAGTTGCCACGTTCATACATGATTGCAGCATCTGATATTATTACGTGTACAATAAAAAAATATATATAATAAAACTTACCTGATCCATTTGCTTGCAATGGGCCAGTCGCCGCTATCTTGCTTGAAGGTCTGGCACAAAATCTCGCCCGGCCTGAGATGACGTCATCACACCAACCAGCGTAGTGACGTACAGTATGATGGATTTCGTCCGAGATCTTTAAGCAAGATGGCAGCGGCCGGTATATCTATCTGTCTATCTATCTATCTATCTTCTATCCATTAGTGTTGGTCAAGCACCAAAGTGCTCGGGTGCTCGAGTAGAACACCTTGGGATACTCGGGTACTGAGCACCCGAGCACAATGGAAGTCAATGGGAGAACCCGAGCATTAAACCAGGCACCCCCTGCTCTGAAGAGGGGAGGGTGTCTGGTTCACATGAAAAGGTCAGAAATTGATGGAAACACCACCAAAATGGTTCGGGAACAGCATGGGGAGGATGTCTGGATGCATCTTGGACTCCCAGGTCGCTGCTGGGAACGATGTTGTCCGAGTACTACGTCACTTTTACAAACTGACAATAATACGCACCAAACCGAAGATAAAATCTATTTTAGAGGAAAAATTGTTAGGAAACATTCTTTCCTGTATATTTATTTGTATATAAAGTGCAAGTGCTGGCAAAAATTACAAGGAAGAGGCAATCCGATACAACCTGCATATCACATAAAGGAGGGCCTCATTCACGTTGTGGTACAATTGTTCAGGTAGTGGGAGTCCTACACTCATAAAGCCTATGCACTAAGTGAAAGGGCTGCAAAAATTACAAGGAACCGTCACTCCAATACACCCTTTATTACACATAAAGGAGGGCATCATATACACCATTGAAAAATTATGATTGATGGCCTGCTGGTGACCGTCTAAAACATTAGGGGTGAGGGCCTGATGCTGAGCTGACCATCTAATAAATTTTGTGGGCGAGGGCCTGCTGCCAAGCTGACAATCTAAAACATTTTGTGGGCAAGGGCCTGCTGTCGAGCTGACCATCTAATAAATTTTGTGGGCGAGGGCCTGCTGCCGAGCTTACCATCGAAAAAATTTTGTCGGCAAGGGCCTGCTGCCGAGCTGACCATCTAAAAACTTTTGTGGGCGAGGGCCTGTTGCCGAGCTGACCATCTAAAAAATTTTGTGGGCAAGAACCTGCTGCCGAGCTTACCATCTAAAAAAATTTGTGGCCAAGGGCCTGCTGCCGAGCTGACCATCTAAAAACTTTTGTGGGGGAGGGCCAGCTGCTGAGCTGACCATCTAAAACAAATTGTGGGCGAGGGCCTGCAGCTGAGCTGACCATCTAAAACATTTTGTGGACAGGGGCGTTGCTAGGGTCTCAAGAGATCTGGCGCCCAAACCCCAATGCATATGGCCCAATTCTCTAAGTCGACCAACCGCCCCCCCCCGCAAACACTAGCACTGAAGACATTTTACTGTACCTGCTATACAGCAGCACATACCTCTCACATGCAGTGCCTCCCAGGTGACGTCTCCTCTGATGTAGATCTTCTCTTCTGTCATTATCTTCTCCATTCAGTCCGGACAACTTCTCTCAGCCGCCCCGTCTCTTCAGAGTGTAACACACTGACATCTTAGCTTCCTCACTTTTCTGTACCCCTAATACTATCCTGAAGAAAAATTTGTGCCATACAGATAATCTTCCCCATAGTAATAGTGCTCCTCATAGTCCCACCAATAGTAATTCCCTTTTAGAATACCCTCATTAGTAATACTGCCCCCTACAGTGCCCCCAACAGTGATAGTGCACCTTAAGAGTGTGCCAATTAGTAGAAGAACACTCCAGTATTAATAATGCCCTTACAGAGCCTCCAGTAGTAATAAGGCCCCCATAGTGCTCTTAGTAGAAATAATGCGGATCTATAAGTCCCTCCTATAGAGCCCCCAGTAGTAATAAGAACGCCTAATGTCACCTGGATTTAAAATGCCCCCCAGTGCCCCCAGTATTTATATCGCCCCCTACTGTTATAATGCCCCTACAGTGCCCCCAGTATTTATATTGTCCCCTACTGTTATAATGCTCGCCCTGAAGTGCTTCCAGTATTTATATTCCTCAGTTCAGTGTCCTCAGAAATTATAATTTCTCAGCCCCTCCACCATACAGTCCTAGGTAAATAACATTATTTCCCTCCCTCCTCCATAGGGTCCCATGTAAATACCATCACACCATCTCTCCAGCCCCCTCCAATATACAGTCCCATGTAAATAACATCCCTCTCTACTACAGCCCCCTCCAAAATACAGTCCCATGTAAATAATATCACACCATCTCTCCTGCCCCCTCCAATATACAGTCCCACGTAAATAACATCACCTCTTCCCCAGCTGCCTTCAACATACAGTCCCGTGTAAAGAACACATTATCCCCTCCCCAGCCACCGTCAACATACAGTCCCATCACCCCCTTAATATTCTGTCCCATGTAAATAACATCACTCAGCCAGACACCTTTAACATACAGTCCCATGTAAATAAAATCACCCCCTCCCAAGCCACCTCCAACATGCAGTCCCATGTAAATAACATTACCCCTCAACGTTCAGTCCCATGTAAATAATATCACTCCCTCCCACAGCTGCCTTCAACATATAGTCCCATGTAAATAACATCACTGTGCACCAGCCACCTCCAACATGCATTCCCATGTAAATAACATCACCCCCTCAACTCTCAGTCCCATGTAAATAACATCACTCCACCCCACTGTCCCATTTAAAGAGGACCTTTCACCTTGAAAAACATTGTGAACTAAGTATGCTGCCATGGAGAGCGGCGCCCAGGGATCTCACTGCACTTACTATTATCCCTGGGCACCGCTCCGTTCTCCCGTTATGCCCTGCGGTATCTTCACTCACTAAGTTATATTAGGCGGTGTCTGCCCTTGTTCTGTGGGCGTCTCCTTCTCCTAGGCTGTGGCGCTGGCCAATCGCATCGCAGAGCTCACAGCCTGGGAGAAGAAAAACCTTCCAGGCTGTGAGCTGTGCACTGCGATTGGCCAGGGCCACAGCCTAGGAGAAGGAGATGCCCACAGAACAAGGGCAGACACCGCCTACTATAACTTACAGAGCAAAGGTACCGGAGGGCATAACGGGAGAACGGAGCGGCGCCCAGGGGTAATAGTAAGTGCAGTGAGATCCCTGGACGCCGCTCTCCATGGCAGCATACTTAGTTCACAATGTCTTTCCTCCCTTCAGCCCTAACATACAGTCCCAGTTAAATAATTACAACTCTCAGCATTGCTCTGCCTCTCCCTTCACTTACCTCTCCTCATGTAGCAGACCTCACCACAGCTTCTTCCCAGGATTTCTCTTCACTGCTGTGCCGTTCTCTCCTGCACTGGTCACGTGATGGGGACATCATTGCAGGTCCTTTTCAGCTACTGCATTAAGAAATGATCACATGGACTGTGTTGTCATCACAGGTCATTCAGCTTTTGCAGGGCATTAGATTCAATTGTATTGCCGTCATGAGGATGGCAATACAGTTGTATCTATTTGGCAGGCAGCACATTTGGGGCCTGGGACAAAACATCAGGGGCCCAGGCCCCAAATGTTTTAACCTAGCAACGCCCCTAGTTGAGGGCCTGCTGCTGAGCTGACCCTCTAAAACATTATGGTTGAGGGCCTGCTGGTGACCTTCAAAAACATTATGGGTGAGGGCCTGCTTGTGACCCTCTAAAACATTATGGGTGAGGGCCCACTGCTGAGCTGACCCTCTAAAACATTAGGAGCGAGGGCTAATAAGCATGTTGATATGATGGACGAGGAGGAGGACGAGAAAAGGGAGATTGAACCATATACCCTTTTTAGTGGTGGAAGGGGTGCATGGGAATACAGTGTATTCAATACACCATAAAAGCCACATTTAGAGTGTCTTTATGTTCAGCCGCTTTCCTATGGTGGAGTAGAGAAGTCAGGGGCAATCCAGGCCTTGTTAATTTTTATAAGAGTCAACCGGTCAGCATTTTCAGTTGACAGGCGGATGCGCTTATCAGTTATTATGCCCCCAGCAGCACTAAATACACGCTCTGACAAAACGCTGGTGGCAGGGCAGGCTAGCACCTCCAAGGCGTACAGAGCCAGTTCATACCACGTGTCCAGCTTGAACACCCAATAGTTGGAAGGCACACAGGGATCACTGAGGACGCTGACACGGTCTGCTACGTACTCCTTCACCATCTTCCAAATATTTTCCCTCCTTGTGATACTAGGCCACGCATCAGGTTTAGGGTGCTGGCGGGGTGTCATAAAACTGTCCCAGGCCTTGGAGAGTGTTTCCCTGCCTCTGTTGAAACTGCTGTGTGTTCCCCCTCGTCTCCCCTCCTCCATTGGCCAAGGAACTATGTAGTCTGCAGCCAGCGTTGTCAGCTGGAAATCTTTGGAGCAATTTTTCCACAAGGACCTTCTGGTATTGCACCATTTTGCTCGTCCTCTGCACTACAGGAATGAGAGATGAGAAGTTCTCTTTGTAGCGGGGGATGAGAAGAGTGAACAATCAATAATCGGTGTTGGCCAAATGCGTACAACGCGAGGGTGACGGGAAAGGCAGCCTAACATAAAGTCAGCCATGAGTGCCAGAGTCCCAACAGACAAGACTTCGCTGTCCTCATCAGGAGGATTACTCTCAATCTCCTCATCCTCTTTCTCCTCTTCCACCCATCCACGCTGAACAGATGGAATAAAACTTCCATGGCTACTACCCTCTGTAGCGGAGGCAACCGTCTCCTGCTCCTCCTCCTCATCATCCAATTTGCGCTGAGAAGACGAACTGAGGGTGGTCTGGCTATCACCCTGTTTACTGTCTTCCCCCATTTCCACCTCTTCCACATGCAAAGCGTCATTGTGAGCAGCGAGTGTTTGAGTAGACACAGAAGTGGGATGGTTACGCTGATAATAGTGTTATCGCCGCTCACTATCTGTGTTGATTCCTCAAAGTTGCGTAAAACCTTACAGAGGTCAGACATCAATGCCCACTCGTTGCTTGTGAAGAGCGGAAACTGACTGGAAAGGCGACGACCATGTTGCAGCTGGTATTCCACTACTGTCCTCTGCTGATCACAAAGCCTGGCCAACATGTGTAATGTGGAGTTCACGTCGCACAGCAATCGGTGAGCTGGCAATTGCAAGCGCTGCTGCACCATTGCCAGACCGGCGGAAGCTGTCGATGACTTGCAGAAATGGGCACACGCGCGGCGCACCTTCACCAGTAGCTTAGGCAAATTGGGGTAGGTTTGGAGAAACCTCTGAACCACTAGGTTGAACACGTGGGCTAGGCATGGTATGTATGTGAGCTTGTCGAGCTCCAAAGCCGCCACCAAGTTACGGCCATTATCAGACACCACCATGCCTGGTTCTAGGTTGACTGGCGAGAGCCACAGCTCAGTCTGGTCCCTTATCCCCTGCCACAGCTCTGCGGCGGTGTGCTGTTTGTCACCTAAGCAGATCAGTTTAAGCACAGCCTGTTGCCGCTTCCCCACTGCAGTGCTACACTGCTTCCAGCTACCGACTGATGGCTGACTGGTGCTGCAAGATGATAATTCAGAGGTAGAAGTGGAGGAGGAGGCGGAGGAGGAGAAGGGGGAATTGCAGCCACTAACGTATGTGGTGGCGGAAACCCTGATGGTACGGCCCGCAATCCTTGGCGTCGGTAGCACCTGTGCCATTCAGGGTACGTTCTTACTCCCGGCCTCCACAGCGTTCACCCAGTGTGCCATTAGGAAAATATAGCGTACCTGGCCAAAAGCACTTGTCCATGTGTCAGTCGTTAAGTGGACCTTCCCAATAACTGCGTTGGTCAAAGCATGGGTGATGTTACGGGACACATGCTGGTGTAAAGCTGGGACTGCACACTGTGAAAAATATTGGCGGCTGGGGACAGAGCACCGCGGGACGGCCGTCGCCATCAGGCTGCAGAAAGTCTCAGTGTCCACAAGCCTAAAGGGCAACATTTTCAGGGCCAGCAATTTGGAATGGTGCGCATTTAGTGCTATGGTTTGTGGGTGGGTGACTGGGAATTTGCACTTTCGTTCAAAGGCCTGGGGTATGGACATTTGTATGCTGCGCTGGGACACAGAAGTGGATGTGCTAGCTGTTGGTGCTTGCGAAGGTCTAGGTGCAGGGCAGGAGGCATCCGGGCCTGCTTCTTGGACAGGGGATTGGCCAGCACGTAACACAGGGGAAGAGGAGGCATTGGTGTGACCCGCAGACACTGGTTGTGGACCCAGGCGTTCGGCCCACCTATAAGGGTGCTTTGATGCCATGCTGGTGGTGGTGAGCTTGCTAGTGTTCACATGTACACTAGCGCAGGTTTTGGAAGTGTATGCGCAAATAAATTAAACTGAATGTCACTGATATTTAGGATGGGCAAACATCATACAGGAGATGTAGCGCAGGTAATGTATCTGTCCGCAGCGGCGAAAAAAATTATACTGAATGTCACTGATATTTTGGATGCGCTAACGTTATACTGGAGATATAGCGCAGGTAATGACACGGGCAGGGCCAATAATTTGGGCATTTGCCCCTCATGGTGTCACTGAGACACAGTATTGTGGCTCCTTAATCCCCCCCCTCCTTTTTTCCCTTATTTTTATTTCTCCTCAGGCTATTTTTAACTGAGTTGTGGATTGGCACAGGGGCAAGTTTCGGCGAAAATTTTGAGTATTTATAGTGGCCACTCACCCTTTGGAAAGAAGAAAGAAGAGTGGAGAGCATGTGCTGCCCGCCCTCCCTGGGTTTTAGTCGCGGTCTTTTCAAAAAAGGGGGTGGTGGGGGTTAGTCGCTCAGCCTTACTGGGTGGACTCTTGATGAGTATTTCATTAATGGACTTTAGTTAATATATGTTGGAATTTTAATGGATTAATGATTAATGGAATTGTTAATATTTATGGTTACCCCACCCCCATTTTAATAAAGACCGCGGCCATTTTTATCCTTTTTTGTAGTTTGTCTTTATTTATTCATAATTATAAGGTTTGAAGTTGTCGAGTATGGCACAATAAAAATTAGACCGAATGTCACTGATATTTCCGATACGCAAACGTTATACAGGAGATGTAGCGCAGATAATGTCGCTGTCTGCAGCGGCCAAACAATTGCAAGCTATTTAGCGCAGGTTGTGCTAAAAATATATATTGCTGCCAGATATAACTATAGTCCTTAAAAGGACTTTTGGGTCTGTAGCAAGTTTTAGCAATTTAGTGCAGGTTGCGCTAAAAATATACATTGCTGCCACACACAATAGTCCTTAAAAGGACTTTTGGTTCTATAACAAGTATAAAAACAAAAATTTTCCTATTTTACTCCCTACACTATCTCTCCCTTCTGCTCTCCAGCTCTCTCTGACTAAGACTGAGCCGAACACGTGTCATCGGGTGCTATAAAGCCTCCGATGACGCGTTCCGGCCAGCCAATCACTGTAATGCCAGCAGCCAACATGGCTACGGCATTAGGCCTCTTTCACACGCCCGTATGGCTTTTTCAGTGTTTTGCGGTCTGTTTTTCACGGATCCGTTGTACCGTTTTTTGTTTACGTTGTGTTTCTGTTTTTTTCCGTTCCATTTTTCTGTATGGCATATACAGTATATACAGTATAGAGTAAATACATAGAAAAAATTGGGCTGGGCATAACATTTTCAATAGATGGTTCCGCAAAAACGCAACGGATACGGAAGATATACGGATGCATTTCCATATGTGTTCTGTTTTTTTTGCGGACCCATTGACTTGAATGGAGCCACGGAACGTGATTTGCGGAAGGGAAATACGGAAACGGAACGCATACGGAGTACATTCATTTTTTTTTTTTTTGCGGAACCATTGAAATGAATGGTTCCATATACGGAACAAACGTGCAGAGAAGAGACTCGAGCATCGTGCTCGAGCACATGCGGTATTCGGCCGAACATCGCGATGTGCCGAGCATGCTCGCCCAACACTACTATCTATCTCATATCTATCTATCTATCTATCTATCTATCTATCTATCTATCTATCTATCTATCTATCTATCTATCTATCTATCTATCTATCTATCTATTAATCTATCTATCTATATCTATCTATCCATTATCTATCTATCTATCTATCTATCTATCTATCTATCTATCTATCTATCCATCCATCCATTCATCTACAGATGCATTATTACATTGATTTATAAAGCTATCTAAAAGAACTCTCTCTGTTGCCCATAGCAACCAATCACATCCTGCTTTTGAAAAATGAAAGCTGCGCTGCAATTGGTTACTATGGGCAACAGCAACCTTTATATAAATATATATATATATCTTAGACAGTTTTATAAATCTGCCCCCATGTCTTCCACAGAATTTTTTCTCTCTTGAGCCTTTGCCTTATTATGACTTAATATAATATTACAATCCAAGTAGAACATTGACTTTCAACAGTTCTCAGTCCATCAGGGAGGCAGCAGGCTCTCATCGCTATGCAAATCTGTGTTCTCCCACTGTAGCTACACAGCATGGCTTCACTGTCACAGGAACGCCAGGAACAACTTCACAAACTTAGTTGGACAGATCTGGGATGGTTTATACTGGCAAAAATGCAAATAAATTCATAAAAAACATATATTTAATGATCTTGGTCATAGAAATGGACGGTTGCAAAAAGAAAAACAGATCTAGAAAATCCGAGTTTATGCTTTAGCACAGCGCACATGGACGTACAGTCTGCCATACTGATTTTCTCTGGTTTTACATAAGATTTCAAAGGAGGGCTACTTTCACACTAGCGGCAGCCTTCTCCTGCGGCTGTAATAAAACTACAGCGCGCTGCTGTTTTTGTCAGGCCGCCTCTCGGCATGTTCGCCGTGCTGCAGCCGCACCTCTGGCCTGCCCCCATTATAGTGAATGGGGCCGGAGCGGACTTCCGGTGGCACAGTGGACTTGCGGTATCATGGATCCGGCAGGCTGTTCCACCCGCCAGGACAGCCTGCCGGAGAAGGCTACCGCAAGTGTGAAAGTAGCCTAAACCTGCCAAATGAGTTTTTAATCTAGTTGCCAAAGTTTTTATCCGTTCTAGTTTTTTACAGCTTGCAGCCCAAAACTGAACGCTAAATTCAAGAAGATAACTTACAATGGGGCGTTGTTACATTTTTATAAAAAAAAAAATTAATTTCTCTTTTTTTTTTACACATCGTAAAATCATGTTTGCTTTTGCAGCTGCTGCTTGACATTGAGTGCTACTTCTTAGCTTTTCTTGCTCTGTTATTCCTAAGTGAATTCCATTGAATGTACATTTTGCATATTATTCCTACAGCCTATGTCCATGACTTTACATTCTTGGCATGCAGTCTACCAGTACCACAGGTGTATAAAATCCAGGCCCTAGCCATGCAGTTCACCTTTACAGAAATTTGTGAAAGAATGGCTCCTTCCAAAGCGCTTATTGAATACCAGCGTGGTCCTGTAATACTATGCCACCGCTGCCACAAGCCAGTTCCTGAAATGTCTTTCCTCCAAAAAAACTCCAACATCACCTGTGAGTGGTATTATTGTAAAGTGGAAGCATTTAGGAACCACAGCCATGAAGTGGAGACCATGTAAAGTTACAGAGAAGGGTTGCCGAGTGCTGAGGAGCATAGTCCATAAAAGTTACCAAGGCTTTGCTGACTCCATAACTGCAGAGCTCAGCACAAAAACTGTGCACCAGCAGCTTCATGGCATGGGTTTCCATGGGAGAGCAGCTGTTTTCAAGTCTTATATCATCAATCATAATGTCAGGTGTTGGATGAAGTGGTGGAAAGCAGGCCACATTGGACTCTGGAGCAGTGGAAATATCTTCTGTGAAGTGAGGAATCCCACTTTTTTTTTTCTGGTGGTCTGATAGCCGAGTCTGGGTTTGGTGAATGCCAGGAAAACATTACGTGCCTGACTGTATTGGACAGATGTAAAGTTTGGTGGAGGGGGGTTGTACTTCAGAGGTTGGCCTAAGCCCCTTAGTTCCAGTGAAGGGAAATCTTAATACTTCAGCATATCAAGACATTTTGGGCAATTGTATGATTCCAACTTTGTGGGAACAGTTTGGCGAAGACCCTTTTCTGTTACAGCATAACTGTGCCCCAGCACACGAACCAAGCTCTTTAAAGGCATGGTTGGGTGAGTTTGGTGAAGAAGAACTTGACTGACCCACACAGATCCCTAACCTCGACTATATCAAACACCTTTGGGATGAACTAGAACGGAGATTGTGAACGAGGCCCTCCTGTTGAACGTCAGTGTCCCGAATGCTCTTCTGAATGAATAGGCAAAAATTCCCACAGACACCCTAAATTAAGCTTATTTCTGGCACAAATTGCTACACAAAGGTCCTTTGCATCACAATCTGTGACTTTTCCCCACTCACATCAGGTCTAAAAAAGTGGGTGTCGCGTGGGCGGGGAAGGGAATGGGCTAACAGGTCCCTCTCATTTACAATTTTCTACGTCTGTTTTAGGAGTAGAAAATGGTCTAAATGTAAGACAGCAAGGAAGTTGTCTTACATTTAGAAGCGGCAGTAGATCCGTCAAAGTTATATAGAGGCCTGAGCCTCTACATAACTTCGGCAGATCCACCTCTAGCTATAGGGGTTATTAAGATTGGCGTCTAAAACGCTGGTCTTAATAAATGAACCTTATAAATGAAGTCCTTATTAATGCATATGGATTTAGAATGGGACTCGATAAAAGCTCCCGTAGACGAAATGTGTAGGTGCTCTAATATTTTTGTCCGTAATGTGTCCTTCCTCAGATGGACTGGATACGTTCTTTGATTTTCCAGTACTTTTTGTGCCGTTGAATTGCTAAGTGATAGAGAAATGTAAGGGTTAAATGGATTTAGATCTCTTTACTTAAGGACTTATTGGATGTTTGTTGTTTAGTTTGATGGACGCAGAGGACCTGACAATATTATCGTGTGTGCACAGGACTTAGTGAGTGCAGAAAAATTACAGATAATCAGAGTCGGACAACAGGCTGGTATGACGGAGAACTAAAGATGCTCATAAACATTAGAGGAAAGTCAGCCAAAATGATGATGGTGGTCCACTTATGGAGGGTTAGAAAGAATAGTTATAAAAAAATTTAATTGAAAATGCATCTCCCTCAGCCAACCAGAATCCTACTCCGTACTGATGAAGATCAAGGAGACTGAAAGCGCTGTCTGCGGAAGGATACTTGGCTTGGCTATTTTATCTTATTATTTTGCAAGACTTCTTAAAAAGTCAGACTTTGACTTATAGAGAACCACTTCCAAAAAGTGATGTTAACAAGATGGTTCTCTTTCCCTGGAAGATACCTCATTTTCATATCATTTTCTCATTGAGCATTGTCAATAAGTCTCCATACACAACTGGTCCCCTTAAGGCAGGGGCAGACTGGCCGTAGACTGCAGGGAAATGTCCTGGTGGGCCGATGCCCAGGAGACTGCCTGAAGCCTCCTCATGGCCACTGGACATGGTATCAGGTACATAATGACGTGACCTCCCTGTGTTGATTAAGGTATTTATGCATCTGGCCTGATCCTGCAGGTGTCCTTCTGAATTCAATTGTATCACCATCCTCTGGACGTGGTAGCTGGTGCTGATGATGAAAAAGGAGGAATTTTGTGATGCACTATGGTATTGCTGACCCCGCCTACTTGTGTTAGCACCATCTACTTGTTTTGCCCTGTCTTCTGTCAACTTGGGCTCACCTACAACTTGGGGCCCCTTTTATGCTTTTTCCCAGGGCCATTTTAAGTTCCCAGTCTACTCCTGCCTTAAGGAGAACCAGGACCTCCTCTCCAACACCTGTTAAGATTATGGTGCATGCACAATGCCCAACTGCTTTCACCAAAGGCCATTCTCTCCATAGTGTGCCAACCAGGGGGCCAGATTAAGTAAACTGCACCAACTTGGCTTTTAAATACATTGGCTGCTCTTTTCTTTGAGGTACAGCTTGTAGAGAAAGATGTGGTGAGAGAAAATAAGATCCTCCCCAGCAGCAATTTACTGCAGTTTTTTTGCAGTTCTGAGAGAGACAGCAGTATTATTGCTGTGCTCTGTGCTTTGCTGTGTAATTACATTAGATAGTTAGTTAGTTAGTTAGCTTATATATATATATAATACAGATAGTTAGTGGGAGATAGTCAGTGTAGGTTAGATCGTGATATAGTGTAGCTGTCTGCTGTCCATACATACATGCTACATACATAGTGCTGTGATGTCACAAGTTCACAATACTTAAAGGGGTTATCCCACTTCGCCTTTTCATACTTACCTGCTGCCACCGCGCCGTTCACTTCCTGGATTCTGGCTGGGGGCGGGCTTCATCTTGATTGAAGTCTTCTCCTGGCCGGGCCGCTCGCTGGACTGAACGCGCACGCTGCCGCGCATGCGCCATGTGACTTATTTCTGGCCAGTATAGTACAGAGCCGGCGTGCGCGTTCGCAGCTCTGTACTATTCTGGCCGGGAAGAAGTCACCGTCGCGCATGTGCGGCAGCGTGCGCGTTCAGGACAGCGAGCAGCCCTGCCGGGAGAAAAGGAGTCGTCTTCTGAGCAAGCGCGACTGGAGAAGAGCGGTGGCCATAACCAGGGGAGACCGAGTCACAACAATGAGGTAAGTGGGAATGAATTTTATCCTAAACGGTGGGAATTTTTTAATCAAGTATATTTACAGAAATGATCACTGTCAAATCATTAACTGATTTAACAGTGATCATTATGATGGGATAACCCCTTTAATGCACCAATCAGTAATATGTAGTCAGACCTGCTAAAATGTGAAGGGACACGTATTGCGCAAAAATATGCGCATCATTAATTGCCGATTTGCGCAATCGCAAATCTATTGGAGCACTCTATCTGCATATAAAGCCTTTGTAATGTTCTGCCGTGCCAACCATTTTCTCCAGTCTTCTAGCAGCTTGAAAAATTTAGAAAAAGTGACCCAATACGCGCATATTACATTGCCGATTTTCGCAATCAAGAAAATAATTGGCCGGAAAATTATGATGAATATCCGCCCAAATATTCGCGAAATATCGCGAATTCGAATATCGCCCCTGCCGCTCATCACTAGTATTCAGTGCCTGAGTGCTAAAGATTGGACTTAAAGTAGAACTATCTAAGAAGAGAACTTTTGTCTTGCCTGTAAAGTAACAGCTTTAGGAAAACAACTGACAATTGCCAGACCTGTTGTAAGGATTACAGCCAGTGCTTGAAGTGGGCCGGAACGCGGCGGTACTCAGTACCGCCACTTCCAAAAATTGCCCTGGAGAGTACCAGCACCTCTCCGTGCGCCCAGTACATGGGTTTCCGGTACCGGAGCGCAGGGCCGGCCTTTGGGGTGTGCGGGCTGTGCGGCCGCACAGGGCGCCATAGTAACAGGGGCGCTGGGCGGCCGACAGCTCGCAATGTAATATGCGGCAGGCGAGGCTGAACTTGTGTTCTCCCTCGGGGCGCCCCCTCCATCTAGCCCTCCCCTGTCTGACCTGATTCGTTCCTCCTCCCCTGTCTGACCTGCCTGCTGCCCCCCGCCGCTGCCAATAAGAAGAGAGACGGAGGAGGAGGGGAGGGGCTGTGGCCACTGCGCCACCAATGAAGATAACTGACCTGAATACAAAACAGGAGACGGGTGCTGGAATCAAATAGCCGACAGCCAACCTCTGTGACAGGGAGCTGCGATCAGCTGCAGTTGAGTTAACCCTTCAGGTGCGGTACTGGAGGGGTTAATTGTAGCTGATCGCAGCTCCCTGTCACAGAGGTCGGGTGCCGGCTATTTGATTCCAGCACCCGCCTCCTGTATTTGTATAAGAAACGTTTGTGGCACAGTGCGCCCCCCCCCCCCCAACACCCCAGTATAAGAAACGTTGGTAGGCAGTGCGCCCCCACCCCCCTCAGTATAAGAAACGTTTGTGGCACAGTGCGCCCCCCCCCCCCAACACCCCAGTATAAGAAACGTTGGTAGGCAGTGCGCTTTCCCCCCCAACACCCCAGTATAAGAAACTTTGGTGCTCAGTGGGAAGTGCCAGTGAGGGTTAAAAATAATAAAAATTTTTTAACTCACCTCCTCCAGATGATCGCGTAGCTGCCGTTCTCCTGTTTTCTTCAAGACCTGTGGTGACGTCACTGAGCTCATCACATGACCCATTACCATGGTGATGGATCATGTGATGCTAACAGTGATGTCACCACAGGTCCTTTGACAGGTCATGAAGAAAGAACAGAAGACGATCAATTGGAGGAGGTGAGTTAATTATTATTTTTATTTTTTAACCCTCATTGGCACTGCCCACTGCGCCACCAATGATTATTATATTGAGGGGGGCCCACTGCGCCACCAATGATTATTATATTGAGGGGGGGCGCACTGCGCCACCAATGTTTATTATATTGAGGGGGGCCCACTGCGCCACCAATGATTATTATATTGAGGGGGGGCCCACTGCGCCACCATGATTATTATATTGAGGGGGGGCGCACTGCGCCACCAATGTTTATTATATTGAGGGGGGGCCCACTGCGCCACCAATGTTTATTATATTGAGGGGGGGCGCACTGCGCCACCAATGTTTATTATACTGGGGTGATGGGGGGGCGCACTGCGCCACCAATGTTTATTATACTGGAGTGTTGGGAGGGGCGCACTGCGCCACCAATGTTTATTATATTGGGGGGGCGCACTGCGCACAATGACGGGTTAGGGAAATTTCACAGCAGAGTGCGCATGCGCTGGGAGCCTCGCCGGCGGTTAGGGTAGGGAAAAATTATGGGCCAGTGCACAGGTGCGGTGATCGGATGGATGTTCTCAGCAGGACACCGGCCGACACTGCACATGCGCTGGGAGCCTCACCAGCGGTTAGGGTAGGGAAAAAGCACTGACCCGTACATAATTTTTCCCTTCCCTAACCGCTGGTGAGGCTCCCGGTGCATGCGCAGTGTCGGCCGGTGTCCCAGCTGAGACATCCATCCGATCACTGCGCCTGCGCACTGGCCCATAGTTTTTCCCTACCCTAACCGCCGGCGAGACTCCTGGCGCATGCGCACTCTGCTGTGAAACTTCCCTAACCTGTCATTGTGCGCCTGCGCGGCGCTGCACCCTCCTCACGTCATGTCCGGTGCGACCGAAGTGTCGAAGGTAGGGAAATCTCACGAAGTAGGGAAGTATAACATTACACCGGCCTTTGGGTGTGTGCGGGCTGGTAACTACTTGGTTGGATAGTCAGCCAGCCTATGCCATGATGCCAGCAACAAGCAGTGTTTTTTTGTTTTTTTTTTGGGGGGGGGTGGGGGGCGCCACAAGGTTAGCTCGCACAGGGCGCCTGGACACCTAAGGCCGGCCCTGCCGGAGCGCAGCGGAGAGCTGGCAGTATCTCCTCCCTAATGTCGTTGGCTGGGCAGCTAGTGGAGGGGCGGGGTCGTTGCAGAGTACGGATCAGGCTGGCGCAGGCAGGGAGTTGACCTCCACGTTAGGTGACGTCAACTCCTTCCCGCGCGCCTGTGACTGTCCTCCTTGGAGTCAGGAGTCGGACGGTGCAGCAAAGAACATCGACTTTGCTTTGGAATCCAACTTCTGAAGATACTGGTGAGTGACAGGCACCCCCCCTCCCCCACACACATTAGTTCCTCTCTGTACCAGTACCCCCCCCCCCCTGGCAGGGGGGGTACTGTACAGAGAGGAAGTAATGTGTGTGATGAGGGGGGGGGGGGGGGGTCTGATGTGCAGGGGGGGTACTGGTACAGAGAGGTACGAATGTGCGGTGGTGGGGGGGGGGGGGTACTGGTACATAGAGGAACTAATATATATGTGTCTGATGGGTGGGTCTGATGTGTAGGGGGCCCCTGCACATCAGACCCCCCATCACACACATATATATTAGTTCCTTATGTACCGTACCCCCCCACCCCACCACCGCACATTCGTTCCTCTCTGAACCAGTACCCCCCTGCACATCAGACCCCCCCCTCATCACACACACACACACATTAATTCCTCTCTGTACCAGTACCCCCCTGGCAGGGGGGTACTGGTACAGAGAGGAATTAATGTGTGTGTGTGTGATGAGTGGGGGGGGGGTCTGATGTGCAGGGGGGGTACTGGTACAGAGAGGAACGAATGTGCGGTGGTGGGGGGGGTACTGTACTGGTACATAGAGGAACTAATATATATGTGTGTGATGGGGGGGTCTGATGTGCAGGGGGGGGGAGCACCGGCGCCTAATAGAGTACCGGCACCTCTTTTGGCCCACTTAAAGCACTGATTACAGCTAAACTAATTTCTAAATCCTCCTTTATGCCATACAAGCGCACTGTACTGATGAACTGTACCAACGGTCTTGAGACATTTGATTTAAGTAAATGTTCAAATGTTTCTACTGTAACTGACTCCTCATCCTTTCTACTATTCTCAACATTTGCACCTAACCGTGCTGACGTCACGAACAACACAATAAATACCCATTACCATCAAGGGCACCTCAACCACCATCTGGCTGGTGTTCCCTGCAATAGAGTGTGCCCCGGAGGATTTAGTGCTGTCTTCCCCTCCATTGCAGGCCGGCCAAGGGGACAACAGAACTATAAGTACTACTACCCTCACTCGGCACATCATCACTATTACACTCACATAACACCCCTAGGGCGAGGGCGTTGCACTATGAGGGTAATTTATTATTAGATATACCCCAATTTTTGGGCGTATATCTGCAACGTGCCGCTCCACATTGCCGATCATGTCCTAGGTCTATAGGAATGGTGTGTGTCACAGTACTCCAATATCTTCCAAAAAAAAAGAAAAAAAAACTATAAATAGTACGAAAATAGATATTCAAATAGTTACTGAAACCACCATATAATACATCAAATATAGATGGGGACGCCATTAATCTGGTAGCCCATATCTGTGACTGATTCCCTAACCATAGGGACCTGGAGGAGACATCAATCTGGAGAACTGAAGCATAGCACTATTACCAGCAGGTCTCCTATACATCAAAAACCAACATCAAGAACCAGTGTCTATACTGGGGAAACACAGCGTTGAGACCTTTCTTTATTTATTATTTCATCAAATATCTTTTTGGTTTTGGGAATAACGACCACTTTATGGGCAAGGGCAGGGGCTATAAAGGGTTTAGCCACCAAGAGGTGGGGTCGCCCCTTTCGGGGCGGTTGCTCTGCCTGTAGTCAGGGAAAGTTCCATGGAAAGATTAGGGATATTAATGTTATTCTCATACATCTGGATTGTGAAGGAGTATTGGGACGTATTTGGTGTCGTGAACCCTACACAAGAAGGACACATTAATCCCACCTTCCACCTTATCCTGTGTCAACAAACCATGAGTAGGAAGGACATTTATTGTCCCACCTCTTGAATAATCTGCCTGAGATTTTTTGACTCTATATTCGATGTATTATATGGCAGTTTCAATAACCACTTAAATACTGTATCTTTTTTGTACTATTTAGTTGGTTTTTTTTTTGTTTTTTTGGAAGATATATTTTAAGGTATCTAATAAAAGGTATATTTTAGAAAGGGAGGGAATTATTTTTTGTTTTTTGTGAGGTATTACTCCTGATGAATATCCAATACTTGTGTTCTTTTGGTGTCACAGTACTCCTATCTGAATACAGCCGATCCTCAGGGCTAGGCTCCGAAGCAATAAAGAGGAGAGTTGAGGTAGGATATGGAGAATAAGTTGAGATCAACAGCTTTACTTCATCCAGCATCAAGCATCAACTTGCATCCAGACAATATTCAGGCTTCCTCTTGGTTCCAGCAGGCTTTAGCATAAACTGGCAGGCACACTTGAATACTCTGCTTTCTCTCTCTGCTGTGCTAAACTCAGCTCTATATTGGCAGCTGGACTTTTAGTCTGTTCTCTATCTGTCGAGTGGGTGCCTTCGGCTGTTGACCACTTCGTAACACTCTGTAGGTTAATCTGCAAGGAGTCATGGTGCTCTATGAGCTGCTTCCCTCTGGACAGACTCCTGCTGCAGAAGGGGCGCTTCCCCTAGCTGCTACATCATGGTACGTCTTACTCTGATGCTGCCCTGGCTTAGACTGAATAGACACTTCCTGCTGCTCCTCCTTTGGTAGGAAATTAGACTAGCCCACTTCTGCTTAAAAGGGGGGAGAATGGAATGGTAAGTTCCATTCTATCTAAAGATTGTTCTGCCAAATATCTGCTGCCAGCTGCTGGCACATTACATATACCAAACATTTACATAGCAACATTATGAATGCTTGGTGTAGGAGGACCTGGAATAAATACACAGATAACATTATGGTTATCCCATTAGAAACAGTAGCAGGGGTCAGGAATAGTAATACCACTATGGGGTATTACATATCTGTCGCAGATTCAGTTGCAAACGGGATTCGCGGCCGAATTTCTGACTTTTCCCTGCTCACGACAGGTCTAAAAAAGGGACGTGGCGTAGCAGGGAAGTGGGCGGGCCGGCAGACCCATCTCATTTATCATTTTCTATGCCTTTTTTAGGCATAGAAAATTATTTAAATGCAAGCCAGCAAGGGAGCTGGCTTAGATTTAGGCCGGCGGTGGATGCGCCGAAGAAGAGGCCGGGGGTGCCTCTACATAACTTAGGCGCATCATGTGCCTTAATAAATGACCCCAGATGTTTTGAGTATGGAACATGTGAATTATGAAACAAACCTTATTTCTACATATATTGTATAAGCATTAACATTTCAGACTTCAAAGTAGAACATCCCAGAAGTCGCACATTTCAATTACGGAGATGCAAGCCATATGTCATGTGTTCAATCTGTTTACATGACCACTAATACTGACCTCGGAGAAGACCTCCTTGTCTGGGAACAGATGGTTGTAGCAAACATGCTAGGCCCAACTGTTATGTGACTGCACAACACAGATACCGAAGAACAGCCTTTCACATCTCTGTCTTTGATGCTAAGGGTTAATGTTAACATCTGGTACCATGAACGGAGTAGAAAATATGTATAGAATGTCATGCGGTTATCTCTGATTTTAGTCAACTCCTTTTTCCCTAGTTCTTTAGAAATCACATGGTTTGGATAATGGGAGAGTAAATTAGCCTAATTTTCCAAAAACTCTTTAGGGTATGGCCATACGCTCAGATTTTTTCATGCAGTTTTGAAAGCCAAAATCAAGAGTGGATCATGAAATGAAAGAAAGTACTTCTCCTCTTTTTTGAATTCACTCCTTGAATTTTAGCTTCCAAAGCTGCATCAGGAAATCTGACCGTGTCACCATACCCTTGTTGTCTTCTTGAATGTCTGGTTGATGGGACTTTCTGTAACCAAATTTTCATGATGCTGAACACTGTCCCTCATAGGACATTTAAATTTCTTTTCCAGTGGACACAAAGCACCTGAACATTTACCATTTACTAGGCATCATAGTTTCTTAGTACAATGTATTTTTAGTTGCCCCAATTTACAGAACCTCAACCGATGTTGACATCTGTCATATCTCCTCAACTTGTTAGAAGATTGTAGACAGTGGATGTCAAATAGAATCCTAAAGTTGACCATACATATTTAGATAGCTGATGGTCAAGTGACAGATTGGCCAATAGCAAACTCTTTTAAGGAGGCCTACAGACAGATCAGATGGTAGTCCAGTACCACTGAAATCATCAGCTGGTTTGTATATCTAATGTCCAGCTCAACTGCTTGTGTGCCAATGGTACAGGGGTAATAAACACAGTGATGTCACAGAACAGGGATAATGCCCACAGTGATGTCACAGTACAGGGATAATAAACACAGTGATGTCACAGAACAGGGATAATAAACACAGTGATGTCACAGTGCATGGATAATAAGCACAGTGATGTCACAGTACAGTGATAATAAACACAGTGATGTCACAGTACAGAGATAATAAACACAGTGATGTCACAGTACAGAGATAATACACACAGTGATGTCACAGTACAGAGATAATAAACACAGTGATGTCACAGAACAGGGATAATAAACACAGTGATGTCACAGTGCATGGATAATAAGCACAGTGATGTCACAGTACAGTGATAATAAACACAGTGATGTCACAGTACAGAGATAATAAACACAGTGATGTCACAGTACAGAGATAATACACACAGTGATGTCACAGTACAGAGATAATAAACACAGTGATGTCACAGTACAGGGATAATAAACACAGTGATGTCACAATACAGATATAATAAACACGGTGATGTCACAGTGCATGGATAATAAGCACAGTGATGTCACAGTACAGTGATAATAAACACAGTGATGTCACAGCACAGGCACAATAAGCACAGTGATGTCACAGTACAGAGATAATAAGCACAGTGATGTCACAGTGCATGGATAATAAGCTCAGTGATGTCACAGTATAGGCATAATAAACACTGTGATGTCACAGTACAGGGATAATAAACACAGTCATGTCATAGTGCATAGATAATAAACACAGTGATGTCACAGTACAGGGATAATAAACACAGTGATGTCACAGTACAGGGATAATAAACACAATGATGTCACAGTATAGTGATAATAAACACTGTGATCTCGCAGTACAGTGATAATAAACACAGTGATGTCACAGTACAGAGATAATAAACACAGTGATGTCACAGTACAGGGATAATAAACACAGTGATGTCACAGTACAGGAATAAAGCACACTATGATGTCACAGAATAGAGATGATACACCTAATAATATTACAGTAATGGGATAATTTACTCAATGAAGATACATCACAGAAATCATGCACATAGCCAACTCACAGTATATAGAAAACTGCAGATAGTGATGTCACACAACAGAGATATCGTGAACAGTACAGTAGTAGCTCCCTCAGCCATTTTACATTACAGGGTCCATGCAACCAGTGATGTCACAGTAGTAGGATAAAGCACATACATAGTAATGCCATATTTCAGACATGATGCATACAGTGACGCCAAAGGACAAAGAGAATGCACAGTTCATCAATAATGCATAGTGATGTCACAGTAATGGTATAAGGCACATAGTTATGTCATATTTCAGTCATAATCCACACATGATGCCAAAAGATGTGCAGTGACCAGGAACGGGTTCGATGACGTCACTTTTAGTGCAATGGCCGGGTCAGGTGGATAATATATCCTGTATTTGTCATGACGCCAATTGCAGCATGCGCAGGGTACTATCCCAGGGCCCTTCCAAGGTGTTATAACGCACGTCCCAGATTAGGAATGCCAGAGTGGTGTAATGGCCTATAATGTCTCTATAGTTTTGTGGTATAGTTGTGTCACAATGTTTCCTACCTGGGTACGGCGGGACTCCTGGCTCCTGGCTCACTTGCAATAAATTTAAGTGTAGTGAAAGTAGGAGTAATAGAGGAATTTTGCAGAAGAAATGATGTCCAGACCTTTAGATGAAGTTCAAGCAGGAATGAATACTTCTGCTTTAAATGTGAAGCTTGCAGGATAAACGTCTGCTTGGTAGCTCTGTAACTGTGGCAGGATTAGCTTCTGCACCTACCTGTAACTTCTGCTGTATGGGGACAGACTAGCTGAGAAGGATTGAGCTTCTCCTAGGTCCCTGGACTTATCTCACAGATGGATTCTCAGGGGATGCTTTCTTCCTGCTACTCTGGAGGTTGTCTGTAGTTTTCTGCTTTCCTCATCCAGCAGAGCTGAAGGTGCTCTAGCTGGGTATATGGACAAGTCTCAGCCGAGACTAGGTCCTTGCTGTCTTCCCTAAGAAGGGGTTCTGCTGAACACTATCACACAGCCTTCCCCAACAGGATTGGCTGGTACACTGACTAAACGTCCTTCTCCACCCAGACTGCAGGATGTGGGACCAGTCCACTTCTCCACAGAGGGGAAGCTAAGCTGGAATTAACCATTCCAGCTCAGATACACTAAACTGTAGCTTGTTCCTGCCAATGGGTTGCTGTCACCTACTGGTAACCAGGCAAATTATATGAACAATTGCATTTAACATAGCTTTGTATGCACATTTGTGAAGGACATAATGTAAATTATATCTGATGAACTAGTATAAGGCTCTTAGAAGAAGTAGGCGGGTAGAGGCGGTAGTAGTATCACAAATCTGGGGTGTTACAGATGAAGATAAGGCTCAGTACTTAATAATGCCATAGTGATTATCACAAGGTCAGGAATAACACAGTGGAAATACAACAAAGTGACATCACAGCTAGAATGAATGTGAAAAATAAAGCCACAGTACTGAAATAATGCACACAGTAATATCACACCTTGTATGGAATTCTTTCATGGAGGGTCACAATCAGATTTCTTTCATATGCAGTGCACACTAGTATCAATTTCACAGGAAGTTTTAAATTTATCTGTATTTTTTTGGATTATACCATCTTTTTTTGCAGAAGTTGCCTTGGTTGGCTTCGAAACCAGAACGCGCCGTTTCAGTTTTCGCCTCAGGCAGCAGAAAGGATAGGTGCAACCCTGAGCTTGGAAAGCTACCAGGAGCCAACAGCGCTCACAGAGCTCTGGGGAGCATATCGACTCCCCAAAATGATTGATCAGCAGGGGTGCCGGGACCCCCGCCAATGTGTTAATGATGACCTATCATCAGGATAGGTCATCATTATCTATTCTGGACAACCCCTTTAGGCCCATCTTACTAAGGCCTCATGCACACGACAGTATTTTTTCACGGTCCGCAAACGGGTTCCTTTGTTCCGTGATTCGTTCCGTTTTTTTTTCCGTGTGTCTTCCTTGATTTTGGTGGAGGATCACCAGACATTGAAAAGTGAAAAAAAAATCTAAGTCAAGTTTGCTTGAAAATGATAGGAAATAAACGGGACACGGATCACGGACGCAGATGACAATCTTGTGTGCCTCCGTGCTTTTTCACGGACCATTGACTTGATGGGTCCGCAAACCGTTGTCTGTGAAAAAAATAGGACAGGTCTTATTTTTTCACGACTGGAAACACGGATCACGGACGCGGATGACAAACGGTTGCATTTTTCGAGTTTTCAACGGACCCATTGAAGCCAATTGGGTCCGCAAGAAATCACGGAAAACGGAACAACGGACACGGAACCCAACAACGGTCGTGTGCATGAGGCCTAACATCCAGCAACAATGTAACAGAACACAATGAAAATGTGATTGTTTCTGCTACATTTCTCAGGATCCCGGGAAACTGTTACATTTGTTCTGGATGGCGACATTTATCACCGTGTCTGTTCCTCACACCGATAAATCGTACTGACTGCTTTAGGCAAACACATTCTAATTGGCAGAACAAATAGAAAACCCAAAGGGTGACCATTCATTATGACAGCGCCTTCCCTAAAATGACTGCAGAACGAATTTGTGATTTCACATCTCTGGGCCGGAGAGAAAGCGAATGTATGGGAGAGGAGATGAGCAACTTAAAGCACACAGCCATCGTAGATGATGGAGCTCGATGCAAGGAGGCAGGAAAGAGTTAAGAGAAAGCGGAGAATCAATTAACTTTTAAATTAATCTTCCTCGTAGTCAGATGTTAACCGCGGCACTCCGAGGGGCTCGGGCGTTCAAGTTTAAAGCATCACAAGGGAATAAGGAGTCAGAAACTCTTCCTACAATGAAACAAGGATGAATTGTAACCAAATGTCTGTAATAACCAGCGAAACATTCCCTGGCAAATACTCATTGTAACGGAATACAGGTCAGCTATAGGGAGGTGAAAATAGAATTTTTGTCAAAGAAAAAAAAAAATGAAGTTTTAAACTATTGATGTTATATGACAATATAATTCTTACGTGTGACTAACAGCCATTTCATCTTCATGTTCCCTCTTCCATATTGCTCTGCCTCTGTAAATGCCAATCATAGTTCATTTTATTTCTGGCGTTCTGGTAATGATCAACCTGTATGCATGTAGGTACATACCGCCATACTGTACCTACATAACAGTGCCGTCCAGTGAACGCGTAACACTTCTATTCTCTAGTTGCCTATGTAGTGTCTTGCAGCGATCAAACACTTCAATACCATTCCTACATAACAGTGGCATAAAATAAACACGTAACACTACCATATAATACCTACATAACAGTGTCCTAAAATAAACACATTATCACATAACCACTATCATACTGTACCTATATACTGTAACAGTGTCATAATTGACACAGAATACTGCAATACTGTACTGGTTCATAAAATGAACACATTAACACTGTCATACTGTCATTAACAGTGCAATAAGATGAAGAAAAATACCACTGCCATACTGTATGTACCTGTGTATATATATATATCTAGTATTATAATTCTCTCTATATATATCTAATTATATATTTATATATATATATATATAAAATAAATAAATAAATAAATAAATAATATAGTATCTGCAGTACTCGGGCCACATTGCTGTTCAGTTTTTACAAAGGAAATTGAAGGAAAAGGACCTCAGTTAGGAAGGAAGACTAATGTATCTTTTGTTGCAGGGTCTTTACAGAGGAAGAGGTCTAAGTCAGCTGTCTAAATGAATACAAATAAGTCACAGGGGCCTGATGGGATACACCCAAGGCTATTAAAATAGCTAAGTGGTGACTAGCAAAACATTAACGATTTATTTAACCAATCACTGGTAACAGGAGTCGTCCCAGAAGAATGGTGTGGCGAAACAAACCTCGCCACTGGGTTTTGGAGAGGCCTGGCTACCAGCCTCTTGCCTCAGGATTATGGCCATACTATCTTAAAGGAGAAGACAGACACAGCTTATATCTGTCTTTGGAATGGTATTTTGTTATGTGAGGGTACCTAGATAGCCCATGTTATTGTATTCGTGTATTCTGAGTGCCGATTCACTAATGATATGCACTCAACTTGTGCTATCTGGGGCTATGTTAAATGTCTGTGTTTGCTGTGGGGTGTGACATTAGGTGTTTGGGTGGTGATTTCTGTCCTGTTGTCTTCACATGTGTATTAGCGATTTCCCTTTGTCCTGAGGATAATTGAATTGCTCCTCGGGTGTCTCCAGGGCCAGAGAGGAGAAACCATGATGCATTGTGGGGATGTGTTGTGTCTGTGTATCCTAGTGCTACGTTCTGTCCTGTGTCACAGTCTTCCGTCTGTCCCCTAGGGGCGTGTACACCAGATGGGGACTGCATAAATACGGGCGGGTAGCCCTCAATAAAGTTTTCCTGTTTTATACCTTCATGAAGTCTTGGCTCATGTTTGGGGGATGAATAACTACACTCTTGGGGATTGCTATATCACAATACTCCCCTGAGTATAAGCTCTTGTAAGAGCTTGCTCCTGGTTCCTGTCTCTGGATTTAGGAGAGGTTCACCCACTGGAGCCTGGATCCTTGTCATAGGTCCAGGGTGGGTAGGAGACGGCGAGACCTCCACCAAGCTTCGGCGGTTCGTGGGGTCTGCAGTGCTGACGGTGTCAAGTGGAGTGCTTGGAGTCCTCTGGAAGCACTAGGAGCTTCTATCGACGGAGGTACCCGGTCGGGTGCTAGGCGTTCTGTTACAAATGAAATTAGCAAATGTTGTGCCCATTCACAAGAAAGGTAGTAGGAAGGAATCGGCAACTATTGGCCAGTAAGCCTGACATCAATAGTGGGGAAATTTAATGGAAACCATACTTAAGGAGAGGATTGTGGAACATCTAAAATCCCATGGATTGAAAGATGAAAAACAGCATGGGTTTACTTCAGGAAGATCATGTCAAACTAATCTTATTGATTTTTTTGATTGGGTGACTAAAATAATAGATGGCGGAGGTGCAGTAGACATCGCTTATCTAGACTTTAGTAAGGCTTTGATACTGTCCCGCATAGAAGGCTTATCAATAAATTGCAGTCTTTGGGCTTGGACTCCCATATTGTTGAATGGATTAGGCAGTGGCTGAGGGTCAGGCAACAGAGGGTTGTAGTCAATGGAGTATATTCAGACCAAGGTCTTGTTACCAGTGGGGTACCTCAGGGATCTGTTCTGGGACCATATTGTTTAATATCTTTATCAGCGAAATTGCAGAAGGCCTCGATGGTCTTTTTGCTGATGACACAAAGATTTGTAACAGGGTTGATGTTCCTGGAGGGATACACCAAATGGAAAAGGATTTAGGAAAACTAGAGGAATGGTCAAAAATCTGGCAACTAAAATTTAATGTTGATAAGTGCAAGATAATGCACCTGGGGCGTAAAAACCCAAGAGCAGAATATAAAATCAGTGACACAGTCCTAACCTCAGTATCTGAGGAAAGGGATTTAGGGGTCATTATTTCAGAAGACTTAAAGGTAGGCAGACAATGTCATAGAGCAGCAGGAGAGGCTAGCAGAATGCTTGGGTGTATAGGGAGAGGCATTACCAGTAGAAAGAGGGAGGTGCTCATGCCGCTCTACAGAGCACAAGTGAGACCTCATTTGGAGTATTATGCTCAGTACTGGAGACCATATCTCCAGAAGGATATTGATACTTTGGAGAGAGTTCAGAGAAGAGCTACTAAACTAGTACACTGGATTGCAGGATAAAACTACCAGGAAAGATTTAAGGACCTTAACATGTATAGCTTGGAAGAAAGACGAGACAGAGAAAAACTTCTAAATACATAAAGGGAATCAACAAGGTAAAAGAGGAGAGAATATTTAAAAGAAGAAAAACTGCTACAAGAGGTCATCGTTTTAAATTAGAGGGGCAAAGGTTTAAAAGTGATATCAGGAAGTATTACTTTACTGAGAGAGTAGTGGATGCATGGAATAGCCTTCCTGCAGAAGTGGTAGCTGCAAATACAGTGAAGGAGTTTAAGCATGCATAGGATAGGCATAAGGCCATCCTTCATATAAGATAGGGCCAGGGGCTATCCATAGTATTCAGTATATTAGGCAGACTGGATGGGCCAAATGGTTCTGATCTGCCGACACATTCTATGTTTCTATGTAACCCTATACATATTTTTACCAAATGATCAACACCCACTTACTCGAATGTGAAATTTTCTTTTGCAACCCTTTTATTGTATTGTAAAACATATGTTAGAAATATATTGAATTTTAATTTAACCAAAATACTGACAGGTGTCCTCGTAGTAGGACAGGACCTCCGTTACCTGGTTGACCAATGCTTCCCTTCCCCCATTGTTGGGTTGTTGGCTGGTATTGTCCCAATGTAATTACAGCCTGAAGGTGATGGCATTAGTGCTCAGGCTGCAGCTGTCCGTATAGACCTCACATACCCTGAGGGTCCGCAATACACGGGCACTGGCCGTGTGCATCCCGCATCACGTACCCATTCACTTGAATAGGTCCGCAATCCGGGAGATGCGGAACGGAGGCACAGATTGGAAGCCCACGGAAGCACTGCAAAATTTAAGTGAATGGGTCTGCTATCCGCATGTGGCTGCCCCACGGTCGGTGCCTGTGCATTGCGGACAGCAATTTGCTGTCCGCAGCATGGGCCTCGGCCAGCACACGGTCGTGTGCATGAGCCCTTATGCTCTGGATGCCATACTGCGTACTCGGCTAAAATAACTGTACTGTGTGAACCGGGCCTAAGCTGACAGTATAGGAGAGCCGCCATGGCACTTCACCACAGCCAAGCCTTGGGGGAAAGCAAGTCATGATCAAATCAATTACATAAAATATTCAAAGACATCTGGGATAGGTTCTCTTTAAGGCCTGTTGTCCGCGACCGTATGCCCTCCGAGATATACGGTCCGTGAGCGGGCCATATGTCCCGGAGGGGCATTGATCATGCGCACGGGAGCGCACAGCATCATAGATTACAATGATACCGTGCACGTCGGGGCCTGCACTCATAAGATCGTATGAGTGCGGGACAATAGCCCCGCGGGCGGCCCGACTAGCTCAGCATCACTGTAATCTATTATGCTGTGCGCTCCCGTGCGCACGATCAATGCCGCTCCGGGAGATATGGCCCACTCACGGACCATATATCTCGGAGGGCATACGGTCGTGGGCAAGAGGCCTAAGCCTGTATTACAACAGGCGATTGTGGGGCCAATCATCGCTAACGAGTGTTCGTAAGAATGCTGAAATGTAATACTGCCGCCTATTACCTGAACAAGCAAACACGTATTTATCTGGCAATCCAAATCTTTTCACAGATTTAAAAATTAAAGTTGTGTCCAATCATGATCTGCCGCCGGCAAATAACTGGACGGCATAGGGACAAGCGATGGTATAACGACCGATCCTCCCTATACTGAGGAGAAGATCGCTGCATGTAATAGCAGCGATCTCCTCTGCTAGCGATCAGGCGATTGCCGGTAAGGAATGCCTCCCTCCTGACAATTGCTGGCAGAATCGGGTTGTGTAATATAGGCTTTAGATAGACAGACAGACAGACAGATAGATATATAAAAACTGTATATCTGTGCTCGGAAAAGGGTCCTCTTCTGCACAGTGTGTCATTTCATAGGGCTGCAGTTTGTGCTCCAGAGCTGCTCTTCATACCGTAGCATAGCTAATGATCATTTGCTCAGTAAAAATGGATCAAAGAGAGAGAATCACAGCTCACCTGTCAACGAGGTGGAGAGATAGATAGATATGATATAGATAGATAGATAGATAGATAGATAGATAGATATGAGGATAGAGAGATAGATAGATAGATAGATAGATAGATAGATAGATAGATAGATAGATAGATAGAAGTGATAGATAGATAGATAGAAGTGATAGATAGATAGATAGATAGATAGAAGTGATAGATAGATAGATAGATAGATAGATAGATAGATAGATAGATAGATAGATAGATAGATAGATAGATAGAAGTGATAGATAGATAGATAGATAGATAGATAGATAGATAGATAGATAGATAGATAGATAGATAATAGATAGATATGAGATAGATAGATAGATAGATAGATAGATAGAAGTGATAGATAGATAGATAGATAGATAGATAGATAGATAGATAGATAGATAGATAGATAGATAGATAGATAGATAGATAATAGATAGATATGAGATAGATAGATAGATATGAGATAGATAGATAGATAGATAGATAGATAGATAGATAGATAGATAGATAGATAGATAGATAGATAGATAATAGATAGATAGATAGAGTAACAATTGAATAAAATATAGTTCACGTGAAGTATTCACCACCGATACTACATACGGTTCGGATATATAGAGGGGCTGAGGCTAAAATGGGATTTAAATTGGTCATAACAGAGAAGCAGATTCGCCTGGGGCTTCCTAAATCATTTCTCTAATTCAATTACCTATTCAAAATGTATGGAGAGAGAAGCAATCAGACTCTGTCCTGTGAACGAGATGAATGCCGCTATTTATCCGCAGAATAAATGTAAAGAAAATGGATTCGGTGCTGTTCCATGCTTGTCAGTTCCTTTTGCTGTAAAACAGGAGGATGTTCCAATTACACCGCACGCAGTTTATTATGAGCCTTCTGTACGACCTTGGGGCAGAAATTAAAAACATGCGATGAAGAGGAAGCGCTCCGAGAGCTAGGATTCCTCTGATCTATGTGACTCTGGAGCCGTCCCTGCTCACTTCTAAGTGTATGGTGAGGTCTGAAACATGGGAGTAGGGATCATTCATCCCCAAAAATAAAGCACAGCTCAAAGGTCTGTTGACATATTGCCACAAGAGGGCGATGCTGAGTCTTGTTCTGAATTTGCTTGCATTAAAAGGGAGAGACTGTGTCATACATAGGTCAAATCAATGTTGCCAGTCCGACTGGTCAGGGACACCCCCCGAGCTGGTATCACCAATCTAGACCTTCATTGCAAACTGCTAGCAATTCATGCATAACTTCTAGCAGGAATAATAGAGGAACGGCACAGCATAGACCCATAGGGATAGATGACCCAGAATTGTTATTTCATGGAGAATGCAAGTAGTTACTAAAACACACATGTCAGGAGAGGTGACAGGGCCCCTTTAAATATGGGTGCGATACACCCAACTGTAGAAGCCCATTTCAGGGATCTGATGTGATACAACAGGAAGATTAATAGAAGAGGAGTATGACACATCTGACCTGCAAGGTCCCACCCATGGTGGATCCCGTGTTACCCTTGTGTAGGATTTCTCATTCATTGTAATCCTGCATGTGATAATGATGAGATGACTGCTGACTGAGATATGAGCTCTACAGGACAGGAAGCATTAGGGCATTAGGCTGAGTGGTCAGTGTGAAAACTTCAGAATATATTAGTGACATGGAAAATGAAAAAAAATATATATATATATCACCCCCCAAAAAATTCTTAACTTAAAAATTTTAATTCAAATAATCGGTTGTGATGACACATTCCTTTTCCACTTTTCTGCAGAAGAACTATTGGTGTTGCATTATTTTTGCCGTAGAAGAAAGTCCTCTATTACCCGAGGTTGCCTCTGGCAATTAAATCGGGGTCAGATCTGGTTGTTTCGTGGCCTAATTCTGTTCGGATTGCGCACCCTAACCTAAAAATATTAGGATCAAAATCTCCATTTTTTCCTTCTTCCATTTGGGGCTGACTTTGTCAACGCAGCCGGTTCACCTTTGAATGATCCGTGGCTTTTTCACAGTGCTACACCCTCATCTTATCCCAATACACAAGGAACGCTTCCAGCTCTGCTACATCTGCATGCTTTATCGTGCATTCCCACAGCGTTGCTATGGACTGGCGTTTGAACAAAACTTTTTCCTATTTAAAGGTCCTTCCCCCCTTCCTTCATTGAACCCTGGAGGCTGCGCTCATCCGCCTAACAAATGGCAGTATCATAGGTTGACTTTCGGAACCCTACATCGTTCACTTCCACAAACAGGTTGCTAGGTGAGATCTTCGCTTCCCAAAAAAAAAAAATGGACCCCTTGCGAACCTAAAAGGCGAAAAAAAAAAAAAGGGAACGATTACCTAAATACATACAGTCACTATAGGCTGTGGAAGGAATGTGCTTGATTAATTCCCAGTCTGTTAGCTCAGTCCATCCAGAGCAGATCTTTGCTGGATGTCTAGGAGACAGCAGCGTCCCCCTGCGCTCTGCTATTTCACCAAACCCTGTGAATTCTGCTGGGCTAAGTAAACATTACAGTGCTGCTAATCACATCCAGGGAAGGAGAGCAGCACTTCAGTCCTGGATCTGCTGGAGACCACAGCCCTGACTCCTTCTTATTCCCACTTGCAGCTCCCTCTCTTATCCTCGCAGATATTTTATCTCTTTTTTTTTTATTTTGGGGAGGGGGGGGGTTCCTGAAATGGGACTGTTTATGCAATCTTTGCATTATGTGGCGGTGACTTGTTTGGTGGTGGTCTATGGATTTATGGATGACACTGTAGAGAAAGCAACCAAATCAGAAGGATATTGTAGCAGGATTTTAAGAGCACAAGGAAGCACCAGAAAAGAAGGATACAATGAATTTTCCCTGAGAGTAGAGGAGACCCGGACTACTACAAGCCAGGGATTACTTACAGGGTAAGTGACAAGGTGCAGGGGGGGTGGGGGGCTCCATTCTTTTAGTAGGGTCTTTGATCATCATAATACATGATCTGCACAGCCATTGAGTACCCTGCTCTATAGGCTTTACCGTCCTTCTATATGCATTTAAAGGTAGCAGAGCTGAATTTGTTATCGGATACTTTGTCGTTGCACCATTTATTATACTGTATATTATTAATAGCTAATGCTCTTGCCTTTGGTTTATATGTACACCCCCAAATGCATTGTGATATTGTGAGCATTTGGCCAAATGACAAACTCTACTCTGCTATACTCTGACTTCAGAGGGTATGTTGCTTCTGCACTAGGTACCAAAAAGTCACTGCTTTGGTCACGGTATTTAGACACAGGGCTGAATCTCTGGAAGCCTTCAGCTCACTTAGCTCTGCTATGCTGGAACTTTGTACGGACAGCTTCAATGAGAAATATAGTTGTCCTGTATGAATTTCGAAATAGCTCGCAGAACTTAGAAACATCCCTACTTTTTTTTGCCTTCGCTCTATTGTTCTCTGTTCTCAGCCATTCCATTCTCAGGACCAGTCCAAAAAGAGGGAAAACATTATTTTTTAAAAAGAGAAAAAAATAACAGATCCATGTGCGATACGTGTTTTTTTATTTTCTTTTTGGAACCATTCTGAGAACCGCGTGAAATGCATCTAGAAATGAATTCATCCCCATGACCACCACTTCATCTTCACTTCTGAGACCTCCTTTTCCATCCTTGTCAGAGGGTGATGCTGCTCCTTTAAGAAGGGCTCCTGGGACGGCAATATCCTGAGCCATGAGGCTGCCAAGTGCGTTGCCCCTGGATAGTCTAACCATGGCGTGTCATCTGTGGTGGGTACTGCCCTCGATCATTAACTACCGCACGTTTCCGCAGCTGATCCTTCACTGCTGTCAACAGCCAAGCGCTTTCCCAACACGTTGATATTTTGATTGGCGAGTCAGACCGGGCAGAGTATGCCAAATCTGACCACACGTGATCACACACCCAACGTGCCATGCAGCTACACCCTTACCTGATGAGCTCTGGCACGTCACCCCTCTCCGAGAAGAGTTTAACTCAAGACAGATTTGGATTATTACAACTTGTATTTAAAGGGGCAAAAAAAACTTTTTTTTGCTGTTTATTAACTTTTTCTCAGTTATCAACCTTTTTTGGTTGACTTTTTTATATTGCTGTAGCAGCTAAATATTCTGTCATCACTCATATCAGTCCCTGCCCCCACTGGGGCTCATAACGTAAATTCTAAATTAATTCATACGGTTCCCTTCACACATAGGGGGAGATTTTTCTGGCGGAAAAAAAAGTTGCAAGCCCCTTGTTTGCAAATTTTTAAATGCCATTGCGACAATACTGTGGTGTTCCTATGCCGTCTTCGCCACTTTCCAGAAAGGACGAGGGCGGGAGGGGGCAGGGCGAGTGGGGCCGATACATTTGTCTTCATATATATCCGTTTTTTAGCGTAAAAAAAAAGACAGAGATCTACTGCAGCTCCAAACTGCCATAGAATTCTGTTTAGGTGCATGGACTGCCGGAGGATGCGCCTAATTTATGATGAGGCTTGCGACTTATCATAAATTAAGTGCATTCTCCAGCAGCACAGGGGCTATCATAGACTGGCATTTTATTAACATTATACATTTTTTGGCAGTGTTTTTTTCAATGATTTTTTTTCTTGCTAAATCAGGCATTGTGCAACTACCATAGAGATGACTAAGAGAAAAACTCCTGAAAAACTGCCATACCCAGAGCAGGCTGCCTTTTGCCAACAGCGCTGAAAATGCACAAATGCAACACCAAAAATGATATGCAAAAATTACTTTGTTTATAGTGAATTTTGTAATTCACTATACTGTAGACTTTAAAGCAACTGGACAAATAAAAATGCTATGTCATTTATTTTTTTATGTGGCGTACCCAGAGAAAATCCATGTAGACTAAGGGAGAACATGCAAACTCCATACAGACAAAGGAAGGACATGCAAACTCCATGCAGACAAAGGGAGAACATACAAAGTCCATGCAGACAAAGGAAGAACATACATACTCCATGCAGACAAAGGGAGAACTTACAAAGTCCATGCAGACAAAGGAAGAACATACATACTCCATGCAGACAAAGGGAGAACATACAAAGTCCATGCAGACAAAGGAAGAACATACATACTCCATGCAGACTAAGGGAGAACATACAAAATCCATGCAGACAAAGGGAGAACATTCAAAGTCCATGCACACAAAAAGAGAACATACAAACTCCATGAAGACAAAGGAAGAACATACATACTCCATGCAGACTAAGGGAGAACATACAAAATCCATGCAGACAAAGGGAGAACATACAAGTTCCATGCAGAGAAAGGGAGGACATAAAAATTCCATGCAGACAAAGGGAGAGCATGTACACGCCATGCAAAGGAGGAATATACAAACTCAGTGTAGAAAAAGGGAGAACATCCAAACTTTATGCAGACAAAGGGATAACATGCAAGCTCCATGCAAAGGGAGAACATACATACTGCATGCAAACAAAGGGAGAACATTCAAACTCCTTGCTGACAAAAGGAGAATATACAAACTTCATGAAAAGTTGGCTTCAAACCCATGACCCCAGCATTACAAGACAATAGTGCAGCCACTGAGCCACCATGCTACCTGGTCAATCAATGGGATTTCTGAAACTGGACAACCTTGTAGCTACAGTAGGTGTCAAGGAGGTCTTCCTATCCAACATGGCATATATGATGCTGGGGTGAGGGCACTTGAACCTACCCCCTCACATCCACAGTGTAATCTCTTCCCTGAAGCCAGAATCATCTCTTTTCAATCATCTCACCTATCTCCAGTTCTGAAAATCTCAGACATAGCTCAGGTTCTCCTGTTGTCAAGAGCCCATGATCCGCCTCCCCATCATGCGTCTCTAAAGTTTACCATGATAGCCGATGAGTGTTTCGACTACAGCTACCAAACCTGATTCCCCCAGTTACTAACAAGTTTGGCTCTGCTATGTCTATGCTTGGAATATTCATGCATGCACTGTATGCAAGAAGGTGACATACTTCATAGGGTTTGATTGGCTGTGGACATTATAACCTGGGGGATAGATAGGGGGTAGCATATGCTCCGGGTGCCTATAACCCAGTGCTTGGGCAGAAAACTCAATCTTTGCCCCAGGTAATGGAAATCCAAGCTGTGACTGTGTTTAACAGCAATTGCATCACCCTCGATGGCTCCCTAGGCAGCCGCCTACTCTGCCTACCCCAGCTCCACATAGATGTGATATCAGAAGCTCTTTCTATAAGCTGCAAACTTTAGGTTTATTACTCCTTTAAATGGCTGATTACGATCTGTTAAATCCGCAGGAGAAGGTTGATGGATTTTTCTTTCTGTGGATATCAGATAAAGCGGCAGCCGGGGGCTTTTCTCCAGCTGTTAATAACCTGTTAATGTTAAGGAGTGCACTCAGTATTAGCTGCAGGTCCTTCTGCTGGTCGCACTGGGATTTCCTATTTATATCTGGCAATTGGCCGTTTTTTTGAGCGGAAAAAGATGTGACTCTTGTGGATGCTCCATAGCAGCAAGCGAAAAAATAATGGCACTGCCATCAGAGCTGGCATTGCGCTACTCTGTCATTCATCGTGATTGTAGGTGATTAGTTTCAATTTGGGTATAAGTGGTGGCAATGAGCAAAATTATAAGTTTCTTCCCAGATGAGTTTATGGGGTAGGAGCTGGGAAGACGCAGCGCTGTAGAGACTCCAGAGACAGACATAACGGTGATGAATTTCTTCAATATATTTTTTATACTGAAAATCACGAAGCACTAGATATATATCGTAAGTGCAAAGACTGCTTGAGGCGAAATCATCTTTCAGCATTAGCGCCCCTAGAGTCTGCCTCAAATATATTGCATTTCATGTACGATGGGAAGTTATATCGAGTTCTTAAAGTGGAAGAAGAAAGAAGAAAATTCCCATGGAATACTAGGTAGGCTTTAAAGGGCACTTGTCAGCAAAATCAACCCTATTAAACCAGACACGCTACCTTGTAGGGTTGATCGTGCTGATTAAAATTATACTGGTCTTGTGAAAATCGATTGTGGCGTTTTGGAGAAGAAAGACTTTTATTCTTTCTGCAAATGCAGGCTTCAGTGCAGTGAGGGGCGGGGCCTCGACCCTCTGCTTTACAATGCTGGCCACACCTCTTGGGACACATTTGAGAAAGGAATTTTTTCTCGGGAAAGGCACAACCGATTTTCACAAGACAGGTGTTATTTTGATCCGCAGGATTTATCCTACCAGACTGAGTTGGTCCTGCTTAGAGGTGCCCTTAAAAAGGGTCTCCAGTTTAAAAAAAACAGCTCCTTCACAGGGAAATTAAACACTTGATCCCAGGTTTTCCCACAGGTTACAACTGTTGCATTTTCTAAAATGTACGAATTCTCCAAAATGGTCTAGTGATTTGTGAGATAAAATATGTGTAGCTTGGGGTGGGGATGGGAGGCTGACACGGTAGTACTGGGTACCATGGAAGAGGGCACCAACCAACTACTCAACCATGATCAGGCTGTTTAGATACATAGTACAAACTTCAACAAAACGAAAGTAGCTGATAACTGAGAGAAGAGAATAATCTTTTGGGTCAATGACCATTCTCCAGAAATCTAGTAGCTGTAACCTGTAATATCGTTATACTTCAGAAATGCATCCAGGACCTATCATGTCAAGGGGTTAGGACCACCGCTGCACTTCAGATATGAGGTGGCCGGGATGGAGGTTGCTGCCAGTCTCTACATAAGTTCCGAGCTGTCCTACATTTAGACCATTTTCTACGCCTAAACCTGATGGCCCGCCCCCTTCCCTGCCCACTCCGCCCACTTTTTTTATATCTGGGGCGAGCGGGGAAAAGTCGGAGATTGCGGCGCAAAGGACCTTTTGTGCCGCAATCTTCTCCAGAAATACACCTAATATAGGGGTATTTCTGGTAAAAAAAAATGACCCCCCACCCATGTGTTTGTTGCAGAATGCACAGCACAATCCCGCAGCAGAATACGGTACACTGTAAGTGAATGGGTTTTAGAAAGAAATCTACACCCAATTCTAGATTTACTTTGGATTTTCCATTATGCCGCATGACCAATTTGTGGTGGAAATGTAGCAGATTTTCACTGTGGATTTCATTCCTTGGCGAAAATTAGATGCCCCCTGGTTGTCATGTGTATCCTGCAGACACTACATGGTTAATGCCGCACATTGTACTGCATACATTGCTACGAATATTGCAGGCAATGTTGAATCAAATGGGTCAGTAAAAGCTAATCTTCTGTATATTAAAGTTGAAGTGCAACCCCCCCTCAAGACCTCATCCACCTGGCACACTAGGTATTGTGTTTGAGCCTCCTCATTGATTTTCTATTGCGGTTAGCAGTTGATGCATGAATTAATTAGCCTTCCCTTATCAATTAATTAATTCAGCGCAGCAAACCGCAATAGTAAATGAAGCGAGAAGTTCATAAGGAAAGTCATAACCCATTCCTGAGTCCTGAAGTCACTGTACTACCAGGTATTAAACTGTAGTATAAGACCTGTCTCCTTAATGCTAAAGGATATGTGCTCGTGGCCGCAGCCTGCTCTGCTGGTGGACTACTTGTATTAGTTGCTCCTCCTAGGGTAAGAGGGTAAGAATTTCCTTGTAATAGTAGCAAGAAGGGTGAAGCATAAATGCAAAATATCTATTTTTCTAATGCAAATATGATATTTGCATTAGAAGGTATGGATTCTGCAAAGCAACTTAGGCTACTTTCACACTTGCGTCAGAGGATTCCGGCAGGCAGTTCCGTCGCCGGATGCGGCAACCTGGACGCAAACGGATGCATTTGTCAGATGCGGATCCGTCTGACAAATGCATTGAAATACCGGATCCGTCTCTCCGGTGTCATCCGGAAAAACGTATCCGGTATTTTTTTTCCCCACAGATTAAAAGGTCTGCGCATGCGCGGACCAGAAGAACGGATCCGTCAATGCGGCACTAATACACTTCAATGGAAATTAATGCCGAATCCGGCATTCCGCCAAGTGTTTAGGATTTTTGGCCGGAGAGAAAAATACAGCATGCTGCGGTATTTTCTCCGGCCAAAAAACGTAAGAGGGACTGAACTGAAGACATCCTGATGCATCCTTAACGGATTGCTCTCCATTCAGAATGCAATAGGATAAAACGGATCAGTTTTTTTCCCGGTATGTAGCCCCTAGGACCAAACTCAATACCGGAAAAGAAAAACGCTAGTGTGAGAGTACCCTTAGCACTAGTATGGTTCAGTTTTTGGCAACATGACATCACAGAGTGACATTACATCTGGGTAAAGAGCATGAACAGAGTGCTGTGTCATACCCATCAGATTAAGAAGCTTTAAAAACTATAGACAACTTTGGGGGAAGTTTTTGTTATGATTACATTTTACTCATTTTGGGCTTAAAATAATTCAATAATTTTAATTGGTCTTTATTAAAACATTTTCAGCAGTTTCTGAGATACAAGAGATACAGTCTATTTTCAAGCTGTCATGCTGTGTTTTCTTTGAATCCCATCATCTAACTGCTCATGTGTAGCTCTTAATTCTGATCTCCTGACCCCATAAACACTTATTTAAGCCATATTCTTATCAGTTTGAGGCCAAAAGATCAGAGATAAGAGCTACACATAAGCCATCAGATGATGGGATTCAAAGAAAGCAGACTGTGACAGCTTGCCGACAGACTAGTCTAGTGATTTTTAACCCCTGTATCTCAAAAACAGCAGAACATTTTTAATAAAAACTAACTGAAAAAATGATTTTAGCCCCAAATCAGTAAAACACAATTATAAAAAAATAGACGCAAAGGTGTCCATAGCCTTTATACTTAAAGGGTCAATGAGTTTTTATAAAACTTTTGATTGGCGGGGGTTTGAGTGCTGAGACCCCCACCAATAACTAAAATAAGACAAGAGAAGTGCTTGCATATGAGCTCTCTCTCCTCGCTGCAGAGGATAGAATCAAGATGGGCCCATAGACTTCTATTGAGCCCATCTCCTAGAGAGCATGATATGTGAGCGATTCTTCCTCTTTGCTCTAGAGATCTGTGGGGGTCTCGATACTCAGACCCCCAGAGAAGGGGACCAGAAGATGGGAGTTGTAGTGGCTATGGCTGCAATTCTAATTCAAAGTGGCATTCCTCACACCGATGCTCCCTAGGGCCAGGACAGCGATAAGAGGGTTCACCCTTTCTTGCGGCACACTCTAATGTTGGGGCTCCTGTCTGATACTCGGGGTACCCTTAGTGCAAGGCAGGAGTTGTAGGCACTGTGGCAGTAAACAAGCCGATTGTAGAAAACTAGAAAAGCTACAATTTCTGGGGAAATTGTGCAAACTGTTCTTGCCTCGACCAGTAGTCTACAACTGGAGTGGGCGGAGTAACTGGGTGGAGTGGCTTGAGTAACTGTTGTGTGGTTGGAGTGGCTGGAGTAACTGTGGAATGGTTGGACTGGGCAGAGTAACTTTCATCAAATTTAAAAAGTGCACATGGCAAGCTTGATAGAGTGAGAAACGCATTTCAACTTTTATTTATTTATATAGCACATTTAATTATTTAATTGCAATGTTGTAGCCCAAAGTGCTTCACAGTTACATTAAAACATACATTTATAAAAATATTAGCAGCCGATTTATGTAGGTTGGCTTGAAAATGAGGGAGTGGTGGCAGTTTAGAAATCATGTCCTGATTTTTCAGCTCACACTCTAGCTTTTGTCACTCTGCTGGCTGCTCACACACCTGGGTTCCTATGGCAACTCACTCTACAGCAAGGGCAGAGAAGAGCGGTTAAAAACAAACTGCTCCAACTTGCTCACTTCACTGGCAGTTGCCATCTTCAAACGGTTGTAGTTTAAAAATAATTATAAATCCTACAGCGAAGAGTTTTATATTGTGAGAATCATAAGACCCAGACCTACATTTTGATGCATAGTATGTCTCTGAAATATTAAAAATTAAGGCACAGTCGCAGTTTAGAAATTGCCCTTCAAATTTGAGGTGGCTAGAGTTTCAATGAATGTCAATGAGTTGCAAACAAATGTTTATATTGTGAAAACTATCAGGACTATGGCTTAGCCGTGGACATTTTTAGTGGCAACAGGGATAGCTGAACATTTTGATATAAGATTTGTGTAGGTGGGCTTGAAAATGAGGGAGTAGTGGCAGAAATCATGAGAAATCATGAGAACCAAACAATACCTCAGACCATATAAAATAATATCTCAGGGGGTCTAGTCTGTAATACAAGAACACCAATACTCGTATCAACCAATAGCCCCATACAAATACTCATGAGACATGATCTATAAAATATAGTACAAAAGTTTATTAGATATATTTAAATCCATATTAAGGTGAAGACAAACAATGGGGGAAGATGTCAAACCCACCCAAAACCCCTGTCTACAAAGACGGGCTAGAGGCTCCCAGAAAACAAGTACCCACCAGATATAAATCACAGTATAATTATACACACCAAAGGCTAAAATCAATCCTGTGAGGACTGAAGGACACAATGGTGTCTAACTGCTAGCCACTTGTGAGTATCAAAACCTTGAGAGCTTCAAGGAAGAATAATTGATACAGAACTGGCAAAATAATAGAAAGCCAGTTACCAAAGCTGAGCCCTAATAACAAGTGACACACAAATGGGTAGCAGTAGTAAAAAGCAAATAGTAATAGTCAATTACCCTTGGTGGATACAAAGACCAAGGCCCCGGCACCGCTGCTACCTCAACGCGCATTTCGCCAACCCGCTGGCTTTTTACTACTGCTACCCATTTGTGTGTCACTTGTTATTAGGGCTCAGCTTTCTATTATTTTGCCAGTTCTGTATCAATTATTCTTCCTTGAAGCTCTTAGGGTTTTGATATATTTGGTATATTACTGTCTATGTAGTGTAAAAACTGTGGGAGGAGTTAGGGTGGTAAATTTGGCTATAATAATAAGAATATGTATGTGAGATAACAGTAAATGGTCTTTCCATGCAAGAACACTCAATAAACAAGTCTTTCTTTACTGGTGAGAATGGGAGTTGTAGTACATCCAACAATATCCAACCTTTCCAAGATAATCACAGGAGTGCAAAACTCTCAAAAATAAGTATTACAGTTCCCACGGTGGGGTGCAAATCCTACAAACAGTTGGCTTATCCAAAACATAAGTATGAAAGGTGCCATTAACTGTTCATCCTTCCACAATCAGCAACCTTTATAACCATAATGAGCAAACAACTTGCTTACACAAACGACCTTGTGTTTCTAGACAGTCTAGAAATGTTTTTCCTCGGGGACTGTTCTTTCAGCAGCAGGAGCTGAGTTGAACTATCATCTGCCCTGAATGGCAGAAAACTCCCTCAGAGGGGGAAAGATAAATCCCTCTGCTGAGTCTGGGTATAATTAACCAATCAGTGACACCTACAGACAGTTTTTAGGTATACAGTGGATATAAAAAGTCTACACACCCCTGTTAAAATGCCAGGTTTCTGTGATGTAAAAATATGAGACAAGGATAAATCATTTGAAAACTTTTTCCATTTTTAATGTGACCTATAAACTGTACCACTCAATTGAAAAACAAAATGAAATCTTTTAGGTGGAAGGAAGAAAAAATATAAAATAATAATAATAATATGGTTGCATAAGTCTGCACACCCTTAAACTAATACTTTGTTGAAGCACCTTTTGATTTTATTACAGCACTCAGTCTTTTTGGGTATGAGTCTATCAGCATGGCACATTTTGACTTGGCAAGATTTGCCGACTCTTTTTTGCAAAAGCACTCCAAATCTGTCAGATTGTGAGGGCATCTCCTGGGCACAGCCCTCCTCAGATCACCCCACAGATTTTTAATCGGATTCAGGTCTGGGCTCTGGCTGGGCCATTCCAAAACTTTAATCTTCTTCTGGTAAAGCCATTCCTTCGTTGATTTGGATGTATGCTTTGGGTCGTTGTCATGCTGAAAGATGAAGTTCCTCTTCATGTTCAGCTTTCTAGCAGAAACCTGAAGGTTTTGGGCCAATATTGACTGGTATTTGGAACTGTTCATAATTCCCTCTAGCTTAACTAAGGCCCCAGTTCCAGCTGAAGAAAAACAGCCCCTTGGCATGATGCTGCCACCACCATGCTTTACTGTGGGCATGGTGTTCTTTTGGTGATGTGCAGTGTTGTTTTTGGGCCAAACATATCTTTTGGAATTATGGCCAAAAAGTTCAACCTTGGTTTCATTAGACCATAACACCTTTTCCCACATGCTTTTGGGAGACTTCAGATGTGTTTTTGCAAAATGTAGCTTGGCTTGGATGTTTTTCTTCGTAAGAAAAGGCTTTCGTCTTGCCACTCTACCCCATAACCCAGACATATGAAGAGTACGGGAGATTGTTGTCACATGTACCACACAGATAGTACTTGCCAGATATTACTGCAGCTCCTTTAATGTTGCTGTAGGCCTCTTGGTAGCCTCCCAGCCCAGTTTTCTTCTCGTCTTTTCATCAATTTTGGAGGGACATCCAATTCTTGGTGATGTCACTGTTGTGCCATATTTTCTCCACTTGGTGATGACTGTCTTCACTGTGTTCCATGGTATATCTAATGCCTTGGAAATTCTTTTGTACCCTTCTCCTGACTGATACCTTCTAACAATGAGATCCCTCTGATGCTTTGGAAGCTCTCTGTGGACCATGGCTTCTGCTGTGGGATGCGACTAAGAAAAGTTCAGGAAAGACCAACTAGAGCAGCTGAACTGTATTTGGGGTTAATCAGAGGCACTTTAAATGATGGCCGGTGTATGCTGACTCCTATTTAACATGAATTTGAATGTGATTGCTTAATTCTGAACACAGCTAAGCTACATCCCCAGTTATAAGAGGGTGTGCATACTTATGCAACCACATTATTATAGCTTTTTTGTTTTCTTTCCTCCACCTAAAAGATTTCATTTATTTTTCAATTGAGTTGTACAGTTTATAGGTCACATTAAAAGTTCTGAAATTATTTATATTTGTCTCATTTTTTTACATCACAGAAACCTGACATTTTAACAGGGGTGTGTAGACTTTTTATATCCACTGTACATACAAAGCATACTGCAAAGAATGCAAATCAGTCTTGTTTATTTCCATAGACTGACAGTTTGTCCGCATGTAACACGACGATGTATATCTATGTCTGTCAGACATGACCGGGAAAGGCTTTCAGCTCTGCTTCTCTGACCAGAAGACACTGACAGGAAGCACTTTCGAGGGATGGAATGAGTGGCTTTTGGTATTGTGGTAGTATTCTTTTCATTCATTCAAGTGAATAGCTATTCACAGGGTGGATTTGACATTTTTGAAGCCGTAAAAAAAATTGCAGCAGTAGGATGTGCCTCATTGCACCGCTAATCACTGTCCTATTGGCCCATTAAGCTCTGCCCCCATTAATGCCTCCAGTAGTAATACAATCTGCTATAGTGCCTCCAGTAAAATAAAAGCCCATAAAATGTCACCAGTTATAATAATGCCCCCTATGGTACACCAGTAATAATAATGCCCCCCACAGTGCCCCCAGTTGTAATACAGCTCACTATAGTGCCCCAGTAATAATAATGTCCCTGAAGTGTAATCAATTGTAATAATACCCCCTATAGTGTCCCAGTAATAATAATGCCCCTAAAATATAATCAATTATAATAATGCCCCCTATAGTACCCCAGTAATAAAAATGCCCCTTATAGTGCCAACAGTAGTAATAAAGCCTCCTATAGTGCCCCGGTAATAACAATGTTCCCTATGGTGCCTCTAGTAGTAATAAAGTCCCCTATAGTGCCCAAGCAATAATAATGCCCAGTAGTAATAAAAAACCCTATAGTGCCCCAGTAATATAAATACCCCCTATAGTTCCCCCAGTAGTATTAAAGCCTTCTATAGTGCCCAGTAATAAAAATACCCCTATAGTGCACCCAATAGTAATAAAGCCCTCTATAGTGCCCCAGTAATAAAAATGCCCTTTAGGGCTCTTTCACACGAGCGGATGCCATGCGGGTAATCCGCTGCATGAAAGAGAGCCAAGCCCCGCTCCAGACAGCAGAGACACGGAGCATTAACAGGATTGATAATGCTCCGTGCTTCTCTGTGATCTTTTTACTACAAAATCACAGTGAGATAAAGTATAGTAATAACGTCCCTAAACTGTCACCAATTTTAATAATGCCCCTATAGTGCCCTAGAAATAATAATGCCCCCTATAGTGCCCCCAGTTGTAATAGTGTCCCTAGTAATAATAATGACCCTGAAGTTTCACCAATTATAATAATGCCCCCAGTAGTAATAAGGCCCTCGACTTTCTGTCCTTGTTTCTTTTCTTGTTCTGTATGGCCTTCAGTGGTTTAGCAGGCTACAATAGTGCGGACCGCAGAAGCCTTTCATGCGGAAAAATGTCAGGAAACTGTAGAAACACCGTCATTTGCTTGTCAGTATTTACACGGCCTCTTTGGCAGGTGAGGGTCAGCGAGCCTTGTACACAGCTGCTAAAAGAATTCTTGTGGTAGTGCAGCAGGTGTGGGAGAACAGTCCACGTATTACACCGCCCGTTATTTCAAATCCCAGTGGTCTCCAGCTTGTGCCTCTGCAGCTGTTGCAAGACTACAATTCCCAGCATTCCTTTATAGTCGAAGGCAGCATTGCTGCAGTCATTCTCTGACTTGGACACCTAGTAATTCTGCAATTATTCTAATCACAATGATAGGGGCGTAGCTAGAACTAACTGGGCCCCACAACTGACTGGGCCCCACAATCTGTTCTGTAGATTGTATTATTTCTGCTTATAACATAGTTAGAAGGGAAAATAATAGCATTCTGTATACAGAATGCATAGTAAAATAGCGCTGGAGGGGTTAAAAAATAAATAAATAATAATTTAACTCACCTTAGTCCACTTGATCGCGATGCCCGGCATCTCCTTCTGTCTCCTTTACTGAACAGGACCTGTGGTGAGCATTCATTACAGGTCAAGGACCTGTGGTGACGTCACTCCGGTCATCACATGATCCATCACCATGGTAAAAGATCATGTGATGGATCATGTGATGACCGGAGTGACGTCACCACAGGTCCTTGACCTGTAATGAATGCTCACCACAGGTCCTGTTCAGTAAAGGAGACAGAAGGAGATGCCGGGCATCGCGATCAAGTGGACTAAGATGAGTTAAATTATTATTTATTTATTTTTTAACCCCTCCAGCGCTATTGTACTATGCATTCTGTATTCAGAATGCTATTATTTTCCTTATAACCATGTTATAAGGGAAAATAATAATGATCGGGTCCCCATCCCGATCGTCTCCTAGCAACCGTGCGTGAAAATCGCACCGCATCCGCACTTGCTTGCGGATGCTTGCGATTTTCACGCAACCCCATTCACTTCTAAGGGGCCTGCGTTGCGTGAAAAACGCAGAATATAGAGCATGCTGCGATTTTCACGCAACGCACAAGTGGATGGAGCGCCAGAGATAGCCGAGAGATAGCAACTCCATCCACTTCAGGGGAGCTCCACAGGGTACGGGGCCACCGTTCTCGAGATCGGTCCCAGAGGTAGGACCACTGCCGATCTGATAGTTATCCCCTATCCTTTGGATAGGGGACAACTATTTATAACCGGAATACTCCTTTAATCTATAAAAAGAAAGTTTGTGGTGGAAGCTGCAGTCATTTAAAGAGATAGACTAGGGATTAGCGCGAATATTCGAATAGCAAAATATTCGTACGAATATTACAACTTTGTAAATTCGCTAATATTTTGAATATATTAAAATATATTCGTTCTAACGAATATTATTTTTTTTCCATCTGAACCCATTAGTCATATTAGTAATTTACTTTAATATCACTAAATTAGTGCTAGTAATTTAGGATCACAAATTTTGTGACAGTAAAAATTACTACAATCACTGATGGGTTGGCTTGGTAGAATTGTCGAATATAGCGCTATATTCTCTATCTTTGTCTATTCGACCAAGCCAACCCAATAGCATACAGCCCTTAGGCTACATGCACACGAACATATGTGTTTTGCAGTCCGCAAAAAAAAAACGGATGACGTTCCGTATGGCATTCTTTTTTTTGCGGATCCATTTTTTTTTCGAATCCATTGTAATACAGGGAGTGCAGAATTATTAGGCAAGTTGTATTTTTGAGGATTCATTTTATTATTGAACAACAACCATGTTCTCAATGAACCCAAAAAACTCATTAATATCAAAGCTGAATATTTTTGGAAGTAGTTTTTAGTTTGTTTTTAGTTTTAGCTATTTTAGGGGGATATCTGTGTGTGCAGGTGACTATTACTGTGCATAATTATTAGGCAACTTAACAAAAAACAAATATATACCCATTTAAATTATTTATTTTTACCAGTGAAACCAATATAACATCTCAACATTCACAAATATACATTTCTGACATTCAAAAACAAAACAAAAACAAATCAGTGACCAATATAGCCACCTTTCTTTGCACGGACACTCAAAAGCCTGCCATCCATGGATTCTGTCAGTGTTTTGATCTGTTGACCATCAACATTGCGTGCAGCAGCAACCACAGCCTCCCAGACACTGTTCAGAGAGGTGTACTGTTTTCCCTCCTTGTAAATCTCACATTTGATGATGGACCACAGGTTCTCAATGGGGTTCAGATCAGGTGAACAAGGAGGCCATGTCATTAGATTTTCTTCTTTTATACCCTTTCTTGCCAGCCACGCTGTGGAGTACTTGGACGCGTGTGATGGAGCATTGTCCTGCATGAAAATCATGTTTTTCTTGAAGGATGCAGACTTCTTCCTGTACCACTGCTTGAAGAAGGTGTCTTCCAGAAACTGGCAGTAGGACTGGCAGTTGAGCTTGACTCCATCCTCAACCCGAAAAGGCCCCACAAGCTCATCTTTGATGATACCAGACCAAACCAGTACTCCACCTCCACCTTGCTGGCGTCTGAGTCGGACTGGAGCTCTCTGCCCTTTACCAATCCAGCCACGGGCCCATCCATCTGGCCCATCAAGACTCACTCTCATTTCATCAGTCCATAAAACCTTAGAAAAATTAGTCTTGAGATATTTCTTGGCCCAGTCTTGACGTTTCAGCTTGTGTGTCTTGTTCAGTGGTGGTCGTCTTTCAGCCTTTCTTACCTTGGCCATGTCTCTGAGTATTGCACACCTTGTGCTTTTGGGCACTCCAGTGATGTTGCAGCTCTGAAATATGGCCAAACTGGTGGCAAGTGGCATCTTGGCAGCTGCACGCTTGACTTTTCTCAGTTCATGGGCAGTTATTTTGCGCCTTGGTTTTTCCACACGCTTCTTGCGACCCTGTTGACTATTTTGAATGAAACGCTTGATTGTTCGATGATCACGCTTCAGAAGCTTTGCAATTTTAAGAGTGCTGCATCCCTCTGCAAGATATCTCACTATTTTTGACTTTTCTGAGCCTGTCAAGTCCTTCTTTTGACCCATTTTGCCAAAGGAAAGGAAGTTGCCTAATAATTATGCACACCTGATATAAGGTGTTGATGTCATTAGACCACACCCCTTCTCATTACAGAGATGCACATCACCTAATATGCTTAATTGGTAGTAGGCTTTCGAGCCTATACAGCTTGGAGTAAGACAACATGCATAAAGAGGATGATGTGGTCAAAATACTCATTTGCCTAATAATTCTGTACAGGGTGTAAGGCCTATCCTTGTCCGCAAACTAGAAAAAAATAGGACATGCACTATTATTTTTGCGGAGCAACGGAACGGACATACTGATGCGGACAGCACACGGTGAGCTGTCCGTGTTTTTTGCGGACCCATTGAAATGAATGGGTCCGCATCCTATCCGCAAAAAAAACCAATCAGACACGGAAACAAAATACGGTCTTGTGCATGAGGCCTTATGCGACCTGTTTGACTCGCATATGTAATTGCCTATTTGTCGCATAACATAAACTATCCTACAGAAAGAGGGAAATTATAAATCAGTAACGATTCTCATTACTGATTTATAACTTTCCTCTTTATGTACAGCACTATATTAGCTAAATTGCAGTCTATATGTGTATATTACGAATATTCGCTATATTGCTATAACTTCGATTTTTAGAGTATTACGAATATTCGAAAAAACGAAGTTATTGCAATATAGCGAATATTCGTAATATACACATATAGACTGCAATTTAGCTAATATAGTGCTGTAGTATTTTTTTTTCTCTTCTGAACTTAATTTTTGGAAAAAATTGACACTATTAAAAAAAAATACTACAGCACTATATTAGCTAAATTGCAGTCTATATGTGTATATTACGAATATTCGCTATATTGCTATAACTTTGTTTTTTCGAATATTCGTAATATTCTAAAAATCTAAGTTATAGCAATTACAGCGAATATTCGTAAAATACACATATTAGCCAACCAATATGAAAGTTGCCTTTTACAGTTTAAAGAAAATCGCAATACGCAAAAAATTAAATCGCATATTATTCAAGATAAATAGAATAATGACGAATATTCGATTTCGACGAATATAAGACGAATATTCAATCGAATATTCGCGAAATATTGCGAAATCGAATATGGCACCTCCCGCTCATCACGAATATAGACAACTGAACTATCATAAATGAGAGAAAATGAATAGCAAGTGAAGGGAACACTCTACTAATGTATTTCTTTGTACCCGTGCTTCAAAAATGTCACTTGTGATAAAATAACAGCATAGAAATGCTTTTGGAAGATGTCCAGACGTTACATGTATTATAGAGAGACTGAACATAATATAATTCTTTTTGCCATTTATTTTACAGATTAATGCAATCTTTTGTTCTCTTTTATCAGGCACTTTGGGCACTGGGGGTCGGTGACTGTAATAGAATATCCCTCCCCATGATTATATCTACAGAGAAATGTCCGGAGACATTTACAGAAAATTGTGTATATTGTACATCATGGGTGTCAAACATGCAGCCCGCGGGCATGCGGCCCGCAATGAATATCTTTGCGGCCCGGCAAAGATGCAGCATCGCAGACTGCTATGTATGAGCCGGGAGAGAGGAGGGGCTGGAGTCCGTAACTAGGGGCGGGGCCCGGTGCAGTCACTGTACTCTTACACCGGGCCCCGCCGCTCACCAAAGTATTTATAAACGTGAATCCTTATCCTGTTATTAAGTTGAACTAACGCTGCGCTCTCCCATGTTCCCATGTTCCCCTGTATCCCCACAGCACTTACTTAAGCTTCCATAGCAGGCAGAGCGGACGGCAGCAGTAACGTCACTCACTGACGTCGAGCGCCTGATCCGCCCACTTTATGAATGAAGCAGGCGGAGCAGATGCGCGACGTCAGTGAGTGACGTTACTGCTGCCGTCCGCTCTGCCTGCTATGGAAGCGTGTTCGTAAGTGCTGTGGGGATACAGGGGAACATGGGAGAGGGCAGCGTTAGTTCAACTTAATAACAGGATAAGGATTCACGTTTATAAATACTTCGGTGAGCAGAGGGCCGGTGTATTGGGGGACACTGTTATTAGGGGGATCTGTGGATGACATATAGCAGTGTCATCCACAGATCCCCCCCATAACAGTTCCATCCACAGATCCCCCCACCTCATAACAATGCCATCCACAGATATCCCACCCCATAGCAGTACCATCCACAGATATCCCACCCCATAACAGTTCCATCCACAGATCCCCCACCTCATAACAATGCCATCCACAGATCCCCCATAACAGCACCATCCACAGATCCCCCACCCCATAACAATGCCATCCACAGATCCCCCCACCCCATAACAATGCCATCCACAGATATCCCACCCCATAGCAGTACCATCCACAGATCCCCATAACAGTGCCATCCACAGATCCCCCATAACAGTGCCATCCACAGATCCCCCATAACAGTGCCATCCACAGATCCCCCATAACAGTGCCATCCACAGATCCCCCACATGACAGTGCGTCATCCACAGATCCCCCATAATAGTGTCATGCACAGACCACCATTAATTCAAAGCCCACCAAAAGCACAACTTTTGGTTAAAAATATGTTTTTCTTATTTTCCTCCTCAAAAACCTAGGTGCGTCTTATAGTGAAGTTTAATATTTGTATATATATATATAGGTCTCACCTGTGTTATTGGGCAACGGGATGTTGGGGGTCAGCAGTCATGAAACAACAATGTTGTTCTATGAAAATGTACGATTTTTTTTTTTTTTGATGCGGCCCACATAAACTTAAATTTTGTTTTTTGTGGCCCATGTTAGCCTTTGAGTTTGACATGCTTGTTGTACATTGAAAAAAATCTTTCTGTCTGTCTATCCATCTATGTAAAGAGAGAGAGAAAGATTTATTAGAGATACCCATGGCAAAAAAAAAATGGAAATGGTCTGGCCAGAAACAGGGGTTTGTAATGAAGGGGCCACCTGTGTCTGGATGATGGACAACAAAACTATGGGAGCTGCTTTTGCTTGTCAGCAGATTAAACTATTTGGGCTGTCCAGAGCCTCTGCTTCTAATACTTCCTAACAGCTAGGTCCAAGCAGACTAGATGGTGGGCACTTACTCAAAATTACCATCCTGCTTCTCTCAGTCCAGTGATGTGGCCCCTCTCAAAGTCTGTCAACTGAGCAAAAGGTCTTCGAGACATGTCTAGCACGATCTCCCACCAATAGGTACACTACCCAAAAGTAGCCTCTGAAAGCCTTCTACGCCCTCTTGTGCCCAGACCCAATGTCTAATCAGACCACACCTGTAATCATTTACATACACCGACGAGCAAAAGGGTAACAATGTTTTGAACTTTTGACTTTCAGGCTCCATATCTCATCATCCACTACAGCTTCGAACGGGAGACTACCATAATTTCATAGACAATCATCTTGGCTATCTCATACATAAATTGGACTTGCAACTACTTAGCATATGATTAGTTATGCAGATTATTGTCATGTAACTGCATTGTTACAGTTTTGCTCCTAAAATTCAACATTTTAAGTTGTTTTGTAAATCCATCTTTGGCTTTCAACACTGCTGAAATCCTTCTGGGCATGCTCTCGATCAGATTCAAACATGTCTCGATCGAAATCTGTTCCCAGGTCTCTTCTACACATTCCCAATGTTGGTGCATCCCGGTCGACTCACTTGGGTACGAATACAGCTTTTTCTTCAACTCGTCTTGTAAGGATAATTTCACACTTGCGTCAAAGTTTTCCGGCATTGAGTTCCGTCATAGGGGCTCAATACCGGGAACAAACTGATCAGTTTTATCCCCATGCATTCTGAATGGAGAGCAATCCGTTCAGGATGCACCAGGATGTCTTCAGTTCAGTCCTTTTACGGTATTTGGACGGAGAGAAAAAACCGCAGCATGCTGCATTTTTCTCTCCGGCCCAAAATCCTGAACACTTGCTGGAATGCCGGATCTGACATTTCTTTCCATTGGAATGTATTAGTGCATTAAAATTGCCACGTTGACGGATCCAGTCATCCAGCCTGTGCATTAAAAATTAAAAATAAATAAATATCGGATCCTTTTTTCTAGATGACACCGGAGAGACGGATCCGGTATTGCAATGCATTTGTGAGACGGATACGCATCCGGTTTCCGTTTGCATACAGATTTCCGGATCCGGCAGGCATTTCTGGTGACGGAACTGCCTGTCGGAATCCAGCAACGCAAGTGTGAAAGTACTAAGATACTCACGTATAGCTCAGCATTGAAATCACCATCAATCCTGGTCAAGTATCCAATATCTTTGACTGTGAAACAACCATGGGCGTAGCTATAGGGGGTGCAGAGGTAGCAGTCGTTACCGGGCCCAGGAGCCTGAGGGGCCCAAAGTACCTTGTGCTATATAAGAGGACACTGGTATTATAGAAACTCGGCCCCACTATTATAGAAAGTACATGCTGGTCAAGTTACACAGGGGTTAGGTCAAGAATTTGGATTGAGGCGGATGCTGTTTCAATTTTTGCCTTAGGTGGCACGAAGGCTATGTGTTTCCCTGTCCCTTGCCACAAAGTAGGGGGCCCAAGCTGAACTCTTGCACCAGGGCCCATGAGTCTTTAGCTACGTCCCTGGAAACAACCCCATATGATCAGGCTTCCTCCACCAAACTTGACGGTTCCCTCAATTTCTCGATCCTTTAGCTGCCTTTTCCCTTGTTTCCTCCAGACCCATTTGCACCCATCAGAGCCCAATCTCATTGCTCCAAATCACCCATTTTCCATCTTCTACTGTTCGTACTTTTTTGCAAACTCAAGCCAATGCTTCTTATGACGATTCCGGACTTTTGTAATGTGTGTCACATGGACGTCTGTGATCTCACTATTACAAAGCATATGAGCCACCTCCACTGCCGTATTTTTCGCACCAGGACTGGTAGACCTTGTGATGAGCCGACTTGTTGACTCCAATGTTTTGCCTGGACGTCCACCTCTTGCTTTGGAATAGATGGGCGGACATTTCATATTCTTTCAACTGTCATGGCTCTCACATGATGCAATTTAGCTATTTTCTTGGGTGAGATACCGCTATCGATGAGCTGGGTGATGCTGTTTCTCTTTTCTTGGGAAATCTTCTTCACGGGTGCTCCTGGATTCGAGCCAGTGACCTTTTGCTTGGGAATCAACCTAATCACACACTGAGCTATTAGGGAATGTGAGAACAGGTTGTAATTTGTAGTATACAAGAAGAAAAAGATTGTTCCACCACCAGGAGCAAAACAGTAAAAATGCAGTAACATGAGAAGAACCTACATAACTAATTATATGCTACATAGATGCAAGTCCAATTTATGTATAAGATAGCCAAGGTGGTTGTCTATAAAATTATGGAAGTCTCACATTCCAAGCTGTAGTGGATGATGAGATATGGAGCCTGAAAGTCAAAAGTTCAAAACATTGTTACCCTTTTGCTCGTCGGTGTATGTAAATGATTACAGGTGTGGTCTGATTAGACACTGGGTCTGGCCACAAGAGAGCGTGAAAGTGCTTCCTCCGCTGCCCTATAAAAAGGCTTTCAGAGGCTACCTTTGGGTAGTGTACCTATTGGTGGGAGATCGTGCTAGACATGTCTCGAAGACATTTTGCCCGGCTGATAGACTTTAAGAGGGGCCACACCACTGAGCCTGAAAGTCAAAAGTTCAAAACATTGTTACCCTTTGGCTCGTCAGTGTATCTTTCTGAGACATAACTGCATGACGAGTTTGGCAGCAATCTGACATTTTTTTCCGGCTGAGTGTATATATAAAATGCATGTGCAGTGACCAGGAAACGGGTACGCTGATGCCACTTTAATGCAGTGACTGGGTCAGGTGTGGATGATAGTCTATGTTTTGTTAGTGCCAATTTCAGCGTGCGCAGAGTACTATCACAGGGCCCTCCCAAGGTGTTATAACGCACATCCCAGGTTAGGAATTCCAGAGTGGTGTAATGGCCTATAATCAGGGCCGGTTCAAGGTGAAATGGGGCCCTGGGGCGAAAAACAATAAGGGCCCCCCCCCACCCCCAAATGCACATTTCTCCAGTCCAACTGACTCCAAACAGAACCAGGACGGGCTAGTAGTACACTGGGACTAAGTGAGTGGGATTTGGGAAACTGGGAATGGATGGATCCGATCCAGTTTAATTAACAATAAGTTTAACCAAACCAACCAACCTACCAGACAGAACTGGTCTGTAGATGTAGACTGTACTTGTGGTCGTGCAAGTGGAACTTGGCTGGCTGCCTGTCTTCAGTCTTCTGTAGGCGGCGGGCTGTGGGCCTTCCCTGGCGCTGGCAGAGACAGAGTCAGACTGTGGGCTGTAGCTGGCTGCCAATGGCGCTTGCTCCCCTTCTTCAAGTTCTCTGCTCTGGGGGGCGGAGCCTGTGGCAACGTCAGCCAGACGCGAGACGTGCCTGCCTGTGCCGTGCATGCCGCTCCAGTCTCGAATCTCTTAAAGAGACAGGCGGTGCAGCGCAGGCAGAGCGGCGGGGGGGCCCCTCCAGACCAGACAGATTAATTACATTAGTCCCTCCAGACCGGATTGCCCGGAACTCCTGCGGGGGGTTATTATTAGCACTGTCTGCAGCGCCGGCACAGTTGTCCCACACAGAATAGAAATAGAATTATAGAATAGTAGTTGCCGGCCGGGGTGCGGGTGCCCACAGAGAGGGCTCTGAGTACTGCTTCTGGCACGACATAGGTTCGCCATCACAGTTGTAGACTGTTCACAATATAGAGCTTTACTTTGAGCTTATAATTACAATTCAATAAATATGTAACCCTTATCATAGGATTTGGAATGGATGCTGCCCATGAGAAGTCAACAAAGTTCTTTCTTCTCTAAAAAAAAAAAAAAAAAAAAACTTCTCACTTTCTGCTGGGAGTTTCAGAACTCTCTTAAAAATCCATTTACACTGTGCGCTACAATATATGGCAACTGTATAAATCAGGCATTACTCGCTAGAGTCAATCCTTCAAAAGAAAATTTACAGCATTCACTGATAATAGGGTCCCCTACACACCCATGCAGTGCCCTCAGTTTTCCTTGCCACTGTGATCAGTCCACCACTAGGGGCAGCTCTGAGCTAAACACAGCAGCAACAAAGTATTCAAAATAATCCATACAGTGCAAAAAAATAAATAAATACAACACAAAAAGAAAAGAAAAAGACTTGAACTGTTCGAGTTTAGTTCTAATGTCCTCATCCAAGGTCTGCAGTGCAATAGTCAAAAATGTATCTAGATTGTCATCTTGTTTCTGTCCGTGGAAGGACATGTATTCAGATCACTATCCAGAGCTAGACGTTTTTCAGACAGTGAAGACGAGAAAACTCAATGACGGTGATTTATTTTGATAAAAATCACTGCGCAGGTAATAGAATTGATAAATGCGCTGCATGTGACAAATAGAGGACAAACGTAACCTACAATTAAAGTTACTTAAGATAGATGTGGACCTGAAGAACGATGGGGTGTGTCTCTATGGAGCTTGTCAATCAATTCAGCCGTGGCTTTTCTGTGTAGATTGGATATGAGTAATTTTTAATTTCTAATAAAAAAATATTAAAGTCGCTGTCTCACTGAGATCGCCCCTTTTAAGATCATGTTGTTCTGGTGACAGACAAGGGTTTTCAAACCGGACAAGACATGGCGGCCACTATAGGACAAGTATAGTACTACAGGATAGCCACATGAATGAATGTCTGACCATGTAGTTCACACTCAGGAGTGGTCTGCTGTTTGTTAGCGGCCGGCCACATTGTCTAGTAGAGGGAGGAACCAGATGTCAGTAACGCCCATTTGTTATTAAAGGGCATATATAAAGGGCTTGTCATAGTTAAAACGACTTCTTTAGGCCTCTTTCACACTACCGCATGGCTATTTCAGTGTTTTGCAGTCAGTTTTTCACGGATCCGTTGTTCCGTTTCTTGTTTCCGTTGTGTTTCCGTTTCGGTTCAGTTTTTCTGTTCCGTTTTTCCGTATGGCATATACAGTATACAGCAATTACATAGAACAAATTCGGCTGGGGATAACATTTTCAATAGATGGTTAAACGGAACGGATACGGAAGACATACGGATGCATTTCCATATGCATTCCATTTTTTTTTTGCGGACCCATTGACTTTAATGGAGCCACGGAACGTGATTTGCGGCCAAATATAGGACATGTTCTATCTTTGCACGGAACGGAGATACGGAAAGACGGAAACGGAATGCATACGGAGTACATTCAGTTTTTTTTGCGGACCCATTGAAATGAATGGTTCCGTATACGGACTGTATACGGAACGCAAAAAACGGCCCGCAAAACGAAAAAACAAAAAACGGTAGTGTGAAAGAGGCCTAAGGCTGCATTCACACATCCGTGGTGTGTTGCGGACCCGCAAATTGCGGGTCCGCAACACACCAGCCCGGCACCCCCATAGAAATGCCTATTCTTGTCTGCAAGCTGCGGACAAGAATAGGACATGCTCCATCTTTTTGCGGAGCTGCGGACCCAAAGATCGGGGCCTGTGTGCTGTCTGCATCCATTCCGCCCCCATAGAGAATGAATGGGTCCGCACCCGTTACACAAAATTGCGGAACGGATGCGGAGCCGTTTTGCGGACGTGTGAATGGAGCCTTAATGTAAAAGGGGCATTTCCCTACACAGACCTAGAATGAAATGATTACAGTCTGGCTACCTTCATCCAACACTAGGGGAGCTTACTGTTTGTGCTCCATATTAACCCCTAAAAAGAGCCGACGACCCCTGGGATCCTAACCTGCTTGCTTTAATACAAAAATCCCATTCACCTCTACACAGTCTTGAAGATGCTCTGCTCCCAGTGCTACCGGTCAATGCAGGACCAGAAAGCAACTTGGTCCCATGACCCTGTGGCCTCAATGTTTGCATGGGCTTAACCCATTAGTGCCCAGCCTTTAAAATGGTTCTCCCATAGAAAAATATTCAGCAGTTTTTAAACCAGCACTTTAATGCATGTAAAATGTATTAGAGCCACTGAGTAATTCCATAACATGTATCTGTATAGCGCCACCTGAGTTTCTTACTTCTCTGACCACCTCGCTGAGGTGGACGCACATGCTCACTTCCATCCTTCAACTACCTCCTGAGCCGTGATAGGAAGAGAGCTGCAGCTGAAACGACACGCCCCGTAATGGCCGGTTTGATATAATTCTAGCAGAGCAATGAATGTGGAGATCTCTGGATCCATGTGAGGTACAGGGCTGGTTCTAGCTTTGTTAGGAAGAGATTGCCATGTACTATATTCCATTAATCATCTAATAACCTGTTTAATAAACAAACAATTTTTTTTCACTGTCTTATTCCAAGTGCTATAACTTTTTTATTTTTCCATCAATGTAGTCGTATGAGGGCTTGTTTTTGTTTTGAGGGACAAGTTGTAGTTTTTAATGTTGCCATTTTGGGGTACAATACACATAAGTTACTGATTAAATGTTATTAACTCTTTTTGGGGAGGGGAACAATAATACTGTTAGGCTACTTTCACACTCGCGTTTTGGCTTTCCGTTTGTGAGATCCGTTCAGGGCTCTCACACGCGGTCCAAAACGGATCAGTTTGCATGCTAATGCATTCTGAATGTAAGTCAATGGGGACGGATCCGTTTTCACTGACACAATCTGGCACAATAGAAAACAGATCCGTCCTCTATTGACTTTCACTGGAGTTCATGATGGATCCGTCTTGGCTATGTTAAATATAATACAAACGGATCCGTTCTGAACGGATGCAGACGGTTGTATTATTTGAACGGATCCGTCCATGATGGATCCGCACAAAACGCCTTAACAGAGTATTGCATTATAAATAACTATATATATTGTGGGGTTTCACTCTGGTAGATAGGGTAAGCAGGCGCAGTACAGAGGCAAAATACAAGTTCTTAACTCAAAACGTCAGTGTTTATTGACACTTGAGGCAATTTCACAAAACAGCACGACTTTGACAGTCTTGGTGTTAATCCACACACAATGGACAGTTCATATAACATAAGTCAACTTGCTGGCAGTACTGCCTCCAGTAGTCCACAGCAGGCTTTAGGGGGCCTGTTTCCCCAGCATGTGACTCTCAGCCCTCCAGCACGGCACAAAGCCTCAGATCCCGAAAACAGAGACATCTCTGCTGAGCCCAGCTGCCTATTTAAGGACAGCCAGGTGCCGCCAAAACCCGGACCGCACTTAAACTCCGGTCCGATATTTGACCTCACCTGGCTGGAAACAAGCCCAGCCGCACATGCTGGGAGGAAAATACCTGCCTTGCCAGACACAACCCCTCACTGTGTCACAATATATATATATATATATATATATATATATATTTATATATATTATAATAACTGTATAAATATAAATATGTATGTGTATATATATATATATACTGTATATGTATTAAGGCATTTGCCTGGATTTGTGGGAGGGGCTGAGGTCCGCCTCCAGCCTATTTAGGGCACCCCCCTTACCTGGCTCCTGCACCGTCTGAGGTCTGAGCTTTGTCCCTCCCACCACTCCACTCATTTACAACTCATTTCTTTTATGTCTTTTACTTGGGTGGGCCCTCTTCTTTCTTAGGCCTACCTCATCCTCGGTTTCGGCACACCACAACCGACTGCATTTCTTTCCCTGCATTCCAGGGATCTTCACTGTACTACCGTAAGCACCTAACACAAATATATATATATATATATATATATATATATATAAATACACATATTGTGTATATCTGCAGCCTGCATATGTTCTGTATCAAGGTCTTTAAATCAATGTGTAGCACTGAGTATTCTGTAAATGATTCTGAAAAATCATCACCCATGAGCAAAGATACAACTTGCAAGGCTCCTCTGCCTGGAGACCTGGCTGAAGGTCATTCTTCTATTCTATAATCGATGGGAAGGAGGTCAAAGGTGGAAAGTATCTGTCCTGAAATCTCTCTATTTTTTTATATTAAAGGGGTTGTGTCACAAAACATATTCTACATTTTTCAAACCAGCATCTAGAGCTGAATATTTTTGTAATTTCACATAATTGAACATTTTGTATAGCCAGCGAGTTATTCAATAAAATGTATCTGTATAGCGCCACCTGCTGTTTGTTCATTTCCTTATTTTTTTGTCCATCTCACTAAGCTGGTCGCACACGCTCAGTTTAAATTTTCAACTGTCACCAGCCATATGTTCTGTTAGATGCTGTGGCAGTGACAGGGAGAGAGCTGCAGCAAAAGCAGACACCTCTGAGCTGCCAGGCTGGGGATAATCTAGCAGAGCAATCGGAGCAATGAATGGGGAGATCTCTGGACCCATGTGAGGTACAGGGCTGGTTCTAGATTTGTTAGAAAGGTAATGTCATGTACTATATGATGTATGGTTTTCATTTTGACATCAATCGTAGCATAACCCCTTGTTAACAGCTCTCTTCTCCAGTCTAATGTGACATATGGAAAGGAGTTATTTGGATGTGGAAGCCCCTTTAATTAAAATATGGTGGAATAATAATAATGATTAGTTAAAGCGGCTCTGCCACCAGGATCAACCCTATGAAACCAGACATACTGCCTGGTAGGGCTCATCATGCCGATTAAAACTATACCTTTCTTTTGTCTGTATGCTAAACAGCTGCAGAGATATCTGCATTTGTATTCGTTCGAGCACCAGGAGGCTGGGATGAATCCTTTGAGCACTACTTTGTAACATCCCTTGAGCTCTGCACACTTCCCCCTCCCCTTGATTGACAGGATGAGACATGCTGAGGGTAGAGCTGTGTCCTTCCATCTACCTATCATATACACTATGTACTATAGCATCACCACACTGGGACCTGCTCATAAAGCTAATCTACATATTACTGCTTTATTCACAAGCACAATATATATATATATATATATATATATATATATATATATATATATAGTGCTCAAAGGATACAGCCCAGCCTCCTGGCGCTCCAATTACTCATTTGCATACGAATAAAAACCAACGGTAGATTTCTCTGCAGCTGTTTAGCATACAGACAAAAGAAAGGTACTGTTTTAATCAGCAAGCTGAGCCCTACCAGTGTTGATCCTGCTGACAGAGCCGCTTTAAATTTTATGTTGGAAAGGCAAAGGGAAACCTGTGATCTTGGCATCAGTGATGGTCAGTTCGCAGTGTTCGCCAGCGAACACATGCGGGCTGCCATCTTTAGTAAGGTTAGACTCACCCGTCCGGCGATGCACAGGTAAGCCCTTACATGTGCCTGTGCCGGGAGCCGGTCTGAAATCAAATGCGGTTACCAGGAGCAGGCAGTTCCGAGAAAAGCCGCCGGGGGCCTTCATCGAGCTGTTCTCGGAACTGCCTGCTCCTGGTGACTGCATTTGATTTCAGACCGGATCCCGGCACAGGTAAGGGCTTACCTGTGCATCGCCGGACGGGTGAGTCTACCTTACTAAAGATGGCAGCCCGCATGTGTTCGCTGGCGAACACGGCGAACTGACCATCACTGCTTGGCGTTTTGAGTTATAACACAGTCAGCATTACCCTGTGTGAGGACATCATACAGTAGACTGTATCTCTGTTCTGTCCATCTTCTGGTCCTGACGGCCGGCGCAGGGCTCCTTCCCTCTGATGCATTATTGAACCATCCTCATAGGCAATGTCCGCTCTCTGGGAAGCATAAAGCACACAGCCAGTGGACAGATTCACTTCATCTTAAACTATTAACTATTTCCCAATATTTCATCTCGTTCCATAACCCGTCTGCCAGAAATTCTGAACACAGCGAGCAATTCTTATACCATTCACTCACCATTAAAGAACTACATCAAGAGCATTGCCATAGTTCGCAGATGCAGCATTGAGGATAAGTGTTTTTTTTCCATTTACCATTTAAATTCTTCTTTTTGTGCCCTCCTGCCAATCCATGCACTGCAGTGCTCACTGAAATAGAGGAAATCTAGATCACTGTTCATCCTGTGCCTCCTGGTTCATGACTAGAATGTCAAAATGGCAGTTATTTTTTTTATTATCTGAAAACTTGAGGCACTCCTCTATTAACGTGATACTGCATAGCACTGTTCATCCTGAGGTCCATAGACACAGTGGTCAGAAGGGAACCTCAGTGACTTCTATGGTAGAGTTTTCTGAGCATGCTCTGTGACCTGTGCAGAGGTCATTGTACAAGGAAAGAATAAATAAGCTTTGCCAATCACCTATTGTGAATGGTGGATCCTGTCTTATCTATACACAGAGGTGATATCATTACAGGCAGGATTAGAATGACAGATAAGCAGATAACTGCAGTAAGGTGATCTGTACAGACCAAGAAGTGTCGCCTTTTATTAGGCTTAGTGACTGGTGCAAAAACTGCAGGATTTTATGGTTTTACTTAAACTATAGATAATGGCACGGAAAATTAAAAATAAAACCATCAATAATTTTTTAACAATATGTTAAACATAAAAACACGATTGATGACACGTTTCCTTTAAAGAGGTTCTCTGCTGTGAGCAGTGCATTTTTCAGTTGAAAAAAATCTGCTAATATTGTAGTATGTTCACATGGAGACTTTTGACAGTAGCAAATGTGGCACCGTTTCTAAGCAGAAAAGTTGTGAGGGTGGTTGCCCAGAGTCCGCCTCCCATTGCTTTCAATGTGAGTCCACAGTTTACAGCTGTAACTGCTCAAAGAATGTACATGTCCTTTCTTACCATGGTTGTGGCTATAAACCACTTCCCCATTGGAGGTGGGTTTCATGGGCCAAAGTCTGACACTTGACGCATTGCACAGTTACCATTGAGATCAACAGGTTGTGCTTGTAAATCATGGACATGTTGGGTCCTCCAGAGCAAGGCAAATTTTGTAGCTGATCTTCGCTCTGGAGAATAGATGAGGGTCGTCCTGAATGAGGTTCTCCCCTTATTCTGAAAATGAGATCTGAATATTGGGGGAGTCTTCTCGAAGAGGTGATCTTTTGGAGAGGTTTCACCAGAAGTTTAGGACGACATGTATACCACAATACCAAAGACTTTCTAGCAGATGAATTGTGATGCCTGAGAATTACTGTAGAAGACCCATGGTTTTAGTCCGAAGCCTCATCGCTCATAGTTTGTGTATTCTAAGATGTTTGCTCGCACAATATTTCGATGATACATGTATAAAGATAGGCATTTCAATTTCCAACCAGTGATTGCAATTTTCATTAGACTCGGCTTTGATGAGTCTTCTTTGTTTTATTGCGCATGCAGCGGTAGATAAGAAGTTCAGTGTATCTTACCCATGCTGTGTTCAGCTTTCTGAATACATTATATTTCTTCAGATCACATCATAACCGGAAAAGATCCTTACAGTCTCAGATACATCGCTGTTTCGAACTCTTAAGGATGAATTGCAGTATTACAGCAAATGAGCAGAATGAATGTATAATTAGCCGCTTATAGACCATATCTTAAAGAAACGGCCATTTTGTAAAATGCGAATGTATGGAAAAGCCCCTTTGCTATCTTCACATGAGTAGAGTCTTTCAAATACGGACAAAATATACATTAAAGGGGATGCATGGAATGGGTTTCCCGATGGTGTCTACGAACCAGAGCAATGGTTCCTACAAAAAGTAAATCTCTTGCTTTGGAGAACCCAACGCCTTTGGCCAATACAGCGATCCCTCAGGATACAATATGTTCACCATACAATGGTCTTTTCTGACCCATGATAAGTCGAAACTAGACTCAATCTACAATGTCTCAGACTGAGATCCAACCAATCAAGGCCACTTCTCAGGTAAAATACCAGCTATTCCTGACTGTTATATATAAGGTCTTATTTTATCAGTCTTTGTTATCTGCTTATTTGTCTTAAATCTTATCTTGGAGGACATTTTGGGGCTTTGGAACCAATTACCCAACTTACAATGGTTTCAACATACAATGATCGTCCTGGAACCAATTAATATTGTAACTTGAGGGAGCACTGTACATGGAAAGACCTATTGATTTCAATGCAGATCATGTAATAAGTGATGATTCAGGAGAAAGGATCAATCAGCAATAGCTACTAATAAGGGGCTACTGGTAGGAATCAACCAACACCCATAGCAGATGCTCCTCTCTTACAGCTTGACCCAGCAAAAGCTCTAGAAATGACCTAACAGATGCGCCTATTTCTGGTATTACCAGCTACGCTTTGGACAGAACAGTCGTTGATAATAGCTAATCATATGGTATCTTTTTGCTGAGGTGCCCAGTGATCAGATCTCATCTACATGAGTATGTGTTCAATTTCCTGCCCCGCTGGCGCCTTCCCAGGCCTTGCACTTGGTACCAATTTGCTTTTTCAAAGGAGCAGTCCAGTCTAGTGGCAAACAAGGGCATGTATCGCACCAGAAAAAGTTGTGCACCTCTGATTTAAAAGATTTTTAAGCAGATTTTTTTGAATAAAATTAATATAGCTTGATACAAAGTTACTTTTGTGCACATTGAAGGTTTTATGTTGCATTTTGAGCGCAAAATACCGTTCCCTGCAGCAACAGCTTCTTTACAGCAATACGATTCCTTGGACAATAGCGTTCTTGTCATATTCGATGGAAGACGTACAAATGAGATCAACAAAACCATTGTGACAACTTAGAAGAATAAAACAGTTTAGCTATCCGCAGGATCAATGCCATCCGCGGAATACTTGATGGAGCCGTTGCGAAATAAATGAATTTACTCATAGCTGGAATATTTGATGTGCAGTGCTAGAATGAAACGGCCACATTTAACCCTGAGACCCCCAGCAAGAAAAACAATCTAAAAAACAGATTGCTTTGTGCTCTGCAATAAGTTATTGTTCAGCCAGAGAGTGCTTGATAATTGGAGGTTTGTGGTCTGTGTGATCCTCCTTGTGATACTTTTTTTTGGTGAACTCCGTGTTCTTATCCCTCTGAGTGCTGTCAGGATGGAGAGAGCTCTGTAAATTATATATTGCCTGGATGCACCTGGCGTCTTTATGTAGCGGGCGGCGAGATAAATTAAGATTCATTAGAATGCCGGGAGCTCGAGTTATTGTTGCATGTTTTGTAACAATGTTATTCAGATTATTTTAGTTTTTATTTGATTCTCATTTTTATGGGGATATTTTGCATCTTATTTTCTGCAAATAATGCGTATTTTAGAAGAAAAATGTGATAATTGTTATATAAAGAATAGAACAGGGACTGACATATAGAGCAGATGTCCTTGTATATAGAAAAAATTAAAAATGATGACACCCCCCCCCCCTAAGATTGTTGCTGATTTGCACCAGCAGTCTAAGGCCTCATGCACACGGCCATTGTTCTGGCCCGCATCCGAGCCGCAGTTTTTGCGGCTCGGATGCGGACCCATTCACTCCAATGGGGCCACAAAAGATGCGGACAGCACTCCGTGTGCTGTCCGCATCTGTTGCTCCATTCCATGGCCCCGCACAAAAATACAACCTGTCCTATTCTTGTCCGTTTTGTTATATCAATGGCTGTCCGTGCCGTTCCGCAAATTGCAGAACGCACACGGGCGCCATCTGTATTTTGCGTCCAATAGCACTGCTAGGTTTATTTTAAGCTGGAAGCTCTGGGGGCATGTCCTTTCTGCTGCAGCTCTTTAACTATCTCAGCTCAGGGGGAGAGTCCTTGCTGTTGCAACTCTCTCCTTTTCACAGCTCAAGGGTGTGTGTCCTTGCTGCAGCAGCTCTCTATTGCAGCTCAAGGGTGTGTGTCCTTGCTGCAGCAGCTCTCTATTGCAGCTCAAGGGGGTGTGTCCTTGCTGCAGCAGCTCTCTATTGCAGCTCAAGGGGGTGTGTCCTTGCTGCAGCAGCTCTCTATTGCAGCTCAAGGGTGTGTGTCCTTTGTGCTCCAACTCTGTCACAGCTTCTAACACTAGATCTGGCTGGTGGCAGTTGAAGTATGGCACTGAGCATGAGCGACCACCTCACCATTGTTACAGAGGTGGACAAAGAAGTAGGAAAAGAAGAAACAGCAGGTGGCGCTATACAGATATATTTTATAGAATAACTCACTGGCAATACAACATTTTTAATTACATACAATTACAAAAGTATTACGATCTAGGTGCTGGTTTGAAAAATGTTGAACATTTTCCATGGGACAACCTTTAAAGAAAATTACCTACAGATCAGAGTGATGTGACCCACACTTGTATGGTAAGGTTTCAATGTCCCTAGGGTGTAAACATTCTTGTATTGCCAATTGGAAACGATTTTGGCATAACCAATTTTGCAGGTCCTTCCTAACAGGGACGGTGTTACAGAAAATGTATCCCTGGGTAGCAATTTATCCCATTTACTTCCCGGCTACTACACAGTGTACAGAGTTGTGCTAGTTCTGTTGCACCACGGCTTCTTCAATCAGCTGATCAGTGGGGAGTCACACATCCACCAATATGATATTGGTGACAATAGGTTATCAATATTTAAAGGTGTTTTCAAAAATTTTTATCCTCTGGATAGGTCATCAGTAGAGATGAACGAATCGAAGCTGACAAAGTGGAAATCAGTTTGAATTTATGAAAAAAATCGATTTTCAACGAATGCGAATTTCCTCGCACTTCGTCTTAATGAATCGTAATTTTCCTAAAATGGCGGCTACACGTGTGAGGACTGAGGACAGCCAATCAGCAGCCAGCCAGCCCTGTAATGTCACAGCCCTATAAATACGGCAGCAATTTTAGATTCTGCTATTTTCCAGCGTTCAGAGTGCAGGGACAGACGTGTGAAGGCACTAGCGACAGTAATTGGAAAAACGATTGTAGAAAAAAAAGACATAAAAACCAATTTCTAAGAGCAGGGAAAGGATAGGAATAATTTCACAGCATCTTAGTGCAGGGAGAGACGTCAGAAGATGCTAGGGACATTGTAGCCTTTTGCAGCCTGATGAGCATCAACAGCTCTTCTTCCGAGGTCCTCAGAAGTGTACTTTGTTCATGCCATGATACATTTCAACAAACGTGTGTTGTGAAGATCAGAGCCTGATAGGTCCTTGTTCTTTAAATAAAACACCAAAATAGAAAGAAAAAAGATTGTGACCCCCCTTTCCATCTTGAAACCGAGAGGGCCGTGAGGGCGCCAATGAGACGACAAATGATTACAAAGGCAGTGCAGGGTAATTTATCAGTGGAGACTAGGGAGGCACAAGAAGAGGCAAGGTGTATCAAATAAAATAGTTAAATGGATTCATAAAAATAAGAATAAAAATATGAGTAGAACACTTACTTCACCAGGGAGGGAGGGAATCATTTCACAGCATCTTAGTGCAGGGAGAGACGTCAGAAGGGACACTGCTAGAAAAGCGATTTACAAGTGCAGGGAAAGATTTTTTGGGGATCCAGCCATTATACAGCTCTATCATTCCAACAATTTTTTGTCTTGTTATTGGGGTGCAAGTGCTATGTTGAAAAGCCTTTAGTGGCCTATTTTGGTACAGAAAGAAAAATATATATACACTTCACTGTTGCAGTTATGTGTGTCGAAAGCATTTAGTGGCCTATTTTAGTACAGAAAGAAAAATATATATGCACTTCACTGTTGCAGTTATTTGTGGCGAAAGCGTTTAGTGGCCTATTTCAGTACAAAAAGAAAAATATATTCTCAGTTAACTTCGGCGGTTATATGTGTTGAAAGCATTCAGTGGCCTATTTTAGTACAAAAAGAAAAATATATTCTCAGTTCATGTCGGCAGTTATATGTGTTGAAAGCGTTTAGTGGCCTATTTTAGTACAAAAAGTAAAATATATTCTCAGTTCACGTCGGCAGTTATATGTGTTGAAAGCGTTTAGTAACACTCTTTACACACTGACCCCTACACACGTGTTGAGACACAATTAATTATTTATTTACAATTGGTCATATAAGACCATTAGTTGTCTCTAGATTAACACGTGCTGGAATTTTATATTTAATATATAACATATAACAAACCCCTGAAGACGCCAGATCCCTGGCGAAACATGTCGGGTGGCAGATTGTGAACTTAGTGTTTTAACCAGCTAGCGGTTTGCTCAGTGATGGCCCAGCAATGTATATTAGCAAGTAGACTAGCTAGGACCTGCAAACACTGATTCTAAGATAGGAGACTGCAAAGTTACGGCAGGCACTGCGCAGCACAGTGCTTAGCCGTGTGGAAATAGAGGAGTCTATTAAGCAACCTCTATTGCTGAGCAGATATCCAGGCAGCCACATTGCTCTAACTGGCCATTTAAAGGGACAATGCAAACGCAGCTGAAAATTTTAAACTTTAAGTGTGTTCTAGGTAGGAATGATTTTAGGGATGCAAAATAAATGTTATATATTAAATATAAAATTCCAGCACGTGTTAATCTAGAGACAACTAATGGTCTTATATGACCAATTGTAAATAAATAATGAAAGCGTTTAGTGACCTATTTCAGTGCAGAAAGAAAAATATATACGCCTTTCACTGTTGCAGGTAATTGTGGCGAAAGCGTTTAGTGGCCTATTTCAGTACAGAAAGAAAAATATATTCTCAGTTCACATCGACAGTTATATGTGTTGAAAGCATTTAGTGGCCTATTTCAGTACAAAAAGAAAAATGTATTCTCAGTTCATGTCGGCGGTTATATGTGTTGAAAGCATTTAGTTGTCTATTTCAGTACAAAAAGAAAAATATATTCTGAGTTCACGTCAGCGTTTTTATGTGTTGAAAGCATTTAGTGGCCTATTTCAGCACAGAAAGAAAATATATTCGCACTTCACTGTTGCAGTTATTTGTGGCGAAAGTTTTTAGTGGCCTATTTCAGTGCAAAAAGAAGAATATAGTCTCAGTTCACGTCGGCGGTTATATGTGTTGAAAGCATGGCTGGGAGTCAGCAGGGTGGCAGCAGTGGGATGTCGGGACCCAAACATGCCCGGGGTAGACCACCTGCTTCACTGCAGCCTACCTGCCTGGGAAGTAGTGGTGCAGGGGTTCAAAGAAGCAGCGGCGGTAGCAGTCAGTCAGTGCGGATTGTTGGGAGAGTGTGGCAGTGTGGCAGTTTTTTATTAAGCCGTCGGAGGAGGTTAACATGGCCATATGTAGAATATGTGGGCAGAAGGTGAAGCGTGGTCAGGGTTCCAATGTTGACACCACAGCCTTGTGTCAACATATGCAGCGTCACCATATGTGGTATCCTGATGCTTCTGCTGCTATCTCCACATTATGTCACCTTGCCACTATGTGGTATCCTGATGCTGCTACTGCCATCTCCACACTATGTCACCTTTCCACTCTGTGATATCCTGATGCTGCTGCTGCTACTGCCATCTCAACACTAGGTCACCTTGCCACTCTGTGGTATCCTGATGCTGCTGCTGTAACTGCCATCTCCACACTCTTTCACCTTGCCACTCCGCGGTATCCTCCTGATGCTGCCGCTATCGCCACCTCCAGACTCGGTCATTGTGCCACTCTGTGGCCTCCTCCTGATGCTGATGCTGCCACCACCTCCACACTCTGTCATTGGGCTACTCTATGGTCTGCTCATGCTGCAGCCAACTCCAGACTATGTCATTGTGCCACTCGGTGGCCTCTTCATACTGCTGACAACTCCAGACTTGGTCATTGTTCCTCTTGATGGCCTCCTCATACAGCTGCCAAATCCATATTCAGTCATTGTGCCACTCAGTGGCCTCCTCACACTGCTGACGCCTCCACACTTTGTCGTGGTGCCACTCTGTGGCCTCCTCATGCTGCTGCCACCTCCACAATCTCTTGTCGCCATGCTACTCTGGCCTCCTCATGCTGCTGCCATCTCCACAATCTCTCGTCATTGTGCTACTCTGTGGCCTCCTCATGCTGCTGCCACCTCCACAATCTTTCATCGTTGTGCCACTCTGTGGCCTTCTCATGCTGTTCCCACCCTCCCCACTTCATGACTGGGCCACTATTTTGCCTTTTATCCTGGCTGACATCATCATTTATTTGACCTTTCTTCTGATCTGTCAGAAGGAAGGAAAAATGAGAGACACAACAGATCCTGTCTGTGTAGCAGCTGTAAGGCCTATATGGACCCATCAGAATTGGCTTATGATTTGGTAGCCAAAAGCAGGAGTGGGTACAAAACACAGAAGACATGCAAATATTCAATTCACTTGTCATCTCTGTTTTAGATCCACTCCTGTTTTTTTTGCATTAGCAATACTGATGGATTATTGAGCAAGTGCTGACCGAGTGAAGGCATATGCTCCCCAGACAGGATTCGTTTTTTGTGGGTTATTTTTCTGACAGATCAGAGGAAGGGCAAATTAATCAGTGACGTCAACACAAACATACTGCTGACACCCTCTCCACTCTGTCAGGGGGGCTCTACTTGTATAAGCGTTTAATAGAACAGGTTCTGTAGACATCTATGTGGAATCAGCTGGCGACAGTGTAAAAGGAGTACGCTTCTCCTTGGCGCTAACATCGACCTGTAAGGCTGAGTTCATACTTGAGTTATTTGGTTAGTTTTGGCCCCGTGACTGCCCAAATAAGTGAAGTGTGCAGTGATTCTTAGAGCGACGCCTGTCATCTGCATATCATACGGATTCACAGTATTATTTCACTACTAAAGCAGACTCCCTATGTGTGTTACTGCAAGACACAGTGTTCTACACCCCTATAAAGGCTCTCTGAAGCCAGGAAATAGCTGTTTTTTGATATTTGGATCAAACCAAATTTTTCTTGAAAATTTTGGCGAATCAAATTTTAAAAAAATTTGCTTATCTCTAGTCATAAACCTTCAAGCATCACTGTATGTAATGTTGGTTCATCTTAGATTCACTGGACACTGGAGCAAAAAAAATAAAAATGGTTGCGATGATGTCATAGCCATCAAATACATATAACATTCAGGTCATCATTACCTAACCACAATTTCATTAGAAGTCATCATCAACAACCTACTGACCAATGTATGTCAACACCTTAATCACATGGAATCACAGTCATTTTTGAGGTTGGCATTTTTAGTTACGCTCATCTGCTCATGGGCTGCGTTCCATGTTTTTGGACAGAAGACATTTGTTCAGTAGATGTTTTTTTTTCCAGCCATCTGGAAGCTCAGTATCTAAATGCATCTGATAATACATTGTGTACACATAACATAAAATAACCCACACTGGGAGCCAAGATGCCATATCACCCGTTACTGTTTAACGGGAATTAATGTTTATTTAAGTGGTGGTAACGGTTCCGAAGGAAGTTGCATGATGAACCGTAAATTATGTTAGTGCAGAATAACCCTTGCCCATTAAGCAGAGTTGCGGAGCTCATTTTGGATCATATGCTCTAGTGATTTTATTACGCACAGGGGTAAACTGAGTCCTTAGGCAAACTAATAAAAAACTGTTGATGACAGGATGACTATTCTGTAGACTCCTACTCTACCTATTTGGAAAAGGCTGAATGAACTGTGCTTTATACAAAGTTATACTTGGCATGTCCTCCTCTTTATAGTCCCAACCAATTCCACAGCTCTGTCCAATGGCTGCACTTACATGCTTCAGTGGGACTTGAGCATCCATCAACAGTCTTGTAGGAAGCCACATCTTCATCAAGCATAATCCCAACCTTACTGGACAAAGGCCAATATCATTAGGCACTTAAGCATACGCATAATCTAAAGCCAGCCATCATTCACCACATCTAGGGCTAGATCTAACTTGATGGAGGCCAAATAAGAATATGCCAGAATTATAAATGGCACATGGTAGGTGGGGTGCCTTACATTTTCATTGGAGTCCAAATAACACCCTTGACTTTAGTTGGACTTCTACTGGATAATTGACAGTGTTATATTTTTGAGGGCAGTACTACCGGTCTGCTCATGGGGAACACATGCTTCGTGTTTTTATATTACCTTGCCAAATTCTGTATTAACTCCTACTTCTTAAACAGAATTCTGGGAATGGCTGCAGGGAACTAAATGGAAGAAGGCCTTGGGTGGTGGAGGTTCCTGGACAACTTTATCCCTTATAGACCATTGTCCTCTGAACTGTGATCTGGACAAAAACCTCATACCGTTGCCTTCAGTAAAACTTGAGCAGATGCACAAATCTCCATTAGCCATCACCTCCACCTTGTTGGAGAAAAATCTCATGCCAGAATCTCACAGAAGAGTATGGGCCTTTTGCACAGGCCTTTTACACAGATTGTTGTTTGCCTGATCATTGCCACACGTAAACATACAACCTATCACCCAACAAATGAGTATATGATGGGAAAACCTGTTCCTAAGTATGGGGGCCATGGAACAGTGGTCAAGTATGTCCATTCACTTGGGTGCCCTGTTCTCGTGATCAGTTAGGGTTCCAGTGATCGGACCCTCACCAACTTAGCCCATGTCTTGTGGATAGAGGATAAGTTTATATCTTGGGATAACCCTTTAACTATAACCCTTTAGAAGATCAATAAAATGAAGGACATTTCTCAGTCTGTATCCTTCTTGTCACCCTTCTCATAACTGCTACTCAACTATTTGGGAGGGGGATATAGACTTTTCTGTAACAGAGGCCCAATTGTGAACTTAAAGAGGTTATCTCTTGGCTTACTAGTAGATATGAAGCTCATAGGGCAACGCCCCTCTATGAGACAGATCACAAATCCATTAGCAAAGAACTTCTCTTTCTCCAATGGTCCTGGCATGTTCATGTATTACATGGCCAGCAAAGAAGGGGTGTAGCTATAGCAGTTTCAGAGGTAGCAGGAGCAACCGGGTCTTGAAGTCTTAGGGGTTCCAAAATCCCCACTGCCACATTAGAAGACATCAGTATTATAAATGACACATGCATACTTCCTAACATTATTGTTTGCAAATTTGGGGCACTTAAGCCCTGGGTATTATTATTATAATTATTATTATTATTATTGTTAAGGCGCCATTCATTCCATGAAAAGGGGTGCACATATATAATAGAGACAATTGCACTAAGCATGAACAAGACTAGTTACAAACTGGTACAGAGTCAGAGAGGACCCTGCCCGCGAGGGCTTATAATCTACAAAGAATGGGAGAAGGATAAAGTAGCTGAAGGAAAACCCGCTCACTTCTGGGCAGGGTTTACATAACACCTACCTGAGCTGAACGTGCTGAAAATTTAGGACAATCCGAGCAAACTCGGGACTGTTGGGAACTATGCACATGGTCAGTGGAGGCCTTGTTACAGATCTGTACTGGGGCCCAGAAGCTGAAAGTCATAAAGTAATACTACTATACAGGGAGTGCAGAATTATTAGGCAAATGAGTATTTTGACCACATCATCCTCTTTATGCATGTTGTCTTACTCCAAGCTGTATAGGCTCGAAAGCCTACTACCAATTAAGCATATTAGGTGATGTGCATCTCTGTAATGAGAAGGGGTGTGGTCTAATGACATCAACACCCTATATCAGGTGTGCATAATTATTAGGCAACTTCCTTTCCTTTGGCAAAATGGGTCAAAAGAAGGACTTGACAGGCTCAGAAAAGTCAAAAATAGTGAGATATATTGCAGAGGGATGCAGCACTCTTAAAATTGCAAAGCTTCTGAAGCGTGATCATCGAACAATCAAGCGTTTCATTCAAAATAGTCAACAGGGTCGCAAGAAGCGTGTGGAAAAACCAAGGCGCAAAATAACTGCCCATGAACTGAGAAAAGTCAAGCGTGCAGCTGCCAAGATGCCACTTGCCACCAGTTTGGCCATATTTCAGAGCTGCAACATCACTGGAGTGCCCAAAAGCACAAGGTGTGCAATACTCAGAGACATGGCCAAGGTAAGAAAGGCTGAAAGACGACCACCACTGAACAAGACACACAAGCTGAAACGTCAAGACGGGGCCAAGAAATATCTCAAGACTGATTTTTCTAAGGTTTTATGGACTGATGAAATGAGAGTGAGTCTTGATGGGCCAGATGGATGGGCCCGTGGCTGGATTGGTAAAGGGCAGAGAGCTCCAGTCCGACTCAGACGCCAGCAAGGTGGAGGTGGAGTACTGGTTTGGGCTGGTATCATCAAAGATGAGCTTGTGGGGCCTTTTCGGGTTGAGGATGGAGTCAAGCTCAACTCCCAGTCCTACTGCCAGTTTCTGGAAGACACCTTCTTCAAGCAGTGGTACAGGAAGAAGTCTGCATCCTTCAAGAAAAACATGATTTTCATGCAGGACAATGCTCCATCACACGTGTCCAAGTACTCCACAGCGTGGCTGGCAAGAAAGGGTATAAAAGAAGAAAATCTAATGACATGGCCTCCTTGTTCACCTGATCTGAACCCCATTGAGAACCTGTGGTCCATCATCAAATGTGAGATTTACAAGGAGGGAAAACAGTACACCTCTCTGAACAGTGTCTGGGAGGCTGTGGTTGCTGCTGCACGCAATGTTGATGGTGAACAGATCAAAACACTGACAGAATCCATGGATGGCAGGCTTTTGAGTTTCCTTGCAAAGAATGGTGGCTATATTGGTCACTGATTTGTTTTTATTTTGTTTTTGAATGTCAGAAATGTATATTTGTGAATGTTGAGATGTTATATTGGTTTCACTGGTAAAAATAAATAATTGAAATGGGTATATATTTGTTTTTTGTTAAGTTGCCTAATAATTATGCACAGTAATAGTCACCTGCACACACAGATATCCCCCTAAAATAGCTAAAACTAAAAACAAACTAAAAACTACTTCCAAAAATATTCAGCTTTGATATTAATGAGTTTTTTGGGTTCATTGAGAACATGGTTGTTGTTCAATAATAAAATTAATCCTCAAAAGTACAACTTGCCTAATAATTCTGCACTCCCTGTATATCGTGAGCAGCGGTTTTTAAAACTGATCAAAGGGGGTTATCTTATCTTAAAACAATAAAACACATTGGTGGATATTTATCGCACCTGTTGTACGGTGCATAAATTTATTAGGCAAAAAGTATGAAAAGAACATAATAAATTAGGGGTTCTCTGTATGTACCCCCTGTATGTTTTTGTGATAAAGGGGTTGTACAAAATTTACCAATCCAAAGGAGAGGGGATAACTAACTGATCGTGTGTGGGTCTGACCACCGATCTCAAGAATGGAGATTCCATTCCCCCGATCCAGTGGAATGGAAGGCCAGGCAAGTTCCCTTCTGTCCATTCATTTTCTATGGGACTGCCAGGTGGGATGGGACAGGACAGCTCTCTAACATTTCTGGTGGTTCCATGAAGAATGAATGGAGAGGCAGGGCACATGCTCAGGGGTGCACTACCAATGAGGCCAGGTTAGGAGATCGCCTCAGGCAGCACCAGATAGGGGCAAAAGGGAGGGGGGGGGCAGCAGAAGGGCCATGGGCAATAAGCACTTTCATTGTGACAAAGGGGTTAGGTTAAGAAATTGGCATGGGGTAGGGGGTTGCTGTTTCAGTTTTCGCTTCAGGCAGCAGAAAGGCTAGGTACACCCCTGCGCATGCTCTAGCTACCCCTCCATCAGATCAGGGGACTGGACCTCCATTCTGGGGATATGTGGGTTTTCCCAGTGGTTGGACCCCCAGAGATCAATTAGTTATCCCCTACCCTGTGGATAGGAGATGACTTGTCAATTTGGCACCACCCCTTCAATTGGTGCCATACGGTCTATTGTATTGATATCTTCTCTCTGTCTTCTCTATATTTCAGTAACGCTCTCCGCTGCTAGTCCTGCATACTTTAGAGGATTTACTCTCATTGCACTGAAGGAAGGTAAAGATGGGGAAAAAGAAGAGGATCACGCCGGGTCTTTTCAGGTAAGAAATTTCAGTTGTCACGATTGTCTTACGTCCTACTTCCAGTCAATCAGACGCACCTTGACTAATGTTCAAGATGCACTTTACATTTTACACACCGCTTCAATTCTGCAGAAAGAAAATATTGCATGAGAGATTCTAAGTCTGCAGTCCAGTCTTATTTTTTCCTGTTTGTCACTAGGGCCTCTTTTACACCAGCGAGTTTTCCGCCCGTGTTGTAAACGTATAGCATCCGTATTGAATCCTGACCCATTCTTTTCAGTGGGTCTGTGCACATGAGCGTCGTTTATCACTGATCATGCCTGGGTTCAGGAAAAAAGTCGTAGCACGTTCTATATTGTGCGTTTTACATGCAGCCCTGGACTCCTAGAAGTGAATGGGGCTTGTGTGAAAAGTGGAAGGCATCCGGATGCAATGTGTTTTTCTTCAGTTTTTCTTCCTTGGTTGCCAACCGTCCAGAAATTTCTGGACAGTCCGTAAAAGTAGTGACTTTTTTTCTGCATCCGTGAAAAAAAAAATTGAGGTGTCCGTGATTTCTTTTGAGGCTGTAAGGGTCATTACGGAGATCCGGCACAAGTCAGGTTAGGAGGCGGTGGGTCACTGTCCAGGCAAACAGGCCAGAAGCATGCTGTGACCTGCTGGAGAGAACAGTCAAGTGACTCTGGATGCCGAGTCCACCGTAGGGAAGTAGAGGAAGTGCAGCGGGTCACCGCCATCGGAACAGAAGAGTGAAGGTGAGCTAAGTGGCATCCGAGCCCACCCAGGAGTGCTGGGTGGGGGCAGGCACAGGCCACCATTATAACAGTATCCTCTTACTCTTGAACTCTTTTTTTTTTTATTATTATTAGTATATAGGGATCAAAGCTAAATTTTTCCAATGCAGAACTTTGTATAGACAGAGTTACATAATGACATTCTGACTACCTGCAGCCACCACTAGAGGGAGCATGGGAGCTACAGTAACAGTATACTATTATACATTTAACTCAGTGATGCCTTATTACACCTAGCCTTCTCGTGGTTGGTGCAAGCAGATAAAATGTTGTAATTTAAATGTCTATGGAGCTCTGTATCAGAAAAACACAGCACAGAATAATATTAGACTTAAAAACTATTTAGTGTTAAAAAAAATAGATACATACTTTAAGCTCAGCTTTATAAGCTTGGATAACCTAGTTGAATATGGAAAGCGTCTGAAGCTCATTTTCCCCAAAGGAGAATGCACCAGCACTGGAGCAAAGCTATCTTAGCTGGTAACGGATGCAAATTGGTGTCCTGAGTTTGTCCTCATTATTCAGAATATTTCCCTTGAAATAATTCAAGGCCCTTTCAGAGCATTATTCATAGAGTGTGATTCCAACTGAATCCATAGTTATGTTATTAAGTTTTGTCTCTCAGGATAGAAAGCCAAATTTTAAAGGCTATGTTTAGTAATACCCTTGGGGACAATTTTTGTTTATTATTGCATTATACTCATTTTGAGCTAAAGATAATGTTTTAAATTTGTCTTTATTAAAAATATGGAGTCCTTTTTTCTTTACAGGGCTGAGATGCTCTAGTAGCACCCTTTGGATTTTCTGTCTTTTCCGTCAGTTTTTTTTCTCATCTGGTAAGAATGTGGCTTAAATAAGTGTTTATGATCTCTTAGTAATTTAGAGATAAGGGTTATGGGCACACAGTGAAAGTACCAGTCAAATAGCTACAAAAACTGTATGGCAGAATGGCTCAATATTTTTAATAAAGGCGAATTGAAAAAAAAAAAGACTTTTAGCCAAAAATGAGTAAAATGCAATCATAAAGAAAATTACCTTCGAAGGTGTACATAGCCTTTAATTAAAGCACTGTACAAGGCTTGTCCTGTTTAAGAAAACCCATATTCCTTTACCCGCATAGGGAATTATAGGTTAATAGACTAGGGTCCTCTGTCCATGATCCTCATCCTTTAGGCAGAGAGGAGAGCAGTTACAGACAGTTTTCTGGCTTTTTTGGCACATTTTTTTTTTTCCAAATTGCACCATGCTCTGGGTGTTTATTTATTTTTTTGGAGTCTTGTTCTCATAGACTTGCCTATAGGAAAGCAAATTATTAGAAAAAATCAAGTAAGGCAAAAAAAAAAGCCATCTCAAAAAGGGCTTGTAAAAAATGGAGGAATTTAATGGCGTTTAAAAAAAAAAAAAAAGTGGAAGGGATTTAACTGCCAGGTTTTCCCCCAGATTACAGAGGGTTCCAGCAAGAGGATGTTTTATTATTAGCTTATTGTCAAGAAAGAACCCTTCTAAAGAGAAGCGAGTGGAGAACCCTTTTCCTGACATGTCTGTTTCAGCAACTACATTGAATTCCCCATGTAATAACAATTCTGAAGCATCTATTCCTATAAATCTATGTTGTTCCATTCCTCTATTATTCCTACTGGAAGTTTGTAAATTAATTACTAGCAGTTTTTAAAAAGGGTCCAGATGGGTGTTATCATTTGGGTGTGTGCACAGTCTGACACTATCCAATCAGTGCTGTTACAGTGCAGGGACATACCCACAACTGATATCACCCATTTGGACCTTTATTGCAGGTTGCTGCCTGGCAATTCATTCATACATTTGCAACGTGCCGTCCCCCTGGGCCAATCGTGTCCCAGCTTATAGGAATGCAAAGTGGTGTGGTGCGGCCTTAATAGTCTCTGTGTATGTCACAGTGCTCCTACCTGGATACCGTCGCTCCCCAGGGTTAGGCTCCGAATCAATAAAGTGGAGAGTAATGGTGGAGGTGGAGAAATAGTCAAGTCCAGACTTTTATGAAGTTCAACAGCTTTACTTGAATCAACTTGCATTGCATTACAATATGTAATCTTTCTCTTGGCTCCAGCAGGTTTTGGCATAAACTGGCAGGCGAACTTAAATATTCTGCTTTCTCTCTCTGCTGTGCTAAACCCGGCTTTAGTCTGGTCGCTGGACTTTAGGGCTGCTCTGGTACCTTTGGAGTGGGGTGCCTTTGGCTGTTGACCCCCTCAAAATACTCTGTCTGTTAATCTGTAAGGAGTCAGGGTGATTCTCCTCTCCTTTCAACTCTAGACTGCACTCAGACTGACTGAAAACTTCCTGCTGCCCTTTCCTTGGTAGGAAACGGGATTAGACCACTTCTGGCCAAAAGGGAGAGAATGGAATGGTGAGTTCCATTTTATCTAAAGATCTCTGCCATATACGCTGCCACCTGCTGGTGAACCAGGCATATAACATGTATTAAAATAAATAACAGTTACATAGCGGAACGATGAATGCACAGTGTAAGAGGACCTGGAATAAATACACAGATGACATTATGGTTAGCCCATTAGAGACAGTAGCAGGGTGTAGAAATGGTAATACTACTCTAGGGTATTAAATATTTCTAGCAGGAAATATAGAGGAATGGAACAACATAAAGTCATAAGAATAGATGCTCCAGAATTGTTATTACATGGGGAATGTATTGGAATAGACAAGTTCACTGTCAAGTCCTGAAATGAGAACATTTATGTGCATCTGTCCAGCGCATCTGAAGAAAATCAAGAAAGATATATTTCTTAATTATCGGGGACGCTGTTATTGTATGCCGTCATAGGCTCCACTGTGGTTAAGAACATGCTTTTCCAAGATTATCAAGGCTTCTTCATTCTTCCAGCCGGAACTTATGTCTCACCACAAATAAACCACAAAGCCATCTTGTATGTGGTGTTTCAGAGATGGGAAGATATTGAAAGAATTCTTTGGCTGGATTAAGTTATCTTCAGACAGAACTGTAATGGGGAAAGTAAAAGCTATAGCATTAAATAGAAAAAGCCTCTGGCTACAGAACGCACTGGAAAGGCAAGGACAATAAACTTTTTTGATTTCTTAAGGGGAATGCTTGGAGATCGAAGAGACGGAAAATTCATTCTTTGGTCAACATAAAATAAACCTTGGTGTGTTCTTCTGAAGGCAGCTGCGTACAAAGAGAAGTAAGGGCCCCATAGCAAGGATCAAGCCAGGCCCCCCACACAGGACATAAGGGTTTCTGCCTGACCCATTTTCAATGACCCTTGGGCCATTTTTTCCACTGCCTCGTTTGCTAAAAGTTGTTCCTTTAGACGGTAGAGTCCCGACCAAGTTTTCACCTCCAGTAGAAGAGAAGATAATCCCAACTAAAGCGGCCCCATAGCAGTTGCATTGTCTGCCGCTATGGTAGTTACGCCCCTGTCTGAAGGTCAAAAATTTGCAAAAACAGTGGGGGGGTTTATCAAAAGCTTTATGGCAGAATGATGTACTAAGGTTTCCAAATTTGTACAAAAAATTGCAACTCTTGATTGTATTCTGCCGTTCTCGCCACTTATCAGAAAAGTGGACAAGGCTTAGCGATTAGAAATTGGCATAAATGATAACACAAATCTATGCTGGATCATAGCTGGTGTAGGCTGGTGTGGGTAAACAAAAGATCCCTTGCCCTGCGCGATCTAGCGCAGGGCAAAGGAGACCATCGGAGCATGAACTGCTCCGATGCTCAAGTCAGGGGGGCTGCGGGAGTGAAATTATGGGTATGTCCGGGTTCAGCTCTGAACCCGGACAACCCCTTTAAATTGTTGGGAGAATTTATAAAGAGCCATATGTAAAGATATTGGGGGGATGGAGCTATTTATGCCTGATATTTTCTATTATTTAAACCAGAAGAGTTAATCTTAATAAACTCAATCACTCGATTCACTCAAAAATTCTAGTTGGGTTCTATTTGGCCAAATCGGTTGACTGATTGAGGTCTGAATTAGAGATGAGCTAATTGATGTTTAAGAATTAATTTGTCTCATTAAGCAGGATTCTCTACCTGTGATGGGGTATCCCGAAGCTGAGGACCCTCGGTTGAGACTCTTGAATGACAATGTAGCGCAATTGGCAGCACAAGCGCAGAAGTTCTGCTTCCACTGCTGGAGCTGTTTGTGCCCGAATTGTAGAGGTACATAGGGATGGATACAGAGCCTCTGCGAGTGCCCAACTTCTCAGCGCAGCGGCCGGCCGAGATGTCCAGCCTTGTCAACCAAGTAGCGAGGAGAACGTCCTCAGCTTTGAGCATACACCTTCCCAGGTGCAGAATACTGTTTGATGAGATGCATCCATTCTAATGAATCGATTAGCTCATCTCTAGTTTGAATTGATTCTACCCAGTGCGTCCCAGGGCAAACTTTCGATTAGCCCATCCGCCCTCCCCCCACGTCATGCCTGGTCGCACCCTCTGTGACCGTGATCGTTACACCCCTGGTCTCTGGTAATAATAATATCCCCCCCCCCCACTAATGTACCTTAAGCGCACACAGTAATATCTCTATAGTGTCCTTCTCCTGCCCCCAGTAATGTCTCCCACTGCCCCCAGTAATGTCTCCCACTGCCCACAGTAATGTTCCCCACTGCCCCTGTTAATGTCCCCCACTGCCCCCAGTAATGTACTTCACTGCCCCCAGTAATGTTCCCCACTGCCCCCAGTAATGTACCTCACTGCCCCCAGTAATGTTCCTCACTGCCCCCAGTAGTGTACCTCACTGCCCCCAGTAATGTACCTCACTGCCCCCAGTAATGTACCTCACTGCCCCCAGTAATGTTCCCCACTGCCCCCAGTAATGTACCTCACTGCCCCCAGTAATGTTCCTCACTGCCCCCAGTAGTGTACCTCACTGCCCCCAGTAATGTACCTCACTGCCCCCAGTAATGTACCTCACTGCCCCCAGTAATGTTCCCCACTGCCCCCGGTAATGTTCCCCACTGCCCCCAGTAATGTTCCCCACTGCCCCCGGTAATGTTCCCCACTGCCCCCGGTAGTGTACCTCACTGCCCCCACTAATGTACCTCACTGCCCCTAGTAATGTACCTCACTGCCCCCAGTAATGTTCCCCACTGCCCCCAGTAATGTACCTCACTGCCCCCAGTAATGTTCCTCACTGCCCCCAGTAGTGTACCTCACTGCCCCCAGTAATGTACCTCACTGCCCCCAGTAATGTACCTCACTGCCCCCAGTAATGTTCCCCACTGCCCCCGGTAATGTTCCCCACTGCCCCCAGTAGTGTACCTCACTGCCCCCAGTAATGTACCTCACTGCCCCCAGTAATGTTCCCCACTGCCCCCAGTAATGTATCTCACTGCCCCCAGTAATGTTCCTGACTGCCCCCAGTAGTGTACCTCACTGCCCCCAGTAATGTACCTCACTGCCCCCGGTAGTGTACCTCACTGCCCCCAGTAGTGTACCTCACTGCCCCCAGTAATGTACCTCACTGCCCCCAGTAATGTACCTCACTGCCCCCAGTAATGTTCCCCACTGCCCCCGGTAATGTTCCCCACTGCCCCCGGTAGTGTACCTCACTGCCCCCAGTAATGTACCTCACTGCCCCCAGTAATGTACCTCACTGCCCCCAGTAATGTTCCCCACTGCCCCCAGTAATGTATCTCACTGCCCCCAGTAATGTTCCTCACTGCCCCCAGTAATGTACCTCACTGCCCCCAGTAATGTTCCCCACTGCCCCCAGTAATGTTCCTGACTGCCCCCAGTAGTGTACCTCACTGCCCCCAGTAATGTACCTCACTGCCCCCAGTAATGTCCCCCACTGAGCCTAGTAATGTCCCCCACTAACACAGCAGGTAGTGCCCCCCACTTCCCCTAGTAATGTCCCTACTGCCCCCAGTAGTGTCCCCCACTGCCCTCAGTCTTCACTGCCATGTAACGGGTCCCAGAACTGTCACTGTACTTCATGCTAGGCCCTGTTAGAGAGCTCAACTCACCTGCGTCATATGCGCTCCAACATCAGGCCCCCGCACTGCCCTACTAGAATTAGTCACAAATTAAGCAGGTGGGCGGAGCCTAAACAATGTTAGTCAGGCTCCGCCCACCCATTTAATTTGTGACTAATTCTAGTAGGGCAGTGCGGGGGCCTGATGCTGGAGCGCATATGATGTAGGTGTGTTGAGCTCTCTAACAGGGCCTAGCATGAAGTACAGTGACAGTTCCGGGCCCCGTTACATGTGAGTGCAGTGGGCCCCCTCCCCACGACGGTCGCACCCTCTGCGATCGTTATGCCCCTGGTGCACGGGTCCTGTTCTTGTTAATAGAACCCATGATTGATAATCACTGTGCTCTGAATAATTGCCTCGTCTTCAAGTGGCTCTCCCTCCTGGCATGCATGTATGAAACGGGGGCTGGAAATGCAGCTGTTGCTTCCATCAGAGGGATGCATACAGGGTTAAAAAAATTGCTAAAGTATTTGACACCATGATCCTAACTGCCACCCTACCAGGGCTCCATAGGCACTAAGGCTGACATTGCAATTTCAGCTCTCGCACAAGCAGAAATGTGAGCACGACTTTGTAAATTGCTTTGTATTTCACCGCTGCATAGAAACGCTTTTCTTCTATGAGCCCTTTAATAAGATCCTTATGGACTGAACAAATGAGCTGGATGAGAAAATGTTTTCGTTTTGTTGGCAGAAAGCAAGCGGTGGTATTCCAAGTGGGAGGCAACAGACAAATTGATTAATGGTTTAGCTAAATAACGGAAAAGCACAAAAGGTGCAGAAAAATGCAATTTAATACCAAAAGTTCAAAACAATACAATTAGGTCACAGTAATCCGGAGGTATAATGGCAAAGGAGTGACCTCGGCAGGAAAAAATAGAGTCATTATTTCAGATGGATTGGAATACTTAGAAGACTGCAGGGCGAACCAGGGGGACGTTGGCCTGTGTATTGTGCCGAAGAGCAAATTCTAGAATTGTGAATTGTAAGATAAAATTTTCTGTGATATTGTAGGTCGTCCAATGAGATGATATGAGTTATAGTTTAGCCATAACTTCTAAGGGCACACTATCATCAGGATATGGCATCAATATCAGATCAGTGGGGTGAGGGGGTGCTGCAGTAAGCCAACACAACCACTGCACATGGAGATTTCTGCTTTTGGCACCATCCACTGTGTTATTTCCGGCATGGTGAAATGGCTGATCAGTGGGGGTGCCAAGTGTTTAACCCCCCACCAATCTGATATTCATGACCCATCATCAATATCTAGATAGTGGAAAATCCCTTTGACCATAGCATGCAATTCTAGACACAACCCATAGACAGGTGTGCTGTTTCTGGAAGACAGTAGCCATGTTTTTCCCAATTCAATAAAGCTCCTTCACTGGCAAGCTTAAAGGGGTTCTCCAGGATTCTTAGATTAATGACCTAACTTCAGGATAGGTCATCAATATCAGTGTCATGTACTTGTCTGTGTTCCTGTGGCGAGCCCGACCACAACAGAGAGGTTGTTCCATTGCTGTGGTAATTACCCACTGACCGGCTGGTCGACCTAACAGGGAGCAGGGACACCGGCTTAGTGCTGGTGTCACATGCTTCCTGTCAGTGGGAGATTTAAACAGCTGCCTGTGACTGTTCTTCATTGCCATACTAGCATTTGTACATTTTAGAACTCCTGGATCTTGACGTCAGCTTTGACCTTGCCTCTGACTGCCAATTATATCTCTAACATTACCTCCTGGTATTGACCCTGCATGTTGTTTGGCTCTTTGATTATATCTTGTTTTACCTTTGACATTTTACCTTCTGATTCAGTCGGTATTTGTTCCTCTTTTTGCTTAGGGCTGTGGACTTAAGTTAGGGACCACCGACCAGTTGGTGGCCGTCGTTTAGAACTGATTGTCCAAGTGAGTAGGGATAGTAGTGTGGGTGGTAGTAAAGGGCTGCACTATTCCTTGCCTTACATGACAATTATTGGATTTTACTAGTTTATAACGTAAAGTCATGATTTTTTGAAAGACACGGAGGCGAGTATTGCATCATCTTTCTTTACTGAAAGCCACAGCAGCAAAGAAAAACTGAAAACAAATTTACATATTGCCATAGCAACCGTCCCTCCCACCTTAGTCCTGTATATAATGTCCACAAGCCCCTAACACTTCCTCTTTCTTGGCGGATGCCACTCCAACCGGACCGGACACTGTATACTCCAAACTGAACCGCATGAAACCGGAACCATACGAACTTGAAACATCTCAGAAGAGACAACAGCAGTCTTCTTCCGGAACCTCTGGAAAAAAGGTAGACCTCTGATCCCGCAACCTTAGAACTGGAACAGGCCGAAGCTACATAACAGAAACGAGCGGGAATAATCCATCAGCGGATTCATCCTACGAAGAAAAGAAAATATGTGAAAGAGAATGCTCCATCTGGACGACACGTGCAAGCACGACAAATCAGCAAGAAAAAACACAATAATACAGAATATCACAAAAGAAACTGTACATCATAATAAACAATAACCCAAGGGGGGGAAAATACCTAAAAGGGAGGGCAATACTCGCCTCCGTGTCTTTCATAAAATCATGACTTTACGTCATAAACTAGTAAAATCCCATAATTTTATTTCAAGACACGGAGGCTCTTATTGCAAGTTTAAAGCTGTAAAATAACCGAAGAAAAAGCATGTAGAGACGGGCGAAAATAGAATTCCTTAAAAGTAGAAGCCCGAGACCAGTCGGCGATCTTCATGATGTCCTCTAGACGAGCCCCAGACACCAACATAGAGGTGGAAGCAGCACTCCTAGTAGAATGGGCCGTGAAGACCGAGGTATCCACACCTGCTAGGGACATAGTCCATTTAACCCAACGCGCCAGCGTAGGAGTAGAAACCGGGGCAAACGGACGTCGATATGAGAGAAACAACTGAGGGATCCCCGCAGATCTATGCAAGGAGGTCCTAGCCTCATACTCCCGGAGACAATCGACCGGGCAAAGGTTCGGAAAAGCCGGAAAACTGGGATAAGAAACTGAACGGATATGTGTCTTGGTCCGACGGGAAATATTGAAAGTGACTCCCTCCGGCGAAAAAGACCTGGCGTCAAAATCTAAAGCCCTGACATCTGAGACTCTCTTGCAAGAGATAAGGCAAAAGAGGGTAACCAGTTTGGCCGAGAGCTGGCGAAGGGAAAGTTGAGAATTAGATGGCCAAGTAGAGAAAAGATCTAAAACCAAGGAAACATCCCAGGTAGAAGAAAAACGAGGCCGAGGAGGCCGAGACATACGAGATCCCTTAAGGAGACGGCATACCAGGGGATGTTGACCCGCAGGACGTCCTTCGAATCCCTGGTGGAAGGAAGAAATCGCAGACCGGAAGAGATTTATCGTACGATACGCCTTACCTTCCTCAAATAATGATGTCAAAAACTCTAGGACGTGTGATACAGGGGCTGAAAGGGGATCCACACCTCGTGCCACGCACCAACCAGACCATGATCCCCAGGCCGCTCTATAGGCCCTCCTGGTGCCCAGAGCCCACGACTGTTCCAAGAGTCTATGAGCTGCATCCGAAAGATCCTCGCTTTGGCTGAGGCGCCCGATATTCTGCATGCCAGCAGGCGGAGAGATCCTTCTAAAGTAGTGGATGTCGCGCGCCTCCGGAGTCTAGGAGAAGATCTGGGTAGTCTGGAAGAAGAATCGGTGGTAGGATGAGTAGGTCCAGCAGGTGAGGAAACCACGACTGGGAAGTCCAAAACGGCACAATCAGCACCAACTCCGCTTGTTGATACCGCACCTGAGTCAAGACCCGGGGAAGCATCGCGAACGGTGGAAAAGCGTAGAGGAGAGGTCCGCGCCAATCCTGCAGGAATGCGTCCACTGCCACTGCATCCGGATCCGGTCGCCAACTGAAGAAGCGCGGTAGCTGAGCGTTCAACCGAGAGGCAAATAGGTCGATATAGAATGGACCCCAGATGGATGAGATTTCTGAGAACACCAGCCCATCTAACTTCCAATCGCTGCCATCCCTGAGGTAACGAGAGTTCCAGTCCGCTTGGACATTCTGCAGACCAGGCAGATACTCCGCCACTACCGAAATTTCCTGGTTGAGACAGAAAGACCAGAACTCCTTGGCCAAATGAGACAACATGCTGGAGTGGGTACCTCCCATGAAGTTGACATACCGGACAGCAGACACATTGTCCATACGAAGGCGAATGCAGGCACTGGCAATGTCCTTGGCAAAACTGCGGATGGCGAAAGATCCGGCTAACAGCTCCAGGGCGTTGATATGGAGTGAGGCTTCCTTCTGAGACCAACGTCCCCCGGTGGAGACTCCGTCGCAATGGGCCCCCCACCCGAGCAGACTGGCGTCTGAGTCTATCGTGAAGTCCGGGCGCGGACCGCAAATCGCCTTCCCATTCCAAGCCTGAAGATTCGAAATCCACCAATGCAGCTCGTCCCGAGTTTCCGAATCCAGCGAGATCGTGTCCGCGTATGAGGCACCAGATTGAAGGTGTGCGTGTTTCAGGCGCTGAAGAGCCCGGTAGTGGAGGGGGGCCGGAAACACCGCCTAAATTGAAGAGGAGAGGAGTCCTATGATCCGAGCCAGATGGCGAAGTGTAATACGGGGGGTAACCAACGTCTTGCGTAGTTCTTTGCGGATGGACCGGAGTTTTGACTGGGGAAGGCTGAGAGTCTCCGAGACGGAATCCACTGAGAAACCGAGGAATTCCATAACTCTGGAGGGAGTCAATAAAGACTTCTCGTGGTTGATGAGGAAACCCAATCGAGATAGAAGATCCATCGTCACTTGCAACTGAGAAAGAAGAACAGAAGGATCCTGATCCATTAGAAGTATATCGTCCAGGTAGATGATCAACCTGATTCCGCGACTGCGGAGCCAAGCGACTACCGGACGCATAAGCTTGGTGAAGCACCAAGGGGCCGACGACAGGCCGAAGGGGAGGCAAGAGAAACGCCATATCTGCCCTTTCCAACGGAAACAGAGAAGGTCCCTGGAGGGAACAGCGACCGGTACGGTGAGATAGGCGTCCTTCAGATCTAATTTCACCATCCAATCTCTCTTGAGGAGCAGATCCCTGAGGAGGTGAATACCCTCCATCTTGAAGTGCCTGTAGCGCACAAATCTGTTCAAGGGTTTGAGATTTATGACGGGGCGCATCTGTCCCCCTATCTTCCGTACGAGGAAGATACTGCTGAGCAGGCCCACTGAAGAGAATGGGACCTGCTCGATGGCGTTCTTGTGAAAGAGTTCTGTTAGTTCCTTGTCTATGGCCTGAGACGTGGCCCCGGAGGATGGGATAGGAGGGGGAAACGGGATATGATGTGGGACCTGGACCAGTTCTATCTGGAATCCCCGTATTGTGGATAGAACCCAACCGTCTGATGTGATCGACTCCCAGGCATGAGAAAAAAGTTGGAGTCTGCCCCCTACACAAACTGGAGAAAAAGGAAGATGAGGGAGACTTACCAAGGGGACGACGGAATCCGGAACCTCCTCTGAAAGGCCTGCGGCTAGGTGCACCTCGGGACGGGAAGAAACTTTGCGACTGCCTGGAGTCCTGGAAGGAGTGTCGCTGAGAGAAAGGTCTTTGACCGTAGGAGCCTCTACCCGAACCACGGGCGTGGAATGAAGAGCAGCCGGCCGAACGACCCCTGTAACTGCCGGCCCTTGAGGAAAAACGGCTCTGGAACACTCTCCTCATGGACGACTGTGCCTTGTCCAGAGCAGTAAAGGCACCCACGAATCTGCCCATGTCCTTAATGAAGGGCTCTCCAAACAAAAGACCCTGTGCTTCACCTGCGGCCTCAGTGAGGGCAAGATTGACTAGTTTTGGTTCAATTTTGAACAGAATAGCTTTACGCCGTTCTATCGACAGGGAACTATTGGCATTGCCCGCAATACATATGGCTCGCTGGGCCCATCCCCGGAGTTCTTCCGGATCTATGGGCGTATTAGCCTCTCTGGCGATTTCCGCCATCTCAAAAATTTTTGTCAACGGACCAAAGACGTCCAGGAGCTTGTCCTGGCACGCTTTAAGGGCCGATTCCAAACCCCTTCTAGGGTTCCACCCAGATTTTGCTAAAAACTGGACCATTTTGGGGTCCACAGTTGGGGTCACGCAGACCTTGTTTGCAATAATGGGTCTAGGGCACTCGGCCTTCAGCTTGTTACGCGCCTCCTTAGACAGAGGGCAACGTACACGTGCCTCCAGGTATTGGGCTACGTGATCAAGCGGGAGCCATTCGGCGGATCTGGGGTGGTGGAGACTGTCAGGGTCAAAAAGGGGATCCCCTATAGGGTCGGTTAAGACACCAGATGGTCCTTGAAAAACATCCGCAGATGAAACGCCAGGAGGCGTCGGGATGGGAGCCGAAATAGGATCGGCCGGGGCATAATCAGACAGATCTCCATCAGGGTAATCCATATCCTCACATCTAACCTCCTCCTCAGAGTCGACATCAGAGTCGATCTCTAACTCAGTTTGTGCTCTGGCGCACTTCCAATTCCTCGCCCGTTCTGCCTGGCGGGATGAGGCTCTCTTGCGCGAGGTCGCGCTCTCAGGGGTGGCATTGGACTCACCAATCAAGTTTGTTCTGGAGGCGTGAGGTACAGGTAAATCGGGCTGCGCCGTGTCACTGAAGACAGTAGGGCGAGCATAGAGGGCATCCGAGATGGATTTGGTAAGGGACGTGGTAACGGAGCCCATAGCGGCCATGATGGCCTCAGAGACAGAACGCTGGAAAGCATCCGCAGAAAAAGCGGAGCCACCAGGTGCAGGATTAGGTGAGGAGACGGAGTCTCTGCCTACTTCCAAGCTCTGTGAAGGGGTATGGCCAGAGGGATGAGACATCATTGCAGTGTTAATGATTCACTATCAGGCCTATAATACAATGAGGGGCAGTAAATCCCAGGGGATAACACACCTAACCTGAGGGAAGGAGAGAAAAACTCACAGTGGGTAGTCACCCAGCAGTGAGAAGGAGCAGGGAGAGAGCAGGAAGAAACCACACTGAGAAGCAGGGAGGGGGCGTGGCTAAAATCGGAACAAGAAGAAAAACCAGAGGGAAAAGGTAATAGGCAGATGGATAGAAAACAAGAGATAGGCTACTACAAAATGGCCGGCCGAGATCCCGCGAGACTACGGGACTAAGCTAGCAAGTGGCTGCAAGAGGATGACAAAGCAGAGAGAGAGCTCGGATCCCCCCCCCCCCACCGGGTAAGTGAAGGGGAGAGAGGAAAAGAGAGTGTGTGTCCCAGAAAGAACAATCAATAAGCCCCCTCAGATCCCAGCCATTGCGGCAGGACAGCAAAATATTTCCCTCCCCCCTTCACAGGGAGGGAAAGGGAGACAGAATAACGGCACCTAAAATAGGGGAAAGATACTGAAATGCCTGTAGACAAACAAATCTGGGTGCCCAATAAGAAAGTGTGGGCACCCAAACGAATAAGATCAACAAAATATATATACATATACCATACAATAAATCAGAAATATGCTGCTAGACAAAACAGGTACTTATCTCTGTGGCAGCAGCAAAGAAAGAGGAAGTGTTAGGGGCTTGTGGACATTATATACAGGACTAAGGTGGGAGGGACGGTTGCTATGGCAATATGTAAATTTGTTTTCAGTTTTTCTTTGCTGCTGTGGCTTTCAGTAAAGAAAGATGATGCAATAAGAGCCTCCGTGTCTTGAAATAAAATCTGATCGTGGGGGTCTGACTCTCGGCAACCCCACCAATCTGCTATTTGAAGAAGCCGCACTCCGGTGATTGCTGTGGCCTCCTCACAGCTTACCATACATTGTATAGTGGCAATACTTGGTGTTGTAGCTCAAGTCCCTGGACTTAAGTTAAGTTAGGGACTGCAGACCAGTTGGTGGCCGTCATTTAGGATTGATTGTCCAAGTAGGTAAGGATAGTGGTGTGGATGGTAGTAAAGAGCTGCACTATTCCTTGCCTTACATGACAATCAGATTGCTGCTATTTGAAGAAGCCGCTCCGGTGATTGCTGTGGCCTCCTCACAGCTTACCATGCATTGTATAGTGGCAGCACTTAGTGCTGTAGCTCAGGCCCATGTGTTCGATGAATGTGATATCACTGGCCTAGGAAGAGACTGCTGTGCTCACTGGAGTGCTGTAGTCTCTTCAAACAGCTGCCCGCAGTCAGACCCCTACAGTTCAGATATTGATGAATTATCCTGAGCATAGGCCATCAATATCAAAAATCAACAACCCTGTTAACTATTTAGCTTCAAAACAAAGCTAGAATATCTACATCTACAGGATGTTGTGATGAGGTTACCCCATTAGGGCAACTCCTCTATATTTGTAACTTCACTTCCAGGAGGACTCAGCATGACCATTTATTACATGTTTGTCATGTTATACCTTATGTATCCTGTAGAGGCCACTGATCATATCACCAAGGGTTCCAGCTTCCAGACCTGCAGCGATCACTTGATTACCACCATATCTTCACTTAAGCTGCTCATACACCTTAGACAGTTGTCGGCCAAACAATTCCTCCTAATCCCCAATATCCTCTTCCCTTCTCAATAGAAGTAACATCTTCTGTAAGAAAAAAAAGATCAGGCATGTCCAATCCTTCTTTCCGTTAAAAGGAGAGTTGGCACTGCCCATGTAGATCAGATAATAGTCCAGCCTCACCAAAATCGTCAGGTTAGGACCACTTTACTATTGAGTGTGCAAGCACCTTTAAAAAAGAATGATCTAGCTGGGACAAACCCTTTAAGATATCAATAATTTTACCAGTGCAAAGCAACAGCTCTGCCAAAGGACAAGCTGAACCTGGCTGTCTTGACAAACTCATCTCTGTGCAGCATGGTGGCACTACATTAAAATGTTTGTCAAGTATGATAATTAATAAGTACTTGATGCAGTCTACTGTATATCATGGGCTTTTATGTACCCTGAACAGCTGGAGGATGACTCCGTCATTACCATATATCTTAAGTCCTCATTAGATGCACTATTTCCACGTTCCGAACTGTTACAGAGCAATAAAATTAATGTTTATCTGGCAAATGAGTATGGAAATTAAATTTGATGCCCTTTCCTCCATAATTGAATCCTGTCCATTGCAGGCTCCCCATCTGTGCAGCGCACGTCCTTCTTATCGGCTCTCACGGTCTTATGCAATTCCTCCTCTGTCCCCTTCGGCTGGTTTATATACCGAGACATGAGCGTGCACTGTTCCTCTGTATATTTCTAGGAATTAGTTAACATTCCTTCAGTGGTTTCCTGTGACCTCACACCAGTAACTGGCTTTTCCCAGAGACAATCTGTGCAGCATGGAAAATGTTATGTTTCTAGACAAGAGATATGCAAGTTTTGGAAACTGGCATGTAAATAATGAAATACTGAGGTCTTGATTCCGCCCTTCCCGTGGCTAGAATTTGGTTAAAGAGCTGTCAGCAGGATAAGCCCTATTAAACCTTGCTTACTGCCTGGCAGGGTTGATCCTGCTGATTAAAATGATACCTGCCTTGTGAAAATCGGTTGCGGGTTCCCAAGAGATAAGAATTTCTAGGGTTTCAATGCACTGACTCGCGGCATTGTTCCTGCAGGCTCTCTGGATCCGGCACTGGCAAAGGTTACTGCAATGCCCGTCGCCCCCATTGACTAGAATGGGATCCGGATGAGATCCGGCTGCTACACGACAAATATGTCAGGATTCGGCTAGACAAAAACCACTGCGAATCCTGGCACATTTGGCGGGAAGCTGCCAGATCTCCACCAGACTCCATTATAGTCAATGGGATTGGTGGTCATTATAGTAACATCTGGAAATGCTGGATCCAAAGAGCCCTAGGCAGGCTGTTCTCTGATGAAACTATGCCGCAAGTGTGAAACTACGCTAAAGCGTTTCCTACTTTGGCCCTTAGGTTGCAATGATTTTTCCTGTTTTTTTCATCCCGCCTCCTGAGAACCAAATTATTTGCCAACATATGAAGCCTTGAGTTTTTATTTTAATGGCAGCATTTTGGGGTACCTTTAGGGGAAAATTTATCAAGACTGACTTTTTTTTAAGACAGTCTTGATATCCTGTCAGAGGATGCGCCTAATGTATGGCGAGGCCCAGTCTTTAGGCCCTTGCTATGGGTCTGGATAAGAAGTGTGGGCGCAAACCATTAGGATATTTTTCATCAAAATTATTAGCAAAGTAGCTTCATTTTCGTTTACTTTAGATACAATGGAGGACTTACAATTAAAATATAATTATCAGATCAATTATTTCAGGGCCACTTTGATAAAAGGTTGGTGATGTTCACCATGGTTATAGGCCATCATGTGGAGCGTAAGTAAGGAAAAAAATCACATGGCCTCATCTATTCAGCATCAAATTCCACCAAACATGCAATGATCTCAGCCTCCGGCACGCAGAGAACATTTCAGGGCACTGGGGTCAATATTTCGTTGGCTGAAAGTTGTCAGTGTCTGGGATTTAACGACAGGCTTGAACTTACACTGTAATTTATTTCAGCCGCTAACATCTTGAACCAGAACTTGTTACAAGATGATCTGAAGCCAGCAAATTGCGAAAACTTTGTTCCTTCTAGAAAAAAAAAAACATGACTGCAGTTCAAATAAAAAGTCTACCATATAGTAAATGGGAAGAAGAGTAACTTGCAGATCTTGGACTACAAAGCAAGATCGGTAACAGCCCCCAACCCATCACCGAACATGTGGCATTTATAATACTGATGTCTTCTTATACAAAAAATAACAGAAAAAACTCTCTATGCTTCTCTGTGAAATCATAGGCATATGGATGTACAGTAAAGGTCCCATAGACAACTTTGAGTCTGTGAAAAGCCAAGCATCAAATGAGTTTTATGGTGGGATAAACGATTTAGAAAAAGGGCAGAATCGGTCAAGAAAATTTAACAATCTCCCTCTGATGCCATCCATAGATATTACAGGATTGTCATACTGATGACTAGAGATGAGCGAATTTCATTTTTTGAAATTCGTTCACGCTTCGTTTGGTGGTAAAAGCAGAATTGCATTATGGATCCCGTTACCACGGACTATAAGGCAATTCTATGACAGAATGCATAACGGAATACCTTTTTGAGGCATTCCGTTATAATAGAAGTCTATGGGCTGCAAAACGGATCCGTCCCGTTTCCATTATGCAGGGGAGTCCTCTCCTGCATAATGCAAACGGGACGGATCTCTACTGATGACCTATCTTCAGTTTCTCTTACCAAAGCCGACCTGGATAGTCCTGAGTGTTCATTTTAGAAGTTATTCATGTATTAGGTGTTTTGATGGCACATTATCACTTACTATTTATTTATTGTTCATCGTAGCCTGCACCTTTGCCTTATTGTACTCTTTATTGTTACTCTGGACTATATACATTATGCCCATATATTATGACCGGCGTGCCGATCACATATGTGACGCAAAGGGAGGGAAAAGGAAGGCCCTGTCCAAGGAAGAGGGAAAGATGGTGACCCCTAACTCACCTTGAGGCTGGCACCTGACTGCCCTGACGTCCCTAGACGGGTTTCTCACCCGTATGCCGATCACGTTCCTAAATCCTGGCTTTCCCTAAGATGAGCCCTACGTAGTGAATAGAGCGGTGGGAACACTAGTCCGCACCACTAACACTAAAGGGAAACACTAGGGAGAAGACAGACAATACTGACAAAACATATAATCCCAGGTGGGCGACAACAAACAACCAACAGGGATCCGGAGGGTAACGCTCTGGTACGACAACCAGGGACAAAAGCAACTCAGCTCCAGTGGGTCAGTATAGAAGTCCAGGCAGGAAGCTCTATATCTGGCAACCAGAGAAGTGAGAGAGGGGAATATAAAGAGGTTGGGAGTGCTGGACAAGAAACAGCTGAGGAGAAGAAGCTACGGATCCCTGAGTGAGACAAAAAGGATTGCAAGGCAAACCCAGAAAGCTACCATTAAGTAACAGCGCGATCTGTAGACATAGAGCGCGCAGCCACCCGCTGCGACTTCCTGACCCCGGGTATAACGGAGTCAGACGTGGCTCTTGACACCCTCGTGACACCATATTTGTTGTTTTTGGTGGGAGCTGTGTAGGTGCACCTTATTTGGGTTTTCTTGGGCCATGTGGCCTTTTTTTGTGCTATCTTCAAGATAGGCCATTAATATATGATCAGCAGTTCATGAGTAGCTCCAGCACCGAAACTACCGAAATTTTTTATGTGAAACAGGCTTTTTTGGGGAAAATTGATGGGTGATTGTAGACTTTGTTCTGTATGAACTGATGGTATATGTTGAAAAGCCTTTAGTGTAGTGTAGCCTTTAGTGCGGTTCCGTTTGCCCAGGCAAACCAGGTGCAGAACAGCGTGAGAGTGATGAGAGGGGTCGCACATGGCTTGAATACCCTACATGCCTCCAACATAATTCTTGGATATCTACATGAAAATAATGTATTTGCTGTAAATCGCGAGAGGGGCATAGTTGGAGACATTGACTTCACAAGAGATACAGAGCAGCAGAGTTTAGCCACCTCTATATGCTTCCCGCTGTTTACTGCTTCTGAATTAAAATTAGGGCAACCAGCTTCAGCTTCCTCTGATGTGTATGCCTATGGAGTCCTTTTGTTATGGCTTTGCACAGGGAGCAAGAATGTTACTCACAATTCTGATAGAACTCCTGATCTTAAGAAACTGGACTTGGACTCCAAAGCAGAGGCTCTCCTGTCATGTCTTGTGTGCTGTGGAGATCGAATGCAGACGGAGCAGATAAAAACACATGAATATTTTTAACTTACTAAGGCTGCTTGATTTAACTCCTTAAAGACCAGCGCCATACATGTACGGTGGGCTGATCGGGCGAGTGCAGGAGCTGCGCCCACCTAATCAGCGCAGTGGTCCAGCAGTCACTGATAACATGAATATTTTCAACTTACTGAAGCTGCTTGAGTTAATTGTGAATAGATGGTAAAGGCAAAGTCTGCTAGTGTGTTGTCATTAGCATCTTCATTATGTTTGCTGCTGGACCCACGACGACGTAATTTGGTCCATACAGCAAAAGGAGGTCTGCAATCACCCATCAATTTTCCAGAAAAAAGCCTAATCAGTGACATCAACACAAACTTACTGCTGACACCCTCTCCACTCTGTCGGGGGGCTCTACTTGTATAAGCGTTTAATAGAACAGGTTCTGTAGACATCTATGTGGAATCAGTAGTGTTGATCGAGCACCAAAGTGCTCGGGTGCTCGAGTAGAACACCTCGGGATGCTCGGGTGCTCTACCGAGCACCCGAGCACAATGGAAGTCAATGGGAGAACCCGAGCATTAAACCAGGAACCCCCTGCTCTGAAGAGGGGAAGGTGTCTGGTACACATGAAAAGGTCAATAGTTGTAAGGCACAAAGGGATCATTGAGGACGCTGACACGGTCTGCTACGCACTCCTTCTCCATCTTCCAAAAATTTTCTCTCCTTGTGACACTAGACCGCGCATCAGGGTGAGGTTGCTGGCAGGGTGTCATGAAACTGTCCCAGGCCTTGGAGAGTGTTGCCTTGCCTCTGTTGGAACTGCTGTGTGTTCCTCTCGTATCCCCTCCTTGGTTGCCCAAGGAACTACGTACTCTGCCGCCAGCGTTGTTAGCTGGAAATTTTTGGAGCAATTTTTCCACAAGGACCTTCTGGTATTGCACCATTTTTCTAGTTCTCTCCACCAGAGGAATGAGTGATGAGAAGTTCTCTTTGTAGCGGGGGTCGAGAAGTGTGAACAACCAGTAATCGGTGTTGGCCAAAATGCGTATAACGCAACGGTCACGGGAAAGGCAGCATAACATAAAGTCAGCCATGTGTGACAGAGTCCCAACAGACAAGACTTTGCTGTCCTCATCAGGAGGATGACTATCAATCTCCTCATCCTCTTCCTCCTCTTTGGCCCATCCACGCTGAACAGATTGAATAACCTGCTGTGGGCACTACCCTCTGTAGTGGAGGCAACCGTCTCTTGCTCCTCCTCCTCATCATCATCCAATTTGCGCTGAGAAGACTAACTGAGGGTGGTCTGGCTATCACCCTGTGTACTGTCTTCCCCCATTTCCACCTCTTCCACATGCAAAGCGTCCGCCTTCATTGTGAGCAGCGAGCATTTCAGTAGACACAGAAGTGGGATGGTGATGCTGATAATAGCGTCATCGCCGCTCACCATCTTTGTTGATTCCTCAAAGTTTCTTAAAAACTCACAGAGGTCAAACATCCATGCCCACTTGTCGCTTGTGAAGAGCGGAAGCTTACTGGAAAGGCGACTACCATGTTGCAGCTGGTATTCCACTACTGCCCTCTGCTGCTCACAAAGACTGGCCAACATGTGGAACGTGGAGTTCCAGCGCAGGCTCACATCGCACAACAGTCGGTGAGCTGGCAATTGCAAACACTGCTGTAGCGTTGCCGGACCGGCGGAAGCTGTCGATGACTTGCGGAAATGGGCACACATGCGGTGCACCTTCACCAGAAGCTCAGGCAAATTGGGGTAGGTTTTGAGAAACCGCTGAACCACTAAGTTGAACACGTGGGTTAGGCATGGAATGTGTGTGAGCTTGCCGAGCTCCAAAGCCGCCACCAAGTTACAGCCATTATCAGACACCACCATGCCTGGTTGTAGGTTGAGTGTCAAGAGCCACAGCTCAGTCTGGTCCCTTATACTCTGCCACAGCTCTGCGGCGGTGTGCTGTTTGTCACCTAAGCAAATTAGTTGCAGCACTGCCTATTGCCACTTCCCCGCTGCAGTCCTACACTGCTTCCAGCTACTGACTGATGGCTGACTGGTGCTGCAAGATGATAATTCAGAGGTGGAAGTGGAGGAGGAGGTGGAGGAGGAGAAGGGGGGGTTGCAGCCACCAAAGTAGGCGGTGAAGGAAATCCTATGGAAGTAGGGCCCGCAATCCTTGGCGTCGGTAGCACTTGTGCCATCCCAGGGTACGACTCGCTCCCGGCCTCCACAACATTCACCCAATGTGCCATCAGTGAAATGTAGCGTCCCTGGCCAAAAACACTTGTCCATGAGTCATTCGTTAAGTGGTCAGGGCACAGGTGATGTTACGGGACACATGCTGGTGTAAGGCGGGGACGGCACACCAGGATAAATAGTTGGGGCTGGGGACTAAGTATCGAGGGACGGTCGTCACCATCAGGCTGTGGAAAGCCTCAGTGTCCACAAACCTAAATGGCAACATTAACAGGGCCAGCAATTTGGAAAGGTGCGCATTTAGTGTTACAGCCGGTGGGTGGGTGGCTGGGTATTTGAGCTTTCGTTCTAAGGTCTGGGGTATGGACATCTGTACGCTGCGCTGGGACACAGAAGTCGATGTGCTAGCTTATGGTGCTTGCGAAAGTCCAGATGCAGGGCGGGAGGCATCCGGGCCTGCGTCTTGGACAGGGGTTTGGCCAGCATGTAACACAGGGGAAGAGGAGGCAGTGGTGTCACCCGCAGACACTGATTGTGGACCCATGTGTTGGATCATGCTGGTGGTGGTGAGGTTGCTAGTGTTCACGCACCTGCTCATTTTGATACGGCACAGGTTGCAAATGATAATTCTTTAATCGTCCGCACTTTCCTCAAAAAAGCGCCAGACTGCGGAACACCAACCCCTTGGCAAGGGAGACTGCTGCAAGGGGGTGCTCCGGGGAACAGTTGCGGGCCTGTTTGGGGTGGCACTTCTTTTCCCTTTTGCCACCCCACTGCCTCTTCCAGCCTGTTGCGGTGCTGCAGATCCCTCCCCCTCTGTACTGCTGTCCTCGCTCGGCTTGCCAGCTTCCTAGGTTGGGTCCGTGATTTCATCGTCTACCACCTCCTCTTCCACTTCCTCACTCTGGTCATCCTCCTGACTTGTTGACCTAACAACAACCTCAGTTATTTACAACTGTGTCTCATCCTCATCATCAACCTCTTGAGACACTAATTGCCGTTGACTTTTTGGCAACTGTGTCTCATCATCATCATCCACCTCATGAATCACTAATTGCCGTTCCCCACCGTCATCTTCTTGTAACTGTGGATGCTCAAGAGTTTGAGCATCAGTGCACACAATCTCCTCATGTCCCTCTTCAAGTGGGCTTGGCGAGAGGCCCAAATCAAGGAATGGCGATGAAAAGAGCTCATCGGAAGATCCGAGTGTGGGATCACTTGTTTGGCAAGACTCTCCATGGTGACTGGACTTTGTGGAAGACAGGGTGGTGCTTACCCGACTGGAAGCATTATCTGGTTGCAATCCAACCGACCACCTGGTCCCAATGGTCTGACTGCGAGAGTGGTGTCCTGCGCCGCCCTGCAAACTGGGACATGAAGCTAGGTATCGTGGATGAGTGTGTTTCTTGTGCTCTGGAGCAGGCACAGTTTCACCGCGTCCAGGGCCACGGCCTCTGCGTGCACCATCAGCATCACGGCCACTTTCCCGTCCCTTACTTATCGCCTTCTGCATATTAAATGTTATATATGCTTGCAAGTATGTCACACGTACAGTAGCACAGGTTTTGTAAGTGTATGCGCAAATAAATTAAACTTAATGTCACTGATATTTAGGATGTGCAAACATTATACAGGAGATGTGGCGCAGGTAATGTCGCTGTCACCAGGGGCTAATAAAAAATTACAGTCAATGTCACAGCTATTTGGGATGCGGAAAAGTTATACAGGAGATGTAGCGCAGGTAATGTCGCTGTCCGCAGCATCTACGGAAAAAGTACAGTGGATGTCACAGATATTTTTAGTATGTGTGGACGTGAAACAGGAGATGTAGCGCAAATAATGTCGCTGTCCGCAGCATCTAAGGAAAAAGTACACTGGATGTCACAGATATTTTTTGGATGCGCAAACGTTATACAGGAGATGTAGTGCAGGTAATGTAACTGTCCGCAGCGGACACGTCTACGGAAAAAGTACACTGCATGTCACAGATATTTTTAGGCTGCGCACACGTTAGACAGTTGATGTAGCGCAGAAAATGTCGCTGTCTGCAGCAGCCAAACATTTGCAATCTATTTAGCGCAGGTTGTGCTAAAAATTTATATTGCTTCCAGATACAACAATAGTCCTTATAAGGGCTTTTGGGTCTCTACAATTGCACGCAATTTAGCACGGGTTGCGCTAAAAATATATATTGCTGCCAGACACACCAATAGTCCTTAAAAGGACTTTCGGATCTCTAACACCAACCCTGCCTAACAAAAAAATAAAATTCAATTGAATCAATTCCCTACGCTGTCAGTCCCTTCTACAGCACAGCTCTTCCTGACTAAAGCCTCATGCAGACGTCCGTGGAACACGGTCCGTGAGATACCGGACTGGCATTGCAGGAGCGCACAGCGTCATTGGTTGCTATAACGCTGTGCGCTCCTGCAATGCCAGTCCGGTATCTCACGGACCGTGTTCCTCGGACGTCTGCATGAGGCTTAACACTGAGCCGAACCACGATGAAGCATTCCAGCGAATCACTGTAATGCCAGTAACCAACATGGCTACGGCATTACAGTGAGTGGTAGTACTTACATGCATGTTTATTGGCTGCCTAGCAGCCAACAAACATGCGGGGAGGAGACTCAAGCATCGCGCTAGAGCACACGCGGTATTCGGCCAAACACCATGATGTGCCGAGCATCACGATGCTCGAGCCAAACTGGTGTTTGGCCGAGCATGATTGATCAACATTAGGAATCAGCTGATGACTGTGTAACAGGAGTGCGCTTCTTCTTAGCGCTAACATCAACCTGTAAGGCTGAGTTCATACTTGAGTTATTTGGTCAGTTTTGGCCCCGTGACTGCCCAAAAAAGTGAAGTGTGCAGTGATTCTAAGAGCGACGCCTGTCATCTGCATGTCATACTGACTCACAGTATTGTTTCACTGCCAAAGCAGACTCGCTATGCGTGTTACTGCAGGGCAGGGCCGTCTTTAATATTGATTGGACCCTGGGCAAAAATTTACTTGGGCCCCCTGGATCCCGCCTTCCCACACCCTAGCATGCAATCACGCCCTCCACCACAACACACACACAAAAAAAAAAATCCACACACCTCGTAGAGTAGTGAACTACTACTGCAGTATTATTTATTTAGGGACTGTGAGGCCTCATGCACACGACTGTGCCGTTTTTTGCGGTCCGCAAACCTGCAAAAAACGGAAGCCGCCCGTGTGCCTTCTGCAATTTGCATAACGGAACGGGCGTCCCATTGTAGACATGCCTATTCTTGTCCGCAAAACAGACAAGAATAGGACATGTTCTATTTTTTTGGCGGGGCCACGTAACGGAGCAACGGATGCGGACCCAAACAACGGCCGTGTGCATGAGGCCTAAGCACATGCAGTCTCAGGAGTGGTCCTCACCACACCCCTGCCTTGCAGCCTCACAGGAGTACAGGACCAGTATCTGTACACGTATGTATGGCATAATTGGGATGCACATCACACATGACATGACACAGGTCTTTACCAGGCTGCAGGCCAGCAGACACGTTATTATTGCCACATGTGTCACATGCCACTACTGACTCTACAGCCGTTCAGAGTTCAGACACTTCACAGTTCCACTTCCTTCAGAAAAGCGAGCCTGCCGTGCACTCCAGCGACTTACAGATAGAGGCAGTGGCGTTGCTATGGCTGGTGTCACCCTTTGCTCAGGGGGGCCCTCATGAATATAGTTTAACCGTTTATGTGCAAAAGAGAAAAAAAGAAGTCACTATGTCAGCTCCAATCAGATATCTGCACATAGACCAAGAGTCTTGGTCTATGTGCAGATTGATATCTGATTGGAGCTGACTTCTTTTTTTCTCTTTTGCACATAAATGGTTAAACTATATTCCTTAGTGAAAATGACCAGTCCACACCATGAGGGCCCCCCTGAGCAAAGATTAGTAAATGTGGCCGGTGGTCGCCCCAGGCCACAGTTCAGCAGACAGAGAGAACCCAACCCCTTATGTCTCCCGTCTCTATAATAATCCCCCACTAATGGGGTTATTTAAATTACTGATCGATTATTAGACGACAGACGAGAGAAATAAGGGATTCTCTCTGTCTGTCTGCTGAACTGTGGCCTGGGGGCCACCACTGGCCACATTTACTAATCTTTGCTCAGGGGGGCCCTCATGGTGTGGTGTGGAATGGTCATTTTTACTAAGGAATATAGTTTAACCGTTTATGTGAAAAAGAGAAAAAAAAAGAGGTCACTAAGTCAGCTCCAATCAGATATCTGCTCTGCACATAGACCCAGAGTCTTGGTCCATGTGCAGATATCTGATTGGAGCTGACTTCTTTTTTTCTCTTTTGCACATAAAGGGTTAAACTATATTCCTTAGTGAAAATGACACCATGAGGGCCCCCCTGAGCAAAGATTGGCCCCCAGGCCAGTTCAGCAGCAGACAGAACCCAACCCCTTATGTCTCCTGGGGCCGTCCGTCTCTATAATCCCCCACTAATTTATGAATGGATCTGGGGTGGTTAATTATTAATTTGGTGATCAGCCTGAGCGGTCTAAATTTCTAATGTAGAATTAATTCAATATATATGCGTGATTTTTGCTTTAAAGCCTTTACCTACCGAGTCCTCCCCTCCTGGCGCAGCAGTGGCAGGTCTGGTCTGGCCTGTAGGTAAGGTGAGTGAGTCACTGGTGCCTGGTCTGGTCACGTGAGGCCGTGACTCACCACCCAATCCCTTTAGCTCCGGACCGGAGGCGGAGACTTATTCCCTGCTGCTGGCTGCTCCGCCGTGGCTCCACTCTACTCGGCTGCGGTGAGTCACATCACACACCCCTTTTACCACGTGACGGCGGGGCGCCGACGTGCTTGCTAACTAAGCAGCGCAGCACAGTTGTAACTTGTTCTGAAGAGTGTCTGCTGCGCTGCTGCATAGTGAATCGGAGTCGGGCGTCGGGCCCCCAGGAGCAACTGGGCCCGGGGCAGCTGCCCCTTTTGCCCTGCGGCAAAGACGGCCCTGCTGCAGGGCACAGTGTTCTACACCACTATAAAGGCTCTCTGCAGCCAGGAAATAGCTGTTGGATTGAAATTAATTTTTCTCAAAAAAATCGGCGAACCGGCAAATCGAATTTTTGAAAAATTCGCCCATCTCTACTACTTACTGCAGTACTGCTCCCATTCAAGAGAATGGGAGCAGTACTGCAGCATAAAGTTCTGTCCACTACTCAGTTGATCGGTGGGGATGTGGCCGCAGGATAGGCCATCAGTATTAACATCCTGGAATACCCCTTTTTGGAGGATGATTTGAAACAGATTTGCCTGCAGGTTTTTCAGCCAAAGCCAAAAGTGGATCGAGCATAAATCCTTCCTTTATATTTCCGATTCCTTTCAAATCCACATCTACTGGCATGTCCTATGTGTTGAGACAGAATCAGGGAACAGAAACAAGCAACATCCAAGCAACATTGATGAGTTGAATCATGCATCTTTTATATTTTTTTAAATCCGTTTTACGCCTTTTCTGAAAAAAAATATCCTGCCGACATCTGCTTTCATACAGACGTGTGCATCAGTCTTTAAGTATAAACAATATTTTGCTTGACTGATTTTTGCAGAGAATGACTCAAGCCAAATTTCATCTTTCTTCCCAGGTCATCCACAGGCAAGAAACTGTTCAAACATGAATGAGCAAGATTTAACTGGCCACCTTATGTATATAAATAGCATTTGTCATCCTCGAAGGGAACCAAAGCTCTCAGACATTTCAGACGGAACGTTACGTCTGATCCATCCTAAATAAATTCACCCTAAATGTTCAGACACAGATATTTAGGTCATATTATATTATTTGTTTACTGGCCTTCATCGTGTTTAATTGATAGTTTTCAAGGCGTTAGATAGTGATGGCCTGTCATCGGGATAGCTTATCAATATCTGATCAGTGAGGGTTCGAATCCTGGCACCTCCGCTAATTAGCTGCTTGAAGAGGCTGTGTAACTCCAGTGAGCGTCGCGGACTCTTCTTAGGCCAGTGCCGTCACATTCATTGGTCACATGGCCTACCTATTTGCAAAAAAATTGAAAAAATTGTTCAGTGCAAGTCCATCTCCTGACACCTCGGCAAAAAGCTTGATTTTGCCCATACATCATAACAGGGCACATGGGAAGGGGTGGTCTTCGTAAGACAACCCCTATAAAAAGGATTTTTTTGCTAAACATGAAATTGTCCAAATATTAGCAAATTAGAACTTGGAGTAGCAGCCAAAGTTTATTAAAAGAGTTTTCCAATTTTTTTTTTTACTGATGACCTACCCTCTGGATAGGTCATTGGTATCTGATCGGTGGGGGTCTGACCCCCAGGACCCCCACCGATCAGCTGTTTTGAGAAGGCAGCAGCGCTCCTTTTTTGCTCGGTCTTGTGCTCATCCCCATTCTCTTCAATAAGGTTGAGCTGCTCCTAGGCCACGTGACACATTAACGCGTCGTGACTTGGCCTAGGAAAAGCAGAGAGAAGGCTGTGGTGCTACTGATAAGCGGGGGTCCCAGGTGTCTGACCACCATCAATCAGTAAAAAAATCTCGGAAGACCCCTTTAATTATTTATTATAGTTACTACAATGACACTATTTGCTCTTCTGCAATGAACTATAGATATTGTTACCTTTGCATTAATTTATATAAACAGTACAATGTATACAATGCTGCAGTTACCCAATGTATGTGCCCTAAGATATACGATCCTTTTAAAGGGCCACTTCCATCAGATAGGGGTTTGTTTTCAAATATTCATAGAAAACTTTTTTATTTAGAATTGTTGATGCCTTGGTGCCTTTTCTTTTACATGTTGGCAGTACTATGCCATTGAAAATGAAATGCAAAATATTGTCCTTTTGTAGCAGCCAACACAAACGACAAGACGGCCTAGGTAATCAATTGTCAGTTTACGGCAGCTGTGAGGGGGAAGGTGTTATCTGCAGAGTAATCCTCATGATAATAGTAGGTGTAGAATTAGTATAACAGTCTTATTGCTCTCTTGATAGACTTAGATAAAGATTCCCACAGAAGAGCATTGCATTGATTTAATTAATGCATGATGCTCTAATTACAGTCACTACAGGGGTGATGATCTGACTGAAAGACTTAAGTGAGACTGTCTGCCATGCTAAAAGTCTAAGCAAAAGAGGAAGTAAAAGTGCCAGGACAGGAAGTAGAATACATGAAGTGAGTTAAAAAAATGACTGCGAGAATTTTTTTTCAATAAAAAAAATAGCATTTACATAGAATGTCCACATACATGCTGGGAAGAAGGTATGCAAATGAGTTCTTAGCAAAGAGCTAATTTGCATACCCTCTTCCCAGAATTCCAGAGGAGCATTGTCTGGCCTATAAGACTCTTAACGCTGATTAGGTGCCCTCTATAAGGAGATATAGTATCTCCCTTAAGTCACCGACAGGCTGTTATTATTATTATTATTTTTTATTATTATTATTTATTATTAGTCTGTGATACCAATAAAAATTTGGTGTGCATGTTCCTTTAAGCAGAAGTAATGTACAACCTTTTAGTGGTTTGAACAGAACATTAAGTTTATAATTAGCGTGTTACGTTCCGGCATTCGATAAATGACTTCCCAGCTGCTTCTGAGCCAAATTTCCAGGGAGGGTCCACTATCCAGATGCTGCCTGTTTTCCCAGAGTCTGTGACCTTTAACCTCCTTGCTGAGAAGAGGTCTCAGAAGTACAAGATAATGTGTGCTTAGCACGGCCCCTATGAGGGACTTAATATTCTCACAATCTGCCATCGCCAGTTTCACCTAAATCCCACGAGTCTGTATCCAGAAATAACGCTCCATTCACATCATTATACAATTAATGGGAACAGACTAGTGGTCTCATGGTTTACATAAATGATCGTGCTCTTAGGACTATAAATACTTGCCAGGCATGCCTACCCTGCCCATTGATCCATATATATGTAAGAGGCGTATAGCAAACACTGCGCTCTACTTTTAATTATTTAAGGGTTTTCCACCCCCGCCACCTACCCAAAAAATATATATATACAGTATATATATATTATATATATATATATATATATATATATATATAATGTATATATTGAGGGTGAGTCAAAAGTGTAATTTCAGAAACAAAAATGAGATATCTGAATAAGGCTAAATGCCCACGAATGTATTTTTCTTCCGTGTCCGTTCCGTTTTTTTTGCGGATAGGATGCGGACCCATTCATTTCAAATGGGTCCACAAAAAATGCGGACAGCACACGGTGTATGTCCGTTCCAAAGCCCCGCAAAAAAAATAGAACATGTCCTATTCTTGTCCGTTTTGCGGACAAGGATAGACATTGTTACAATGGATCCGCAAAAAAAAACTGATGACATACGGACGTCATCCATTTTTTTTTTTGCGGATACGCAATTTGCGAACCGCAAAACACATACGGTCGTGGCATGTAGCCTTACCCAGCAAGCAATGGGTGAGGGGGCCTATCTTTTAGGCTATGTCTGGAACATGGCCACCATCTTGAAAGATGGATCAAGAGACAAGACCAAATTTTTCCAATGGGGGGTCATGTAGGATATGAAAGAAGACCAGAGTTTTCTCAGAAATCTATTGCCGCAATCAGATTTGCAATATATCTGGTGGTTCAAAGTTATCAACACAGAAAGTTAAAAACTTCAAAGCTCTGTATTCAGCACCAGGGACAAAACATTGAAATAGCTGTGCATCACAGGGAACATTTCCGGTTGTTTTTGCAACTTTCTGTGTTGATAACTTTTGAACCACAAAGGACATTGCAGATCTGATTGCGGCAATCGATTTCTGAGAAAATTCTGGTCTTCTTTGATATGTATCATGACCCCCTTCCCATTGATACAATTTTGCCTTGATCCAAAATGAAGGCTTTATGATGGTGGCTATGTTCCAGACAAAGCCTAAAAGATAGACCCTCTCATCCATTACTTGCTAGGCTATTCAGATATTTCATTTTCCCTTTTGTTTCCAAAATAAAAGGGTGTCCTGATACTTAAGAATGCTAATAGTTCAATACTTAAATTGCGGATCCACCACAGCTCCGGTACTGATGCTGTCTGGTCCCCCGCCACTCTCTGCTTCCTGGTTCAGGATTATGTTCTGACAGGGAGGGGAGGGGGAATGTGCCCCCTGCAGGCAATTACTGGCTGCATCAGTGACCTGTTACTGCCAGTGATTGGCTGTAGTGGTGACTGCTGGACCAGAAACCAGAGAGTGGCAGTGGACCAGATAGCATTTGTAAAGGAATGGCAGGAGATCTTAGTTAATCTTGTTCACAAAATCAATTAATTACGATCCAATGAATCTTAAAGCACTAGCAGAACCTATTCTAAACATATTTGGAAAAGGAAATACTGGGATTTCTACATGTCACATGGTCAAATGGACTTCATAGAGGGGAGGATCACTCCTTGGGACCCCTAAATATAAGCTAGCGATAATAACCAATAATAAGCAGCGTCCCCAGCTCTAGCGGATTCAGCCAATCCAGGTATACACTCACCTAAAGAATTATTAGGAACACCTGTTCTATTTCTCATTAATGCAAATATCTAGTCAACCAATCACATGGCAGTTGCTTCAATGCATTTAGGGTTGTGGTCCTGGTCAAGACAATCTCCTGAACTCCAAACTGAATGTCAGAATGGGAAAGAAAGGTGATTTAAGCAATTTTGAGCGTGGCATGGTTGTTGGTGCCAGACGGGCCGGTCTGAGTATTTCACAATCTGCTCAGTTACTGGGATTTTCACGCACAACCATTTCTAGGGTTTACAAAGAATGGTGTGAAAAGGGAAAAACATCCAGTATGCGGCCGTCCTGTGGGCAAAAATGCCTTGTGGATGCTAGAGGTCAGAGGAGAATGGGCCGACTGATTCAAGCTGATAGAAGAGCAACGTTGACTGAAATAACCACTCGCTACAACCGAGGTATGCAGCAAAGCATTTGTGAAGCCACAACACGCACAACCTTGAGGCGGATGGGCTACAACAGCAGAAGACCCCACCTGGTACCACTCATCTCCACTACAAATAGGAAAAAGAGGCTACAATTTGCACGAGCTCACCAAAATTGGACTGTTGAAGACTGGAAAAATGTTGCCTGGTCTGATGAGTCTCGATTTCTGTTGAGACATTCAAATGGTAGAGTCCGAATTTGGCGTAAACAGATTGAGAACATGTATCCATCCTCTGATGGCTACTTCCAGCAGGATAATGCACCATGTCACAAAGCTTGAATAATTTCAAATTGGTTTCTTGAACATGACAATGAGTTCACTGTACTAAAATGGCCCCACAGTCACCAGATCTCAACCCAATAGAGCATCTTTGGGATGTGGTGGAACGGGAGCTTCGTGTCCTGGATGTGCATCCCTCAAATCTCCATCAACTGCAAGATGCTATCCTATCAATATGGGCCAACATTTCTAAAGAATGCTATCAGCACCTTGTTGAATCAATGCCACGTAGAATTAAGGCAGTTCTGAAGGCAAAAGGGGGTCCAACGCCGTATTAGTATGGTGTTCCTAATAATTCTTTAGGTGAGTGTATATTACATGTTAACATTTGTATGTCTGCATGTAATACTTAATTTCCCCTGTAGTGGCCGCTGTTGGGGAAATGAACAGCTAGCGACAAGTTCCCATAGAAAAACAGCTGATTGTTGGGGTCTCTACGATTTCTACTTAAATAGATAAAAAGGGTTGTCTGTGATGGAGCAACCCCTTTCCATGTCTCATTGGGGCAAATGAGCACCAGAATGGGGATCCCGACTTGCGACCCTCCTCTACGAACCCAAATATAATGAAGATGTGACAGTAGATTCTCATTCACAACGACCATTATACTAGTCCAGTTTAGATTCAGACCTGAAATTTGTAGAAACATAAACTTTGTCGAGTCATTTCAATCATTTTTAATAAGATTGATTGTGCTTTTAAATGGAGTCTGACAGCTCAAATTACCATTTTCTTCTTCTCTTCATATTCTGCGCCTCTGAATCATATGCTCTGTGTTCACCCTGCGTCACTGTTAATACCAGTTTATAAAAGAAATGTCTGTCTTTAGAGTTATTCATTAGAGCAGAAAAGGAAAATTGAATCCATACTAATATTACACTTGTTGCGGATCTGTCAGCAGTATTTAGTCCATGTGGATCTTAAGACCAGCAGCATCTTTCTAGAAGAGATCTTCATCTGGTTGATACATGGACCACCATTGAGCCTCATGGCTTTTTGTTAATATTAGTAATTGATTCATAATTTAGATAGATCTCCAGCCAAAACGCTCTTCAGATCTGTCATGTAGACATGCCAGAAGATCTCGATTTGCACTTGGCATTGCTCTTTTTGATAGTTCTGGATCTGTCAGCAGTATTTAGTCCATGTGGATCTGTCAGCAGTATTTAGTCCATGTGGATCTTAAGACCAGCAGCATCTTTCTAGAAGAGATCTCCATCTGGTTGATACATGGACCACCATTGAGCCTCATGGCTTTTTGTTAATATTAGTAATTGATTCATAATTAAGATAGACCTCCAGCCAAAACGCTCTTCAGATCTGTCATGTAGACATGCCAGAAGATCTCGATTTGCACTTGGCATTGCTCTTTTTGATAGTTCTGGATCTGTCAGCAGTATTTAGTCCATGTGGATCTGTCAGCAGTATTTAGTCCATGTGGATCTTAAGACCAGCAGCATCTTTCTAGTAGAGATCTCCATCTGGTTGATACATGGACCACCGTTGAGCCTCATGGCTTTTTGTGAATATTAGTAATTGATTCATAATTAAGATAGACCTCCAGCCAAAACGCTCTTCAGATCTGTCATGTAGACATGCCAGAAGATCTCAATTTGCACTTGGCATTGCTCTTTTTGATAGTTCTGGATCTTGTGAATGATTTATTAAAACATATCAGTCAATATATTTTTTTCATAAATCAGTATTAAATGTGAATATACACCAATCAGCCATAACATTAAAACCTAATATTGTGTACTATGTGGCTGTACAGCCCCATACGCAACCAGCATTAGATTCTAAAAAATTATAATTCTATGGGATCCGACCTAAGAGGCTAACCTTTACTCTCCATCTGCATCGAAGAGCCTTCGGCACCCATAAACCTGTTGCCAATTCACTGGTTTTTCTTCCATGGACAACTTGGTAGGAACTATCGACTTCATACTTGGAACAACCACCAAGATCTGCCGGTCGACAGGACATCACAGTTGGATCCATGTCAAATGGATGGTCATGAATCTCCTCAACCATAGAATGTAAGTTGACTGTGGTCTCATGAATACTTTCCTGGCTTTTTCTTGCTGTGTCCACACCCATGACGTTGGCTGAACATGTCCAGCACATGCACAGATACAAACAGCAGACCCCCCTCACACAAAAAACCTGGGCATGCACAAAACATCCATCTTGCATGCTGTGGGTATGCCCTGCTTACTGTTCTTGGGTCACTGGGAGCCATTAAGTGAAGCTGGGGTAAATAATTAGCAAATTTACACTTTTGTATGACACTACCTAGCAGGTTATGGCATATTAGGATATTGTCTGTCAAATGGCCAAGAAGCCTCCTTCGATTCTAACAGGATCACAGGGCGGATGACTGCTTGAACCCCCCAGGGATTAGCAGCAATCTGTGGCGGTAACAGGCAGCAAGTGCTCAGTTTCCCTGCAGCACCTCCAATGAAGAATTGAAATAGCGCATATTGCCCATTGATGATAATAGGCTGTCTGTGTAATGTCTGGACATGTCGGGTCCTCCACAGCAAGTGATATTTTTTAAGCTGCTCTCCAGCAGATGAGGGTCATGAGCTCATTTTAGAATACCTTAAACTGGATATTTGGGGAAAAATTCATACCAGAGGACCAATTTTGGTGGGTATCTACATTATTATTTTTCCTTGTTCTTCTAATTATAAGACATGCTGTAGATTTGATGTAGGGCTGATATGTGTAGTTTTTGCATGGACCTTTTGCTAAGATAGTTCTGGTTCTGCTTGGTTTTAGGTTTTGTACTTAGTTGCAATGTATGCTGGAACTGACTAACCCAAGGGCAGGGGTTTCAGAGGTAGCATTCCCTACCTGGCTCATTCTTCCCAACATTGTAGTAGGTATCGTAAATTCACGGTGTGCGAGCCCTGCCACTGAAGGAAGGCCCATTTATACATTCCTAAGCCCCGTCCATTTTTGACCCAAGACAGTCTGAGGTTTCATGTACTTTCCTTACAAATTTGGAACTTTGCCGGGCCCAAGAGCCCCAGAGGACTCAAAGACCTCCTCTGTCATATAAGAAGACACCAAGATTATAGAACGCACATGGTAGGTGGTGGGCCCTGGAACCAATTTGGTCCTGGAGCCCAGGATCTTTAAGTTAGGCATCTGGGCTATCCTATAGTCGAACATACCAACATATGGGAAGTTATGAAATATCACGAGCTCCTCTGAATCGTTTGGCTAGGCCGAATTGTGGGAAAGTTCTGCTTATTGGTTTTGTATGACAACATTTTGCCTTTTCGTTCTCTCCGTTGCCAATTTGGCAAGCGCTGATTATAATAAAAGTAATCCTAAATAAACAGCAGAGAGATGTGGATTGTAGGGCTTTACTGAGCCCGGATGGAAAAGTCAGCTAACAGAATGCATTAACCTCTCGCAACAGGAAAGGCTTTCCGAATAATGTTTTCACTGGCTCTACAATATAGATGCAGTAGACACCAGTGCTACAACTGTGCTGAATTACACTCCATTTTTTTAAATAATATTTTTAATATTCATATATGAGCTTAGCTACCCAAAAAGTGGGTATATAATATGGAAACATTCTTCTATTTACTGTATTACAATAAGGAGTAGAACATTGAATTTAATCCCCCCTGATAGAGCAGTACATATTTGTAGGGATTGTAGGAATATTTGATTTCATTCAGTGTGAGAGCTGGACCAGAAACATAGAAGAGGCGAAGTAGAAATAATGGACTCATCTGAATTCTCTTCATTTTAAGGATCTTCTTGGTCAGACTCTGAACACAGATGTATTCTCTGACTCGCCAACATTTTGGCTGCCTGTAGCCACCACTAGAGGGAGCTTAGGAGATTTCTACACACTGTGTATACATTTCATTCCATAATAAAACATTAGATAGCAAGGTTTGATCTGATGGCAGCATAAAGTAGTGACACAGACCCTAATACCATTGGTGTATTGGTTGGTCTGGTTTTAAAAAATCTTCCTTGATCAGCTGCAGCCGGAGTCAAGGCTGTAGTACTCAATATTTATTAGCTGCAGCCCCCACCTTCTCACCACTGATTGACCACTTCCTTCCAGTACTGTGCAAAGGGAGAAAGCTGCCAACCATTCAGGTGGGTGGGGGAGTTACAGCTGCACTCTCACAGAATAGAGAAGACAGCCTTGGCTCTTGGTGTTGCTCATAAAAGTACAGAAAGACATCCAGTATGTGATACATGGATACAACCGGGGTATCTGTCACTAATTTATTCTGTTCTTAGATAAGCCACTGAAACCTGGCCGACAGATTTCCTCTGTGTTTATGTTGATGCAGGGGAATTGGAGCACTGGGTCAGGAAAACAAAACTGGACCTTTAACCTGGTGTTTTTTTTATTGTGGTATGCCATTATATTGTGATCAGTGGGGTCCAACCTCTGGGATGCCCACTGATCCTGATAATTAAGAAGTCCCAGCAGTGAATTAATGTTGCATCGCTTCACTGTAAATTGTGAATATTGGGGTATTTAGCATCGTTTTTTAGATGCATGATGTTTGTTCATTTTCCCCGGCAACCTGTTCTTGGTCACCATTCTGCCTCTATTTTGGCATGCTGGTTCCCCTTTGCTCCTTCCCATGGACCCCGCTCCTAGTCTTCACTCTACCTATCTGGTGATAGGTACTAAATTACCTCACCTGTTCTCTGGCACCCAACTCTCAACTCTTTCTATCTCTTAAAGGACCAATGCATACGAAATTCAGTTGGCGCCTGAGCAATAAGTTCTTCTTGCTGTTTTTATCTTTTGCTGACCCAGCTAGTTTATGTTATCATGTCTACATCTCTATACCTCTGCCTGTCTACTCTTTGTGATTGAACGCTGCCTGCCCTTATCTGACTGACTACGATTCCTGTTCACTACCTTGGTACCACATATTGATGTCTTCTGCCCAAATATACACACCAGTCATTGCTGAAGCCTCGATCTTGACCCATCCACCAAATTGCATTCATTGCGTGGCACTTTGTGAGGCTAGGCGTCATGGTGGGGAGTAGGGGAAAAACCACCACCGCACAATGTCTATATAGACAATGTCACTAGGCCTGGAAGCCAGGATAACGGAGCAGGTCACCTCCTATGCATTCCTAAATACAATCCCTGACCTCCTGACTGTATAAGCCCACCCTGATGGTGGGAGGGCTCATACCCGGAACCTAGGACCCTAATTCGCCCTGATGATCCCTGATGGTATGGAGGATCTAAAGTCGCGATTAGAATATTCGCGATCAACACTATGCTGGACTACAAACACAAAATAGGGATCATGGGTACTGATGGAAAAAAATCTAGAATATTCACGATTACGAAGATATAGCACTATATTCTAGATATTCACGAATTCTCAAAGTGCCAATATTCGCGATAAACACTATGCTGGACTACAAACACAAAATAGACCAGACATGGAACACCAAATGACATACAACAAACACCCTGTACATAAACCCACACCAAACATCATAAACAGGTGTGGAAGGGTAAGGGGACACGGGGAAACATCGGGATGATATTGCCAAAGACCTTGATATTCCACAAGGAGGCCCTCACAGACAGGTGACACATCCAGAGAGATGGGGCTTTGGCTGTTGTGGGGACACTGGCTATAACTGTTATGGGGCTCCGTGGTTGTAGGAGTTATGGAGAAACTATAGTATGACTCTCACCGTTATGGGGGGCTTGTTGCAGGCATTCTTTTGGAGTTCTGTGGCAGCCACTGTAAGACTAAGTTCACACATTGAGTACCTACTATGGATTTCAACACAGCTTCCATGTAAAAATCTGCATCTTATTCACACTCGATTGGTCTCCTCACTCAGATACAACAGAAATGAGCATGTGGAATCCTGTTGGTCATCTGGTAATCTACATGTCTACAAATTGATCATGTGTGAACTTAGCCTTATGGAAGTTCTTTGGCTTGAGCCATTAAGAAGAGGCCTAATGCTGGCATTGTTATGGAATTCCTGACCCTGGGAGTCAATTTTTGTTACCATTTTGTGCTCAGATTTATTGGTACCTGTAAAGCAATAATATTTGGCGAGCCAGCCAGGAAGTATTAAAATCAATTTATTAAAATTAAAGGGTTATACCCATCTCAGACATTTTATGACATAGTGTTAGGATAGGCCATTGATGTCAGATAGGTGCTGATCCAACATCAGGGACTCACTCCTATCTTCAGAACAAGGCCCTTGAAGTGAAGGAGAGCACATAGGGCATGCATGTTATGCTCTCCATTCACTGCTATAGGAGTTTCTAAAATATCCTTGTGAGTGTGCTCAGTTATTTGTAGAATTCCCATAGCAGTGAATTGAGAGCGCACCTCTCATGCACGGCCACCTCGCCATTCACCGCTATGAGACTTCTGGAAATAGCCGGGGCTATTTTAGGAACTCCCATAGCCGTGAATGGAGGGTGGCCATTAGAGATGAGCAAATCTTCCAAGATTCGGTTTGTTTTGGATTCGATGAATTTTTCAAAAAGTTTGGTTTGGGTCCGAATCTATTCGTTCCGAACCAAAGTTGCTCCAATTGCCCTGGAAATTGGTATATAACCCCCTCTAGTCACCTGAACCACAGATTTTTATTTATTTTTTAAATAAAAGCTCCTATCTCATTTTGTTAATTAAAAAAATAAAAATTCCCTCGCCTGTCCACTCGGTCTAATACAGCATCAGATGTAACTGTATCTACTTTTATCATTGCCACCGGTTATTGCTTGGTTGCAACTGACTGCAATTACCTCCTGCCTGGTGGTGACAGAACACTATTGATTGCTTATGCGCTGGGTGCCATTTTGCAAGATTCGTCCAAATCGAACTTAAAGAGATTCGGGTTCGATTCAGTGCCTAAAAAAAAATAATCGGAGATTCAGTATGAATCTCCGAATAGATTCGCTCATCTCTAGTGGCCATGCTTGCTCGGTGCACTCTCCTTCGCTTTGAGGGGGGGGCGGGGGGGGGGGTCTGTTCAGAAGATAGGAACTTGTCCCAGAGGTGGGACCGGCACCAACTGACATTGATAGCATATCCTAGCCATCAATACCAGAGATGGGAATACCCCTTTAACATGATAACAGTACTCAAGGGGATTTTCCCAAAACAAAATTGCCAACTTGTAAAGGTTTACTACACCTGTCCAAAACTATACTAATGACCATTGCAAAAACTGCAAAAACTGAACTAGGAAAGAAACCCAAAAAGACAAAATTGCCGTCTAAACACAATAAGCAGGAACCGAAGCAAAATCCTTCCTCGGCACTGCATGGACTAGAGCGCTCTTAAAAGGTGTGATTGATAGTCTCAGCTATGGTAACTTAATAAAATATTAGTGGTTCTATAAATCATCAAAGGGGACGTAGATTGTCACATTTCGGAAGAGATCCTTGGCACAATCCACTCTTCTATAGTTTCACCTCCCAGAGCCATAACTAAAGATTTATAAAACCCCGAGGCAATCTAATCCTCTTCCTTGCTGCCCTCCCTCAGTTCGCTGTGGTTTTAATGCTTGCCATAATGACTCCTCCTTGGGATATGAACACAAGCCAGAACGTAATACACACTATTATAGACAATTTAACAAAAGGAAAAAAAAAAAAAAAAGTTCCTTTTTTTAAAGACAAGTTCCTGCACATTAGGCTTCCATGTGGAATGGCTGCCGGTAATAGCCTATTTGATTCTAATGCCTCTCTACATATTTATGAGGAGCTCATTTGCGATGTCATTTGATATTTTTCATACAATCAGTATACATCATGAATGATGAAAATGCCGGTTCGCTTAACACCCGTACCAGTGCTCATATATTAGCATATGATTTGGAGAAAGATGCCGGGCTTTTTACAGTATAAATCCACCTTCTGCGGGTGTAATGGACCAGCAAACAAGGCAAAAAAAATTAAATATAATAAATTGGATGGGATTACTAGTCGCCGGCATCTGGACCAAATCCTCGGCCATTTTATCTCAATACCTCCAAAGGATTGAAATGTATGGCTGGAAATTAATTCAGAAAAATGCTAGGAAAAAATTTCCAAATCAGACCCCGGGGCTCCTGCAGTGCAGTATTTCAGATGCCGCAGAGCTGAATTTGTCCTTTAAGCCTTTTGGGGGGTATTTTTTTGTACAATATGAGTTAATGGGGTTAGAACATCTTGATTGCTGTCTTCTAAAAACAGTGCCACACCTGTCCATCGGTGGTAACTGGTATTGCAGCTTAGCGTCATTGAAGTGAAGGGGGGGGGGGGGGGAGCTGCAATAGCGCTCACAATCTATGGACGGGTGTGATGCTGTTTTTGGCAAAAAACTGTCAAATTTCACTAATTAGGCAACCCCTTTCTATATGCCCTGCGGACATCCCTCTATAAGTGGATAGGAAATATAAATAATGTTGCAGCAAATGTATAAATGATTAAAATATAAGAAATAAAAAAATAAAATAAAAAGTTCAATAAAATGTCCAGACGATGTCCAAAAAAAGAGGATGGGAAATGGATCCTTAAATAAAATTGAATGCACAGTTGTGAGCAAGTCGCCCACACAATAATGCGGTATTCTCAATCTATATATTCCATATATCTATGTCAGTCTCTTGATTATATGGCAGACTCGTTCCTTTGGTATAAGCAACACGTATCCGATATTTCGTTACATCAGATGCCACTAGATTGTTATACTTTAGTAAAAATAGAAGAGAGAAGTCCGATTTTACTTACAGTGTCCTTACACCGTCTATGGTTTAGATGTTCAGCGTCTCACCTCGTTCATACGCTGCCGCTCTTCCTTGGTCGATGTGTCGTAATCTCAGATCTGATCACGTGACCTTAGCTAATGCTCGCGAGAGGTGGACTTATGCTCACCCGATCCAGGTAGTCGCTAATACAGACTTTCTTTTAATTCTTCTGGAGCGCTCCAAATTCTATGTCGGAGTGTACACACATAGATTTTCAATAAGGATATCCTGTTGGGAATCTGTTGAATAGCACCAAACGCGTTTCGGGGATCTCTTTCCCCTTCCTCAGTGGTCGATTCCCAAACAAATTTTGATCCCTTTTATACCATTTTCCAGAAAGGCACAAAACCTGGAATGGAATTACTAGGATTGCAATTTTGTAGTTCTTGTGCGTTTTTCATGCGGTTTTTTTTTGTAGTGTTGCGTTTTTTGGATATGTTGTGCCCAATACTCTCTTTTCACCAGTCCATGAAAAATAATTTCAGATATGGTTGCTTTTCTTTTGAAATCCATCATGATTTCGGTCACATCAATAATAACATTAAGTATAAGTGTAAATAATCCTAATGGTTATGAAGTGTCCTTTTGGTCATAATTATACAATAAATATACATAAAAAGTCATCTAATTTATCTGACAATCCTATGTGTACGATTTTCACGCGTGGTTGCTAGGAGACGATCGGGATGGGGACCCTATCTTTATTATTTTCCCTTATAACATGGTTATAAGGGAAAATAATAGTATTCTTAATACAGAATGCTTAGTAAAATAGTGCTGGAGGGGTTAAAAAATAAAAAACTTTTAATAAACTCACCTTAATCCACTTGAACGCTCAGCTTGGCATGTCTTCTTTCTTTTTTGATGAAAAGGACCTGTGGTGACCTCGCTGTGCTCATCACATGGTCCATCACGATGGTGATGGACCATGTGACGGACCATGTGATGAGCGCAGTGACGTCATCAAAGGTCCTTTAGCCAGGTCCTGAAGAAAGTAGAAAGAAGAGGAGATCCGCTACGCGATCAAGTGGATGGGGTGAGTTAAATTTGTTTATTATTTTTAACCCCTCAATGGACACTTTACTAAGCATGCTGTATTCAGAATGCTATTATATTCCCTTATAACCATGTTATAAGGGAAAATAATAAAATCTACAGAACACCGATCCCCGAACTTCTGTGAAGAAGTCCGGGTTCGGGTCTGGGTACCGCTTTGCACTCGCGCGGAAAAATCGCGCATTTTCCCACAACGCACTCGCATCTTGTCCGGCCCTCACACACGACGCCCGCGTGAAAGAGGCCTAAGGCCGCAATGCACGATCACCCACCTAGGGGCAGCCGCAGCGGATTGCAGACCCATTCACTTGAATGAGTCCGCGATCCGGCCATTTCGCAAAAAGATAGGACATGTTCTATCTTTTTGCAGAACGGAAGTACGGGACAAAACCCCACGGAAGCACTCTGTAGTGCTTCTGTAGGGTTCCGTTCCATGCTTCCGTTCCGCACCATTCCGCATCTCTGGATTTGCGGACCCATTGAAGTGAATGGGTCTGCATCCGTGATGCGGAATGCACAAGGAACGGTGCCTGTGTATTGTGGATCCGCAAATGCGGTCCGCAATACGGCCACGGAGCGCACACGTACGTGTGCAATAAGCCTAATACTACATTTGTATGATTGTAATCAACTGATCGCTGGGCCAGTTTCATTACTAAAACCAATTGTCTTTGTTAGACAACCCCTTTAAGTGGCTGCTTTGTTTGAGAAACAGCATCCCCTTGTCTCTGGGCTGTTCTTGGTACAAGTTAAAGGGATTGTCTTATTAAAACAACCTCAGTTCATATGTTCTATTATGGCACATGGACATCCTATAGGGGAAGGGGGGAGGTTTCCAGCTCAGGACTCCTTTCTATGACCCAGAATGTAGACAATTCACTTGAATGGCCGCCAAGTAGTATTACATTTCCCCAGGGGAAACACCTGGCCGAAGCTTCCTCTGACAAAGTCAGCCGGGGCGATCATCTGATTGTCTCCTCTATGAGCTATTTTCCCAGCTGCCTATGGTCAGGGAAACGGCCAGGAAACGGTTTGGTTCCATTACCGTTGTGGCCAATCACGGGCAATGGCGATCACCGCGGTTTGATCGGTAAATTACTGCTGTGACGTAGCATTTAAGCTCCTGTGACTACTAGTGTTGAGTGAAGTTCTTGAAAATTCGATTCGGCTGCTTCGCCAAATTTTACAAAATAATTACTTTGCCATGAAGCACATTTCTTCGTAAGTAGTGGTTGCAATGACAGGGAACGGCGATTGTACAGCTCCCTGTCATTGTACCTCTCAGATGCAGCATTCATCACTGATCGTGGCATCTGACATTGATATTAAAGTCTATAATAAAAAAAAAAATTTAAATAAAATCATACTTACCTCCTTCATTTGAGAGAGCTTGCCGCTGCCATCTTGATTAAAGATCCAACGAGAAATCTAATGAGGAACGTGATGACGTCATCATGTCGGCCAGCGTGGTGACTTCCTACTTCACCGCGCACAAGATTTAACATGGGATCTTCAATCAAGATGGCGGCGGGCTCTTCATGCTCAAACAGAGGAGGTAAGTAGGATTTATTTTTTTACCCCATTTCAAGGAAAATCGATTCGTTACCTACCACAAAGCACGAGGAAATTTGGCTTTGCGCCGAATTGAATTTTCCCTGAAATTCAGATTGAAGTCTTCTTCGAACACTTCAATTCGCTCAACACTAGTGACTAATGAGGCCTGTGATTGGCTGCAGAAGCCGGGAACGGAGCAGCAGTGGGACTGTCGCTAGGTAAGTGGGGTGCTTTATGTTCAGAGGACAGCCGAGGATCCCAAGGGTTGTTGACTACACGGTGCCATTTAAGACCACATTACTATCTTCAAATGGATAGGGATTGGATTTTCAGAGACTGATTGAAACCAGTTCCTTCTGAAGCTTGGATCAGTGGCATCCAAGTAGACGGAGAGGAATAGCTTTGATTAACTATTACATTAAGTAAAGGATTGTATAATTTCCGATTATCGCTCCTTTTGATGTATTTCTCTCTGAAGACATCTGCCTCGTACAACTAAATATCTAATTACAGTGTTATTGTTTGCATTGTACATAAATTATTCTCTGGGATATGGAGGAATGAAGCCTTGTTCTCTACCCTCTTATGATCCATATGTTCAAGATTTTTTACGTATTCATCCAAAATGGAAATTCGAGTGATAAATTCACAGAATTGGACAATCAAACTGTCAAAACGTTGACAGCTTTCATAAAAATACAGATTGTACATTGTAGAAGCAGATTCCTTCCAAAGATATCATTTTAGATGAGCGAATGTTTGATAATTATTTTCTCCGTTGATTTGGTTGGTTAATAGACCATAACATGGGGAACTCCAGTAGCTACAAAAATTGCTCATGTCATATCAAGGAATGTTTTTTCTATAGTTGATGGAGGCCCTGAAATCTGAATTGAATTTGAAATGTGCTGTAACAGTTGTTCTGTCATTGACAGCGGCGTACCTTCCATTACAGAATTCTTCTGCAGACTTGACTAGAAGGAGCTTGCTGCCTAGAGAAGTTTGCAGCTTCCATTGTGTGCAGTAGTAGCCATCTAAATTTTTGGGCAGTGATGAGCAAATTTCTTGAGATTTGATTCGGAATTTGATTTGGCTGAATGGATCTATTGATAATGGTCCAATTTGGGTAAACGTTTGCTGGTTGCCTCTTTAAAAATGCACAGTGGGATGTTCCAATTTTTTTTAAAAAAGTGATCAAAAATGTTTGCTTTTTGGTGCCAAATGCCTGCCAGTGTGTATACAAACACTCCACCCGGAGTCAAGTGATCCTTCTTCATCTTTCCTGTCTTCTGATCTGAAAAATAGATGCTTTATTGAGAAACTCACTGAAATCGAATCGCCTTAAATTTGGTTTCTGTTATGAGCAGAATTTGAATTGAATTTTGAAAATTTTGGGTTGAATTTGATTTGTTTAGAATCAGTTTGCACATCTCTGTTTGTGTGCACAGAGCTCCCGCTAGTGGTAACTGCAGGAAGCCAACTTCTTATTCGAAGGACCAACCCCCTATTATAAAGGAGCCGCTGAGATGATCCCCGGTACCATCACCAGCAGATTCCCAGAGACTGACAATTTATCCAGGGAAAGAATCAGCTACTTCAGAGGAAATGTAGCATTACATGGCTAAAATGTAGAGATACAAAAAGAGGATTACGGTACAATTTGAACTTCCTGGTTTTGGAAACAGACAAGGAGTCACAAAATAGGTACCTAGAGTAGAGGCTATCAGAGGCGCCAGGGGGCGGAGGTGAATTCTATATAGGCCAATATATATATCAATATATATATATATATATATATATATATGGAGTTATGCCCGTCTGCAATTAAGGAACAGGATAGGCTGCTCAAGTGTTTCAGTGGGTAAAGGATTGCCCTTGTCCACTTAAGAAGAGATATAGGCATTACATGGCTGCCATTCAGATGAATAGGGTAATACAAGGATGTCTTGAACCCATCAGAACAGGAGGCGCTCATAAAATAGTGGCTGTCCGATCTGTCTCATTGGGGGAGGACCCCCATTTATGATGTCCATATGCCGTAGTAGTATCAGACAGTGACTGTAAAAGGGTGCATTCACACGACCGTATAAATGGATCCGCATCAGTTCCACAATTTTGCGGAACAGGTGCGGAACTATTCATTTCAATGGGGCCGCAAAAGATGCGGACAGCACACCGTGTGCTGTCCACATCCGTTTTTCCGCAAAAAAAATATGGAGCATGTCCTATTCTTGTCCGCAATCGGACAAGAATAGGCATTCTCTATATAGCGTTGGCCATGTGCGGTCCGCAAAATGCGGAACGCACACGGCCGGTATCCGTGTTTTGTGGATCCACAATTTGCGGACCGCAAAACACTTACGGTTGTGTGAATGCACCCTAACTCTGCGTTTTTCTTATGATTGGTTACAAGCCTAGATTTTACTAAGGTGAGCATCATATAACCATCAACATGTATACAATAATAGCGGATAACTTCCCACTGGCGCAGATACATTATAACTGGTGCTCGGCCGTTCATTAGTCCCTAATAATCAAGTCTACTCTCAGTATGTAATTAACCGTGAATTTTAATTTGCAGATAATAGATGATGAAGAAACTCAGTTCATGAGTAACTGCCATGTAGCGGTCACGGAAAGCACTCCAAGGCGAAGGACACGGATACAAGTTTTCTGGACAGCGCCCTCTATTGGTACTGGCTGCATAATACTCAAGTGAGTACATAAACGTAAAAATATACAGCTCAATCACTGAATGATGAAAAGATCTGAAGCAGTCAAATATACAGTACAGGTAGCCAGTACAACAACTGCTAAGATATAAGGTGCTGTGAGTGATGACTATGGAGCCCCATAACTACCTCTGTGGTGTGCATTATACAGTACCTTCTCTGCAGAGTTGCTTTTTGCATTATACCTGTAGTGTGACATCATTTCTTGTATTATGCCTTAAGGAGTACATTATCAGGGCACTCTACACTACTGTGGGCATTATCCTTGCACTATACATCACTCTGAGCATTACTGAGCACAGTTTGCTTGTACTGTGACTTTATTGTTTGCATTATCCTTTTACTGTGACATCAATGTGATTATTATTATTGTACTGTGACATCACTATGTGTATTATCCCTGTACTGTGACATCACTGTGTTTATTATCCCTGTACTGTGACATCACTGTGTTTATTATCCCTGTACTGTGACATCACTATGTGTATTATCCCTGTACTGTGACATCACTGTGTGTATTATCCCTGTACTGTGACATCACTGTGTTTATTATCCCTGTACTGTGACATCACTATGTGTATTATCCCTGTACTGTGACATCACTGTGTTTATTATCCCTGTACTGTGACATCACTATGTGTATTATCCCTGTACTGTGACATCACTGTGTTTATTATCCTTGTACTATGACATCACTGAGTATATGATTCTAGTACTATGACATCACTGTGTGCATTGTCCCTTTACTATGACATCACTGAACACCTTATCCCTGTACTATGACATCACTGTCTGCATTATTCCCTGTACTGGAAACAAAAATGAGAGAGGGGGTGCTCCCTGTGTGATACCCTCAAAGGGATGGGGATGAGTCCACCGCAGGAGGTACCTCACCCATGGGTGTTGCGCAAAGCTTGGCACAACGCTAGGTGAAAGCGAAATTCTACCCCACGCCGGGGGGGCACCAGGCTGCCGCACTGAAAGCAGGACACTGTAGAAGGCCGGAAAGGACTGGAAGCAGAAACGCTCTGCCAAAGGCAGAAAAACCAGCACACTGCACCGGAGAACTTCAGGTAAGTGAAAATTTATTAAAAAACATATAAACATGCTACACGTTTTGGGGGCTTGAGCCTGATGAAGGTGGCGGACCGCCACCAAAACGCGTAGCATGTTTTTATGTTGTTTTTTAATAAATTTTCACTTGCATGAAGACATAGCAGTGCACATTATTCATGTACTGTGACATCACTGAGTGCACATTATTCATGTACTGTGACATCACTGTGTGCATTATCCCTGTCCATAAGGGAGAGGAAAAGAATTTTAAGCTTTTCATGTTCTAAACTTGCTGCTGATGATTGTCATTGCAGAAGGTGGCCCCATTACAAGTCTTGTTATGGGGCCCAATGGTTACTTGTTACATTCCTGACATTATGTTTAAATTCTTACTACTTCCAAAATCTTTGCATGCAATCAGTGACAGTGTCCACATCCAGACCAGAGTTTGAAAATGTGAACTTATCATGTCCAACAGGCAAGGTCCATGGCTTGCAGCAGGAGATAATGCAGATACAGACAAAACAGCCATGTGTCTTTATCTGGACATAACCAGGAAACCTCCATGACCAGGAGACCTGGCACTTTTGTATCTTCCCATAAGGTTTCCAGTATCAGTGACTCTTCTTCCAATGCCCAAATACATTTTAAAGGACATTGGGACTAAGATAGATAGGACTATATAGGTCATTTCACCTAATGCAAAATAGAAACTCGATTGTCCATGAGTCCCTTAAATGATGTGCAATAGTTTGAACATGGTAAAATGGGTCTCAGGACATTTGAGATTCTGATGGAAGCTCCCTCCAAGTCTTCCCATTTTAAGTATAACCATCTGCAACCATTGCTGTGAATTGAACAGGGCAGAAGGAGGAAAGGAGCGTGAAAAAACACTTCTAACCATGAGTCCACTGCATTTTTTCTAAGAAGCTTACACAAATTGATACTTGTCTAACAAGTGAGTTATTAAAGGTACTTTCACACTAGCGTTTTTCTTTTCCGGCACTGAGTTCCGTCCTAGCGGCTCTATACCGGAAAAGAACTGATCAGTTTTATCCTAATGCATTCTGAATAGAGAGTAATCCGTTCAGGATGCATCAGGATGTCTTCAGTTCAGTCTTTTTGACTGATCAGGACAGAGATAAAACCGCAGCATGCTGCGGCATACTGCCTATTTGTATGGAGTGGGTTATGTTCAGGGAGTTGGTATGTCTAGTTTGGTGTTACATGTCTGGTGGTGTTTGGTGTCCAGCTTGTTTGCTAGACATTCCTCTGTCTCATGTTATTGGTGTGTGCTGTGTCCTTTAATGTTGGTGTGGACACCAGCACTAGTGCATGGGTTCCAGTCAGTGTGTCTGTGGCAGGTAAGTGTGTTATTGGTTTCGCTTACCTGCCATCCCCATATGCTGTATGTGTTCCCCTCTCCTTGCAGCCTGGCCTCAGATAGAGACTCCTGTTCCTTCATGACTGGGATGAACAGGTCGTCTCTTCCCGGCTCCTTGGTGAGGGATTACCAGGGCGACTTAGGGTCTCTAGGAATCCTGAGTATGAGTCGTCCTACCATCGGGGTCTGCTCATACGGTGAGGAGTCAGGGAGAGGATTAGGGATGTTATAGGAGATGACCTGCTCCCTTATTACTCCTTTTGGCCAGGCTGATCCCCTTTTACCCTTTGACACCGCACTGTGGGGGGTTTCCCCCACTCCCCACCGTGACAGTCGGTAACCAGGCAAGATGTAACAGAATAAATGTCTCTCTTTACTAAAGTGCAAAATAGGAGTACATCCAAACAGCCCGAAAACACTGGACTAGGCAAGGATAGAATTATGGCTCACTTCTCTCTCTATCTGTCTAAAGTCTCTTCGTGCAGAATTGATGGCGAGCAATCATAATCTTGTAATAATGGCTGTAGTGTCCACTGAGGGATACAGGGTTTTAGAGATACAACTGGCCAGCTGGCCAGATTGTGTTCAGGTGGGAAAGGGTGTCTTAACAGTGTCCCTCACTGCAGTAAAGTCTTAACAGCTTTCGGTAGCAAGTTACTGACTCCAACACTCGGCCATGCAGACTATAGGCTATCTAATTCTCTCCTTTGTCTTATTCATTCTCTCCTTCTGTAGATCATGCAGAGATCGGTGAGCCTCTGTAGCTTTTTGAGCATAAAGAGAGGGCACACGTCACAGCTTCCTCTCCCTTCCAAATGCCAGTGTAGACTAGAGCTAGGGGTGGAGCCAGCCCACACCTAACCTCCTACAAGGGCTATGCCATGCATACATATACAATACATAGCATGACATAGCATTACATTACATAACATAAAGATATGATAATTTGCAGATACCCACTTGCTTTGGGGCACTACAATATGATGCAGGACTTGGGCTGTAAACTGAATCTTTGTCCCAGGTGAAGGAATTACTAGCTACACCTTTCATACAAGTGGCACATTATTACACTGTTTGGCATAATATACTGCTCCATACATCAGACATGGTTGCCCAACTGGAGCTTCTTTTTAAATTCAGTCGGTAACATCTCTTGAAAATATCCAATATGTTTCAGTCCCTTTCTTAAATGGATGATACAGAATCTAATGAACGATACAGACCTTTACAATGTATATGTTTCCCAAAAGACAATAGATTTTACAGCAATTTGACATGAAAATGAACATGGAAGCCGCGTCTGGTGTCCAGATGTTCAACAGTAATCGCTTCTCTATTCATTTTGCGCCCATTTGTTTTCTTCCTAGAATTAATGGTACATGTTTTTACATGCACGCGATAAAAAAAACCTCATGAAGGCACTATTCCTCTGTCTCTTGCCTAAAACCCCTGTTAATGTACAAGTCAGACAGCTGGATGGTATTTTCCTGTCTGAAGCAGCTGTCTCCATGAGCTTGGTTTACTTCACAAACAGATGTCTAATGCGACTTTGCTGACGCTGTCAGATATTCATAGAACAGAGAAGAGAAATCATCAGAATATTCATGATTACTCCTCTTTTAAAATCGTAAATCAAAGTGACAAATGACAACATCAAAAGTCCTTTGTTGTTTATGTTTGGCTGCCACCTCCATCATTTCTTCCACGTGGTTGACAATTTGCATGTCTACTGACAGCCAGTGAGAAGAAGTGTCTCCATAAATGGAACTGGAACTGGAACTAATAAAATTAGCCTTTAGTATTTTTGTAGGGAGGGTGGAATTATGCAATTTGACATTATTATAAAATTAACAATACTTAATTATTTTGGGAGCGATCATGATATAAAAAAAAGTTAGATGCAAATGGTATCATGAGACTCTTTGTAAGGCGGGGAAGGGGGAGATTTTCATCAGCGGAGTGGAAAGAGGGCGAAAGAAAGGTTAACCATTAGAGTGGTTAAACTGGTCATAAACACATTAGTAGAGATGTACGAAACGCTCAAAATTAGATTTGGGTTCTATTCGTCGGAATCAGTCGATCAATTCTATTCGGATCCAAATCGATTTTATCTGCATCGAAAGTGTTCCAATTGGCTTTGAATCTTAAGGTCTGATTGGATTCCCTAGGATATCTTTTCTCTGTTGTATCTCACTTTTTTTCTATTTTCTTTATAATTATTTTTTTTCTTTCTCGCCACAAAATTCACCCGAATCAAATCACCAAAAATTCTGATTTGGATGTGCTCATCTCTATACATTAGATTGTGGTCAAACCGTCTGACCATTCAATATGTATGGGAGCCTCCTTGTAAGAAGCCTGGAATAACTATCTCTCCATACTTAAGTGTGCCATGGGACTTCATATTCGTGCGATAAGAAATGGTGAATCATGTGCTGATATGGGCTTGGAACTGCTGAGGAATGCCAGTGAGGGTACTGTAAAAGACACAGCACTAAAGTGATGAGCCGGACTGGGGACAGTGGGAAATGCGCTCGATGCAGTAGGCCGCACGGTATGTGAACGTATTTATTGCACTGTATTCTGTTGGTGGCACACTGGTGGTAGTGGAAGAGTCAACTGCCTTTAATATGCTGCATTGGCTGGGCTGAGTCATAAGGTCAGCAGAAGGACACCACCAGTCTCCTAATGCTAGGAGAATGTTTCCCTAAGGGGATAAATGAGAAAGCATCGAAGCATTGTGGGGAGACATTGGAGATGGAGAGCTTGAGCTGAGGGATTCTGCAATTTCTGCATGTAGCATGCTAGAAGTGGAAGTGAGCAGCACTAACTATAAGGGTGTGCTGCCTCAGAATCTTGATAGGGCAAAATACACCTGGGCACTGCAAAGTACTTGAGTCTTGGGCATAGGGGCCCAGAGGAGCTGCCTCACCCCTACATTCTGAAAACATAGTTGGCCTGTGGAGGAGCTCATTTTTCAGGCATTAGCTCTTATGCCTGCATGTGTTGCAAGAAAAGTCTGTGCATATTGTGTAGTACTGGACGACATGCAGAGATAGCCAAGGTGTTACTTGCCAACTTTACTGCTGCCACTCTGAGGAGACAAGAGTTAAAGAGTTGATGCCCCGGAAGTTGGGTGCTACAAGGAGCAGAGCAGAGAATAACCTGTTGCCAGTTAAAGGGACATGACATGCTGTGGGGTTGTGAGAAATGGAGTTGAGAAACACTGAACTAGAAGATATAGGACAAAAATGAACAGATTTTTTCCAAGCGTTAACGGTAAGTCGTTGGTCAGCTAAAGCGATTTTCACCTAGCAAATTATTGTTTTTATAGAAATTATCCATGTTGATCAACTTTAGGCTAATTTGTATTGCCACCTTTAGGGACCCCAGTTGATTCCCATGGAAGTGTAGTGTCCCACTAGGTAGGGGTGGGCACTACACAAGGGTCAATTGGGTCACATGTTACTCCTACTTCTAAGGGACAGTGATATTATATTTAACCATGCATTTTAATGTATTTTCTGTGTGCTTTTGTGTGTATTGTTCCCCTGTGACATGTATAGCAGGCCTATGAGAGTGTAGTTAGGCATCCTAGACACTAGAGGGAGATAGGGAGCCCCTAGTATAAATGTTCAGGCCCAGACAGGGAGGAGTCAGTCTGTAGTCAGGAGTCTGTGGAGACAGAAGTGAGAGGGCACCAGCCAGAGATATGCTGAGGGCCTCCTCCTGACATGCAGCTAGATAGTCCAGGCTTCTAGTTGCCACCAGGAGGCTAGTGAAGGATTATAGCCTGCCTGAAGTATCATTGAACCTATAATAGCACAAGAAGAATCAACCCCAGTAGAAGAGATGTGCCTCCTGGGAGAAACCTGTAGTGCCCTCAAGCCAAGCAGAGCCAGTGTATCCAGCTAAGACAAGTAAGCTGAAGGGCAGAGGAATCATTAACTTAATGCAATGATAAATACGGGAGGAAGGATAAAAACCAGCATTTAGGCATCCGGGCCTTGGGATAAAAGCCAGACAGGAGTTCTAGGAACAGTGTACACTATTTCTGAGGAGAAGGTACAACCTGGTCTGAGTGTGTATTATTATTGCCCTCTGAGTATCTTGCAAGGAATATGCCTGCCATTGTTGATGTAAGCCTGCTTGTGAAGAACACTTGATGTAAGGGACTGTATCACCATCTTATTGTATAAAGTTGGACTGTTCTACCAGTAAAGTAAAAGTTTGGTTCACCATACCATCTGTGTACCTCCATTACTACAACTATAAATCGGTGTGCCACCGTTACAGGCACTGGCGTCACGATTTTTAAAGGGACCGTGCCCCAGGCACTCAAAACACCTGCAACATCCAGGGCACCTCATCCACCATCAGGCATGGTCTCTACATACAGAGTGTGCCCCAGAGGACTCCTGTGCCAGCCTCTCCTTCACTGCCGCATGCCTGCCCAGGGTTCTCCTATGAACAGTGAGTAACCCTCGATTGCCCATAACCGTGACCTCACTTCGCAATACCCTGCAGGTCTGGCGTGCTGCAGAAGGGAAAATAAATTATGATCTTTCAAACAATTTAAAGTTTAGTAGCTCTTTGTTCCGGTTAATAATAAGGGGGTAGGCCCCTTCGCTCCCCAATTTGCATATGTCTTGATTAGACCTCCTTTTTAAAATATGCTTTCATTTTTTTAATTCTTGCCAAGCTAATTAACCAGCAAGAAATCCATGTTTATTTCTACACAAAGCCTTATGAAAGCCACATACGGTAATTAGTAAATCAAATTTGCAGATATTTAAGCTGATGGTTATGGTATAACACTCCACAATGAATCTGGAAACAATCGACAAATTACACTGATTAACAGCAGATCAGATGATTATGATATGGAGCCGAATAATATACTTGTGGTGTAATGGTTCTAAATGAGAAGAAAGAACTCGTCGCAACCCATAATTAGGCTGAATGTAATCATGTAATGGATAAAGGGATTATTAGCACAGGTACGGGGGGACCATTATCATCTTTTCAAAATCATTCTAAGAAAATATAATTATCATAAAATTGCTTTTCAATGGGAATTGCTAAATGTTCCTCCAACTGTTGAAGGCCCATGAGTTCATGGCGTAGGGCTAAGACTCATTAAATGGTTGTGCATGACTAAACAGGTGCATGACTACAACACGACAAAAACATTTAAGCTACTATTCATTAACATTAAGAAGCATATTATTCCACAGATACTACAGTTGGCACCTGGTAGACTTGTCGAGAAGATGGCACAGCTGTATCAATGGAAGATACTAGCGGTGTAGCTATAGGTGGTGCAGAGGTAGCAATAGCTCTGGTACTTTGGTACTTGAGGAGGACCAAATGCCCCTTTGCACATAAAACAGGCACCGATATCATAAATGACACAAAGTATATGGGGGCCTGTTACAGATTTTGCATTGAAGTCCACGAGCTTCAAGTTGCATTTCTAAACTATGAAACGAGCCAACATTTTGGCAACGGGAAGAACTGCTTTGCAGTCTCTTTAGGATATGGCCACCTTTTGAGGTTCTCTGATGCAGTTTTGAAAGCCATAAGAAAAGTCGTATCTGTCCTTTATGATCCACTCCTGTTTTGGCTTCCAAACCTGCATCAGGAAACCTGACCGTGTGGGCGTTCCTTATAGATGACATTGGAGAATTATATTGTCAGCAGTTATCCAAAAATGTATGTGGCGTATTCCATCCTCATCAAAAGACAAGCAGCACATGTACCTGTTGGTACAATGGTGGCCTCCAAGAGACTCAAAAAAACTTTTTTTTTTCTTGCTCTTCCATCCCTACATGTATTGTAGCTAGTGTAATCCCTTGCATACTTTGTCTTTTTTAAATTATATTTTATTACATTTCTATCCAAACAAAAATATCAATAAAAATAATAATATCCAAATCTATATAAATATGGTCATTAAACAAAATATCCAAACATAATTATACAACTGCATCAAAACCTCAAGAATGTCCGGTGGGAACTTGAACTGAAAAACATAAAAATCAAAAAGGAGGGTGGAAAAAGGGAACTAACTCTTAATAGAGAGCCAGACCTGAATTATGAATAACTGAGCAAGAAAGAGGTTATTCAAAATTAAGATAATTTTCTGGTTTATCCATCTATTGTTCAGGGGGTCCCCCAGGAGCCAGTTGACTTGAAAACCTTGCCTTTATCAAATTATAATCCTAGCCAAATAACATGAAAAGATAAAGCTTACAGACATGAACATCCAGCATCCTACGTCCTCCCAATCCAACTTAGGTGGGGCTATGTAAGTTACACCTATAAGTGGGCACTCCTGGGTGGGTTTAACCACTTCAGCCCCCTTAGCTTAAACACCCTTAATGACCAGGCCATTTTTTACACTTCTGACCTACACTACTTTGACCGTTTATTGCTCGGTCATGCAACTTACCACCCAAATTAATTTTACCTCCTTTTCTTCTCACTAATAGAGCTTTCATTTGGTGGTATTTCATTGCTGCTGACATTTTTACTTTTTTTGTTATGAATCAAAATTTAACGATTTTTTTGCAAAAAAATGACATTTTTCACTTTCAGTTGTAAAATTTTGCAAAAAAAACGATATCCATATATAAATTTTTCTCAAAATTTATTGTTCTACATGTCTTTGATAAAAAAAAAATGTTTGGGTAAAAAAAAATGGTTTGGGTAAAAGTTATAGCGTTTACAAACTATGGTACAAAAATGTAAATTTCCGCTTTTTGAAGCAGCTCTGACTTTCTGAGCACCAGTCATGTTTCCTGAGGTTCTACAATGGCCAGACAGTACAAACACCCCACAAATTACCCCATTTCGGAAAGTAGACACCCTAAGGTATTCGCTGATGGGCATAATGAGTTCATAGAACTTTTTATTTTTTGTCACAAGTTGGCCGAAAATGATGATATTTTTTTTTTTTCTTACAAAGTCTCATATTCCACTAACTTGTGACAAAAAATTAAAAATTCTATGAACTCGCTATGCCCCTCATTGAATACCTTGGGGTGTCTTCTTTCCAAAATGGGGTCACTTGTGGGGTAGTTATACTGCCCTGGCATTCTAGGGGCCCGAATGTGTGGTAAGTAGTTTGAAATCAAAATCTGTAAAAAATGGCCGGTGAAATCCGAAAGGTGCTCTTTGGAATGTGGGCCCCTTTGCCCACCTAGGCTGCAAAAAAGTGTCACACATGTGGTATCTCTGTACTCAGGAGAAGTTGGGCAATGTGTTTTAGGTTGTCATTTTACATATACCCATGCTGGGTGAGATAAATATCTCGGTCAAATGCCAACTTTGTATAAAAAAATATATTTGCCTCTTACTGCAGAGGAGAAATCTCGTCTTGCAGCGCCGCATACACCGACTTTTGTGTAATCTGACAGCAGCGCAATGCTTCTGTCAGAATGCACATCAGTGCTGCAGCTGGTTCATCGGTTGGTCCACCTGGAAGGTAAAAAAAACAAAACAAAAAAGAAAAAACCAGGCCGCAACGCAATAAATTTATTAACTTTATAATAACTTTTGAACAGAACATAGAAACTTTTTTTAACTTTTTGAACTGAAAGTTAACTTTTTTGCTTACCGGTGATTTTTTTTTTTTTTTTTTTACCTTTATAGGACAAACCTCTCCTTCCCCATGGGACAATGTGCAAAGCGCAAATCGCCCAAAGATGTGGCGAAGTACATTATGCACTTTATCCCAGGTGAAAGGAGAGGTTTGCAGCAGCTGTGAGTAAAAGGGCCCTAATAGCCCTGTGTACCTGTCCTGTGAGATGCAATCCCTATGCTAAGTGTACCTGTGTGTGGTACTTCCGGAAACACTCCCCTAAGCATAGGGCAGAGTGGTCAGGGCAGTCAGGACAGAAATAGCGGGTGTCACACCTTATTCCACTCCTGCTACAGACACGACATTTTTTTCGGGGTGACGGTTGGGTTAAGGTACCAGCAACGACATTAGGGAAATGTCGCTCGTGTAGACGGCTAACTACACTGGTGGATGGGGCCACGGAACCTCCTGGATACAGGAGGTTCTCGATGATCTCTTCCTGAAATTTGAGGAAGGATCCTGTTCTCCCAGCCTTACTGTAGAGAACAAAACTATTATATGCAGCCAATTGAATCAAATATACAGACACCTTCTTATACCAGCGTCTGGTGCGTCGGGAAACTAAATAGGGAGCCAACATCTGGTCATTGAAGTCCACCCCTCCCATGAGCGCATTATAGTCGTGGACACAGAGGGGCTTTTCAATGACACGGGTTGCCCTTTCAATTTGTATTGTCGTGCCTGCGTGAATGGAGGAGAGCATGTAAATGTCACGCTTGTCTCTCCATTTCACTGCGAGCAGTTCTTTGTTACACAAGGCAGCCCTCTCCCCCCTTGCAAGACGGGTGGTAACGAGCCGTTGGGGGAAGCCCACGCGACTAGGTAGCACGGTGCCACAGCAGCCAATCTGTTCTAGGAACAAATGCCTGAAGAGGGGCACACTTGTGTAAAAATTGTCCACATAAAGATGGTACCCCTTGCCAAATAAGGGTGACACCAAGTCCCAGACTGTCTTCCCACTGCTCCCCAGGTAGTCAGGGCAACCGACCGGCTCCAGGGTCTGATCTTTTCCCTCATAGATCCGAAATTTGTGGGTATAGCCTGTAGCCCTTTCACAGAGCTTATACAATTTGACCCCATACCGGGCGCGCTTGCTTGGGATGTATTGTTTGAAGCCAAGGCGCCCGGTAAAATGTATTAGGGATTCGTCTACGCAGATGTTTTGCTCAGGGGTATACAAATCTGCAAATTTCTGGTTGAAGTGGTCTATGAGGGGCCGAATTTTGTGGAGCCGGTCAAAAGCTGGGTGGCATCTGGGACGAGAGGTGCTGTTGTCGCTAAAGTGCAGGAAACGCAGGATGGTCTCAAAACGTGTCCTGGACATAGCAGCAGAGAACATGGGGATGTGATGAATCGGGTTCGTGGACCAATATGACCGCAATTCATGCTTTTTGGTAAGACCTATGTTCAGGAGAAGGCCCAGAAAAATTTTAAATTCGGAAACTTGGACTGGTTTCCACCGGAAAGGCTGGGCATAAAAGCTTCCCGGGTTGGCATACCGGTTTGTCTCTGCCACGACTAAGTCCAAGAGCTCCGCAGTCAAGAACAGCTCAAAAAATCCCAGGGCCGAACCGATCTGAGCTGTCTCAACCCGAACTCCAGACTGGGCGGTGAAAGGGGGAACTACAGGTGCGGCTGAAGTTGGGGACTGCCAATCAGGATTTGCCAGCACCTCAGGGACTCTAGGGGCTCTACGGGCCTGTCTTTGCGGTGGCTGCGACGGGGTAACTATTGCACGTGCTACCGTACCAGCTTCAACTGCCCTTCTGGTGCTCGCCACTTCACCAGGTTGTACGGCAGTGCTGGTACTAGGTCCAGGATGGGCTGCGCTGCTGGTGTATGCCTCACCACGTGATCCGACAGCCCCAGCCCCACTCTGCTGCCCTTGAAACGGATCCTGCACAACCTGTGGTCTAGCGACACGGGGCCTGGTACGCCTGGTGCTATCAGGGACCTCAACCTTCTCGTCCGAACTTTGGGTCAGACTGCCACTGCTTTCTACAGGTTCATATTCTGACCCGCTAGATTCGTCAGATGAGGGTTCCCATTCCTCATCCGACTGGGTCAGAATCCTGTAGGCCTCTTCAGAAGAATACCCCCTGTTTGACATTTGGACTACTAAATTTAGGGGTATTCCCTGAGACTACCCAAGAAAAAAAGCAAGCCTGTCTTACAAAGGGGAGGCTAGCGAAGTACCGGAGGCCGCTGCGGTTGATAAAAAATATCAAAACTGATTTTTTTATCGCCGCAGTGCGTGTAAAATGAATGTGCAGTGATCAAAAAATATATATTTTTTGTCACTGCGGTGGGGCGGGCGTGGGTGAACACACGTGTGGGCGACCGATCAGGCCTGATCGGGCAAACACTGCGTTTTGGGTGGAGGGCGAACTAAGGTGACACTAATACAATTATAGATCTGACTGTGATCAGTTTTGATCACTTACAGATACTATAAAAGTACAAAAGCTGATTAGCGATACGCTAATCAGCGAATCAGTGACTGCGGTGCGGTGGGCTGGGCGCTAACTGACGCTAACTACCTAACCAAGGGACCTAAACTATCCTAAAACTATAAATCAATACCAGTGAAAAAAAAAAAAGTGACAGTTTACACTGATCACTTTTTTCTCTTTCACTAGGTGATTGACAGGGGCGATCAAGGGGTTAATTCGGGTGATGGGGGTGATGGAGGGTGATCTGGGGCTAAGTGCAGTGTTTGGTGGGTACTCACTCTGATGTCTGCTCCTCTGCTGGAACCAACCGACCAAAAGGACCAGCAGAGGAGCAGAGAAGCCATTTAACACCTTATATTTACAAATATAAGGTGTTAGATGGCTTGTGATTCGATTTTTTTAAAATCAGCAACCTGCCAGCAACGATCATTGGCTGGCAGGTTGCTGACGAAATACTCCTCTAACTTTTGCCGGCCCGCGATGCGCATGCGCGGGCCGGCTCTGACCGAAATCTCGCGTCTCGCGAGAGGACGCGTATATGCGTCCAGGAGGAATGAATCAACCGCCTCCAGGACGCGTCCCTGCGTTCGGCGGTCCGGAGGCGGTTAAAGTGTTCACAGGGCTGTACAAAATATTGGTACCCACATCTGTATGCATAGAATGCTTCTGTATGGATACATTCTTATCTAAAAAAGCACATCAAGTAAGGCATACATTACTTCATTTGATTGTAAAGTACAGTAGGTCACGATAGAGAGGCCAGACTGAGGGTAGAGCCTAGGGGGATGCGGGAATAAAATAGGGATTGGATGAAGAAGTCAGAGGGATTAATGATGGAAGTTGAAAAGAAGTATAAGGGTCCATTCACACAACCGTAAGTGTTTTGCGGATAGAAATGCCTATTTCGGACAAGAATAGGACATGATCTTTTGTGGGGCCGCGGACCAGACATACTGATGCATCTTTTGCAGCCCCATTGAAACGAATGGCTCTGCACCCGTTCTGCAAAATTGCGGAACGGATGCAGACCCAGAAATACAGTCGTGTGAATGCACCCGAAAAGGAGCGGAATGATGGTAATCATTTTGTGGTTGTGATCCTGGAGCATCAATGGTCTATTTTGAGGATAGGCCATTAATATCGAAATCCTGGAAACCCATTTAAGGACTCCCTTGTAGAGATAAGTGACTTGATTCTAAACTTATAGGATTCAATCAAAATTCTGTAAACATTTGAGGTGGATCTGACTTCATATTTTTGGTGATTCAATTCAGAAGAATTTTGGGGAGAGAAATTTTTTTTTTTTAAGTGAGAAACAAGAGGGGAAAAACAGGGCGTCACAATTATTTAGGCCAATTGGAGCACTTTCAATTTGGGTCGAATCTATTCAGACCCAAATCGAATTGGTCAGCCGGTATAGCCAAATCGAACCTGAATCAAATTTTGGGTGATTCACTCATCTGTGCTCTCTTGTCTTCTCAGGGATTATAGTGTTAGAATATATATACGATATATACTTAATTCAGTGTTAAGTATTGTGGATGTTTTGAATTATGTTTTCAAGAGCGATGACCTCATGAAGTTGAAGTCAAATGATATTGAACCTTGGCCCACGTGGTCAATGCATTCCATTTCTGCATTTTTGTTTTTATTTGTAAGGGGTTAACAGGTGAAAGGATTACGGTTTCATCTAGGAGGTTACGGTTACGGTTACATCTAGGAGGTTGTAGGAATCATGGTATCTTTATGATTACTCACATCCAGCTGATAATAATCAGACTGATAACGCACTTGTTAACAACATAAAATACTTAGGTGAAACCTAATGCTAATTGTAGACATTCAGTAAATATCTTAGAAAGAAGAGTCATCCGGGAAAGAGGTTTGGCTGCCGTTTTATTTAGATAAAATATTCCAAAATTCTTCAAAAGGGTTCATTTTCTGCTGTGTATTCCACATTTGCTGATCATTAGCTGGAATAATGCAGAGCTTGTGAGTACCAATTACAGCGATTTGTAGCTTTTGTGTGTTTGGGGTGACTCTGACATTCCTTGTAGATATATTTAGGCTCTTACTGAATTTGCTGACAAAGATTTTATTTATTAACTTTAAATTTTTTTTAAAAAATTAACTCTTTATGCCTGAGTTAGCTGATGTCTATGCCCCGCATGTGCCTCTGTGGTCACTTGTGTGAGCAGGGCTATAAGGGCGTCCGTATATGGTGACCACATGAGGCCTGGTCTAGATTCTGCCTAGCAGTGATCCCAGAGACGTCACCGACACTAATAGGTGGTCTTTAGCACTGCCCTACCCTGTTTTACAGGCTAAGGCAACACTAAAGACCACCCATTAGTGCCGGTGACGTCACCGGGCTCACTGCTAGGTAGAAGCCTCCACCTAGCATAGCACGGTACGTCACCGGATGTTAACAAAAAGCTGAAATGCTCCAATGCTTAACTCAAAGGGGCTGAATGGAGGAAGATCGGGTTATGTCCGGGTTCAGCTGTGAACGCGGACAACCCCTTTCACAAAAATGTTTGGATTGCAGAAAATTTTGATCTCGGCCATTGACTCTTAAAGGGTCAAAATCAAATCAGTGGAAGCTATGCAATGTACCTATTAATACTGTCGGCACTAGAAAGCCCAGATATATTGTGTTAGCCGGTGTGCTATAAACAGCGTGTTTCCATAAACTTTGAAGCCCCTGAAATAGTACCCCAGGGGTACTCACCCCTAAAAGCTATGTTTATATAGGACTGAAGGGATTTTCTTTTCTGCTGGATTCATACTGAATCTGATACAAAAATAAATAAATTAAATATGCATCAATATAAATTCTAGAAGTACAGTAGGCTCCCATAAAAGTATATATGGATGGAGCTATAATATACAGGGAGTGCAGAATTATTAGGCAAGTTGTACTTTTGAGGATTAATTTTATTATTGAACAACAACCATGTTCTCAATGAACCCAAAAAACTCATTAATATCAAAGCTGAATATTTTTGGAAGTAGTTTTTAGTTTGTTTTTAGTTTTAGCTATTTTAGGGGGATATCTGTGTGTGCAGGTGACTATTACTGTGCAGAATTATTAGACAACTTAACAAAAAACAAATATATACCCATTTCAATTATTTATTTTTACCAGTGAAACCAATATAACATCTCAACATTCACAAATATACATTTCTGACATTCAAAAACAAAACAAAAACAAATCAGTGACCAATATAGCCACCTTTCTTTGCAAGGACACTCAAAAGCCTGTCATCCATGGATTCTGTCAGTGTTTTGATCTGTTCACCATCAACATTGCGTGCAGCAGCAACCACAGCCTCCCAGACACTGTTCAGAGAGGTGTACTGTTTTCCCTCCTTGTAAATCTCACATTTGATGATGGACCACAGGTTCTCAATGGGGTTCAGATCAGGTGAACAAGGAGGCCATGTCATTAGATTTTCTTCTTTTATACCCTTTCTTGCCAGCCACGCTGTGGAGTACTTGGACGCGTGTGATGGAGCATTGTCCTGCATGAAAATCATGTTTTTCTTGAAGGATGCAAACTTCTTCCTGTACCACTGCTTGAAGAAGGTGTCTTCCAGAAACTGGCAGTAGGACTGGGAGTTGAGCTTGACTCCATCCTCAACCCGAAAAGGCCCCACAAGCTCATCTTTGATGATACCAGCCCAAACCAGTACTCCACCTCCACCTTGCTGGCGTCTGAGTCGGACTGGAGCTCTCTGCTCTTTACCAATCCAGCCACGGGCCCATCCATCTGGCCCATCAAGACTCACTCTCATTTCATCAGTCCAAAAAAACCTTAGAAAAATCAGTCTTGAGATATTTCTTGGCCTAGTCTTGACGTTTCAGCTTGTGTGTCTTGTTTAGTGGTGGTCGTCTTTCAGCCTTTCTTATCTTGGCCATGTCTCTGAGTATTGCACACCTTGTGCTTTTGGGCACTCCAGTGATGTTGCAGCTCTGAAATATGGCCAAACTGGTGGCAAGTGGCATCTTGGCAGCTGCACGCTTGACTTTTCTCAGTTCATGGGCAGTTATTTTGCGCCTTGGTTTTTCCACACGCTTCTTGCGACCCTGTTGACTATTTTGAATGAAACGCTTGATTGTTCGATGATCACGCTTCAGAAGCTTTGCAATTTTAAGAGTGCTGCATCCCTCTGTAAGATATCTCACTATTTTTGACTTTTCTGAGCCTGTCAAGTCCTTCTTTTGACCCATTTTGCCAAAGGAAAGGAAGTTGCCTAATAATTATGCACACCTAATCTAGGGTGTTGATGTCATTAGACCACACCCCTTCTCATTACAGAGATGCACATCACCTAATATGCTTAATTGGTAGTAGGCTTTCGAGCCTATACAGCTTGGAGTAAGACAACATGCATAAAGAGGATGATGTGGTCAAAATACTCATTTGCCTAATAATCCTGCACGCAGTGTAGTTGTGCATATTAGCCCTAAGCTTCAGATCAGGTTGATGAGTTGGCACACCCTCTCCTGTTATGTTGCGAGCTCAGGAGGAGCTGTAGTGGAGGATGAAAGTGGTTATGGCTCTGGCTGTCACAGTCAATCATGGTGGCTGTCCTCACATCGTTGTTTCTTAGGGATGTGCAGTCAAAGGAGGGCGCACCCTTTCTTTCCATGGGGCACACTCTGATTCTGGGGCTCCTGCTTGATGGTAGTTGAGGTGCCCGTAATGTTAAATGTCTGTATGGGTGCAAGGCAGGCCATGCAATGGCCAGCATATGGTATAGGTATATCAGGAACCCAAGCCAGAGATAGAAGAATGAATGTCTCTCTTTACTGTAGCGCAAAATGAAAGTTGCAGTACATCCAACCATAGCAGTCACAGTTCCAACTGTACATTGTGCAGTTCTCTCCCAGTATGGATTTAGGCAAGGATGGGAGTTATGGCCCTCTTTGTACATGATCTTGCTAAGGTCTCTCTCAATAAAATCTATGACAGACAATAGAGCTCTTGTAATGGTGGCTGTAGTGTTCACTGTGAGATATAGAATTTTGAAGGCAGAACAGGTTAGGACATGTCTAAATGTGAAGGGTGTCTTAACAGCCTTCTCTACTGCAGCAAAGTTTGAATGGCTGTAGTAACAGGTTGTCTCGCTGATTCCAGTGCTTGGCCAAGCAGATTCTAAGTTCTCTACTTCTCTCCTTTGTCTATTTCCTTCTCTTTCTTTCTGTAGATCTTGCAGTAATTCACACATAGATCTGTGTCTCTGAAACTTTCTGGGCCTGAGAATAGAGAACAAAAGTCACATCTTCCTCTCTCTCTATCTCTCTGAACTCTTCCCTTAAAATTCCCTTCCCCTTTTTGCTGGCAAGTGTTAATATGAGGAAGATACGGTTCAAGGTTTTCATTATGTGGGAAGCATTATGGAAAGTAAAACATGTTGCAGCACATATTTTGTATTATATACTGATCTCTTAGCCCTTGGGAAAGAAAAAATACAAGCCAAGCTCTATTTATCACACATTTAGACACTTGAAACTGAGCATATGGTTGAAATCCCTATAATGCTCCTTCTTTTCAAAACTATTGTCGTTTCCTAAGAATTTGTGCATAAAGATAGCATTTTATAGATTTTATCTTTTGGAATTATGTTGCCGTTATTTGATTTAAAGACTTAACAATACTTGGAATTATTGATGCCTGCTCACATGAGATGTCCTTTTCCCTACATAATTAGGGGATTAAAGAAATTGTTTTTTGTGCCCATGAAGTAAATGCATTTTATTTATAATGATCAGAGGTATTTCAGCCGCAGCAATCTCACACCTGAGCGTCCTTTAAATCCTCAGCTCTATAATGTGAAAGTGCTCCTGGGCATTTAGAAATGGGCTATTAAAAAAAAACAAAAAATAAAAACAACTAGTTTAAGCTACAACAGACAAAGATAGCAGGATTTAAAGAAGAATTCCATGAAATAGTGTGTTGCAAATCTAGAAAGTCATCTGTAAATGACAATAATCTGGATTCTGGATTAATCATGTGTATAGTTAGCTATGTTTATTTTATTATTTTTCTGTGTATGTGATTGTGGGGGTCAGCTCAATAGTGGTAGGCACAGCAGTCAGAGACAGCGACACAACGTCTCAGTTCACACAGGGATTTGCCTGTTTTCTTTATTTTCTTTCACAAGAAAAAATATATATAAGACCTTTACGTTCAGGCAAAAACACAAAATAAATTCCTGCTCGGCTGAGCACTAACTAAACACCAGATCACCCTTTCTATGCGGGCGGCCTACTACCGGCCACACGACACAACTCAAAGTAAACTTACAGTGTCCTTTTTTGTTGTTTTAGCAGACTTCAACAGCACACACATATGGTCATAGTGCAGACCTTTATAGCCCAGAAATTAGCTGAGCTCCATCACCTGGCTGAGAGCTCTAAAGGAAACCTGTTCTAGACAGGAAGAGAATGATGAGCCCCACTACCAACCTGCTCCTCATTCCATAAAAATCCAGGCCCGGCAACACCATTTACCAAAGTCCTCAGCAAACAATGTTTTGCTAAGGCAACCCATCTTTCCTGGATTTCTGATATCTCACCCAGCTTTCCTAGTTGAGATATCCACTTCCTGTAGCCTAGTACATTGTATATGGAAGAAACCTAGGCGAAATATAACGATTTTCTACAACTTTTCTAGTCACTGTTTCACAGATATAAATGGAAATCTCATCAAGGGGCTAGGATGTTATGAGCAACAAGATTTTACCTTTTGCTTCAACTTCACCTAGTGAGCAATTGCGTCTGAATCTGAATTTGGTTAGCCTAAGGCCTCCTGCACACGACCGTATAGTTTTGCGGTCCATTTTTTTTCAGTAGTGTTTCTGTTCCGCCCCCGTTCCGTTTTGCCGTTTGGTTTCCTTTTGTGATCGGAAGCATACAATAATGTTTAAACAGTAAGTACATAAAAAAATTGGGCTGGGCATAAAAATTTTAATAGATGGTTCAGCAAAAACGGAACGCATACGGAAGACATACAGATTCATTCCGTATGCATTCCTTTTCTTTGCGGGACCATGAAACGTGATTTGTGGGCAATAATAGGACATGTTCTATCTTTGAACGGAAAGGAAATATGGAAACAGAATGCATAGGGAGTACCTTCCGTACCATTCCGGAAGAGAATGGTTCCGCATACGGACCGCAAACGGAATCCGCAAAAACGTAATGGAAACTGAAAAAAAAAATACGTTTGTGTGCAAGAGGTCTAAAGCTTTGTTTGTTTGATTGGGGTGGAGTTCTGATTGTTTGCCATGTGCATATCCTCTTATATTCTGATCTTGTTTTAGTTTTGTACATTTTCTGTGTATTTTGGGATGTGTAGTTTCACTAAGTCTATTGTATTTTCTGTATATTGTAGGACCTGTAGCTCTATAGAATTTAGTGTGTTGTGATGTTTATTTTATTTTATAATTTTTTTGCTGTGCTGTTGAATTGTCGTATCTGAGTCACTGCAATTCATTTACTATCTATACTGGTGTTTCATACCGTACATCTACCATCCACTCCTCATCTCTTCCTTTTGTGACCCTCAGCATCAGTTTATAGAGTATATTGTCTTGTTTTCTCCCAGTATTAATACATACTTCATTGATGTGGTTTTTGCAAACATCTGGTTGTTGTGCAAGTCAACCCTACTGTACATTCTGGGGGCATCTGAGTAGCCGCAGTTAGGACATGAAGTCTAGTTCATTAGTCTTGTGCAGAACTAGCTTCATTGCACGGGATAGCAGTTCGTAAAGTATTTAAACAGAACTAGTACAAAAAAAGTGAAACAATTCCCACAAGAAGTGGTGTAGCTATAAGGGGTGCATAAGTGGCAGTTGCCCCTCGGCTAGAGTGTCTATGGTGCCCAATGACTCCTTTGACAATGTAGAAGTAAGGAGTATCATAAACAGAAAGTGATATTTTGTGAGTTTTGGAAAGGACTGCCTCAGAACTAATAAGTTTTAGGCCCTGCTTGGATTGGTGGTGTCACAGGGACAGTGATGTCACTCAGTTTGCAACATTCAACTGATCAATCAGCTACATATAAAATCCAGCCAGTGGAGTAAAGATTTATCTATTCCACTGACATCTTTTTCTTTCTCTTGGACTTAGTAGACAGTAGGCACCTCAAACAGCTCAGCTTGATTGTCTTCTATGTGGAAGCAAGGGACTTGCATAATTTAATTTCCAAGCAACTCAACAAAGACCTTCTACGCCAGTCTTGATAAGGAGGCATTTTATTTATGATGAGGCACAGGCCTTGTCATAACTTAACGGGGTTGTCGGGTTCAGAGCTGAGCCCTGACATATCCCAATTTTCACCCAGGCAGGCCCTGTGATATGAGCGCTGGAGCATTTCATACTCTGATGCTCTCCTTTGCCATGCTCTGAATCCCGCATGGCAAAGGCTTTTTTCGGAGATCTGGTGACGTCCCGGGTTCTCCATAGGGACTGCCAGGTGGAGGCTTCCGCCCAGCAGTGAGATCGGTGACGTCACAGGCACTGATGGGCCGGCCTTAGTGCTGCCCTAGCCTGCAAAATGGCTAGGGCAGCGCTAAAGCCGGCCCATCAGTGCCGGTGAAGTCACCGAATACACTGCTGGGCAGAAGCCTCCGCCTAGCAGTGTACAAAAGTAAACAAACAAGCCCTTTCCCTGTGCGATGCAGCACAGGGCAAGGGAGAGCATCAGATGGGTTCTCCAGGATTTTCATATTGATCTGCTAGCTTTGTAATGGGTCATCATTATGGGATTGTGGAGGCTGACTCCTGGCACCTCCACCGGTCAGCTGTTTGAGGAAGCTGTGGCACTCATCAGAGCAATGGTGAGTGCTGCAGCCTCCTCACAGCTTACCAAGCACAGCATCATCCATTGGTTAACAGCTGTTCTTGGTATTGCATCTCAGCCCCATTCACTTGAATGGGACTGAGCATCACCTAGGCCACGTGACCGATGAATGTGACGTCACATGACCTAGGAGGAGGCCAATGCACTCATGGACCTCCAAGGCCACTTCATACAGGTGATCTGATGACTTATCCTAAGGGTAGACATCAATATCAAAATGGAGAACCCCTTCAAATGCCTCCTCCTGCAGTTCATGCGCCAGACTGACATATACTCTAGCTCAGAGCTGCTGTGGACTTCAATAATTAATAATTAAAAATATATAATAAATAATAAGAATTGTGCTGGGGCCAATGGCCCCACCCATACCCCTCACCATCAGAACCCTGGAGGGTTGGCGTAGGCCGTAGGGGGATGATCAATTACTCCTGTCACCCCTGCCCCATTTACTATAATTAGGGTCACTGTATAATAGCCATAGCCAGTGCTGGTATCAGCACCAGACAAATCTGAGCATCTGCCTGGTCCCACTGGGCTTAGTGAGTCCATGATGATGTGGGATGGCACACTCTATACTTGTGGGTGGGATAGACAGGTGGATGACTATAACACCTAGAGAAAGCCTTGACCCTAACAATTATGGTGCACTCACAAAATATGCAACATAAAGACTTCCCCCATGTAATCCTATAGGGCTGTGTTCTGCTGTGGAATTAACATTCCGCAACGTAAATTACGATTTGTTGTGGATTTTCTGAAGCTGAATTTCTCCATTTGTTTCAGTGGAGAATGTAACCGGCACAGAAATCCGTATCCTAATCCAAATCTGCAACGAAATTCAGCAAAATAGTGGAATTTTCCACTATATTTGAGTGTACTCTTAATGTTTGTACACCAAGACTACTGGATCCCAGAATGTATTATATTAGGGCATTGTCATAGAACGACAAGTAGAACAAGAACAACCCGGGGCTGCCAACTGTCCAGAAATTTCTGGGCAGTCTGTTAAATTAGATGACTTTTTTCTGTGTCTGTGAAAAAAATAGATGTATTTGTGATTTTTTTTTTTAGGCTGGTGGTACATGACTAGATTATTTTGGTGGAAATGATCATCATTTTACAGCTCGCAGTAAAATTTGGTAATGAGTTCTTATCAGTATATTGAGCTATGGAAATGTATGACTTAAGGCTCATGCACACAAACTTATTTTTTAACTTATCACTTATTATGGTTTTCCAATTTGTCCATAAAAATGTTAGCAGTCCGTGATGTTTGAATGCGTTATCCAAAAAAAAGAAAAACTCTGGTTTATAACCCAGGAACAACCTTGATAATTTCTTTCATTTTTTTTTGCTCACGATCCTTTTCTTTTTTTTTTGGCTAGCCCACTTATCTAGTGAAATCCATATTTTTTGTACAAATGAGCAGCAAGAAACACGCGGCCATTGCTGTAGGGTTCAATCTGTTATTCTGGAAAACTGTCTTAGTTGCCTATAGCCAGTTTTCCTTTGCACCACGTCGTATGGTAAATATCATCCAATATGTCCTTGTTTAGACGAGATGGAGCGACCAGGTGAAAGGCAAGCTTTGCATCAAGTAATAAAGATTCCACTCACGTTAAAGGCTCCACTGTCTCTACATTGACTTTTAGATGAGACGCTGCTGCAGCTAAAAGGTAGATCAGTACAGTAATAACGGTGGCGACAACCAGAGCTCGTTAATGAAGGTAATGATCTTCTTCGCACTTTCCCCACCGGATCAACCACTTGTCTGACTTGTTGATAGCTTGTAGAGTGGAAACAATGATGAATCACAGTATAAGTCGGAAGTCTTTTCCTTCCCAGGAACATCTCCCTGCTCTGCTTCTCTGGGCCCGTGACTTGAGACAGACATTCACAATTATACTTTTACATTATCATGGCAACGCAGCAAAATCAGTGGTGGCACCAAGAGATCGCCATGCATGTGGAATGTTAATACTTAGTTAATACAGATATAGTCAGAAAAGACAATAATAGATGAGTATAGATAATAATAAAGAATGAAATGCAGTCTGTTTCCAGGAGATTCACTGATAAACCAGACACAGTGCCTTGTAGGTCTAGCTCACCTGAATTTAAGGATACCTTTCACTTAGTGATCCATTGCTTCATTCTGCAAAAAAGTACTATAAATCCATATGCAAATGACAAGTTAAGTGCGCTAAGGGCGGGTACACGCCACTCTGTGCACCTTTATTCCTCCTACTTCCTCTGCCAACCCCTCTCTCTCCTTCTTGATTGGCAGGCCGGGCAGGATGACAATGCAGGAACCTGACCCTGTCAATCAAGAAAGAGAAGGAAAGGCTGGAAGAGGAAGCATGAGTGCACAGAGTGGTGTGTACCCACCCTTGGTGCACTTAACTTCTCATTTGCATATGGGTTTAAAGTACTTTTTCTCCACAATGAAGCAATGGATCCCTAAGTGAAAGGTATCATTAAATTCAGGTGAGCTAGCCCTACAAAGCACTGTGTCTGGTTTATCAGTGAATCTCCTGGAGACAGACTCCATTTAAAGAGGGCATGCTCTCCTGACATGTCTGTTTTAGTAAATAATTGTGTTCCCCATAACGTAAGAGCTCTACATTGTGTTGCTCCTCTGTTATAGCGCCTAGAAATGTATGAATAAAATGACAACTGGGTGTTATCATTGAGGGTGTGCTCCTGCAAAGTCTCACACTGTCCAATCAGTGTCACACTGTTTAGGGATACATCCGTTTGACAAGGGGAATGTGTCAATTTACTCTTCATTTTCTAGGAGGCATAACATTGGAACAGCTCAGCACAGAGGTCTAAGAATAGATGCTCCAGAATTGTTATAATGAAAGTACTGTATTTACTAAAACAGACATGTCAGGAGACCGGACAGTGTTGCCCACTATTAGGATTCTGATCTATATGGGGGCACACTGAGAGCACAGCCACCTGAACATTCACTGCTATGGGACTTCTGAGCAGAGGGTGGCCACGCATGCACAGCTTGCTCTGTGTTCATCTTGGGGACCCATTCTGGATATAGATGTGGATCCTAGAGGTGGGACCCGCACCTGTCTGACAATATGTCATAAATATCCCAGATGGATATATCCCTTTAAAGGGGTTGTGCCATGATTGATGTAAAAAATCAGACATCATGACAATATCTTTCAAACAAAGATAGGACCAGCCTTGTACCTCACATGGATCCAGGGATCTCCACATTCACTGCTCCAATTGCTCTGCTAGATTATCTTTATTTTGGCAGCTTTCTCCCTGTAACTGCCAGAGCTTTTAACAGAACATATGGCTGGTTACAGTGGAAAATTTAAACTGAGCGCGTTAAACTAGCTCAATGGACAAAAAAAAAGAAGTAAAAAACAAACAGCAGGTGGCGCTATGCAGATACATTTTATTGAATAGCTCACTGGCTGTACTTTATTTTTTTATTACATGCAATTACAAAAGTTAAATCCAGATGCTGGCTTAAAAAATGCAGAATATGTGTTGTGACACAACCCCTTTAAGTCTATTACTAGCAAGACATTCCTCCACCTGGGGCAAATCAGTCAACTTTCTGCCCCAGTCCAGTTTCCAACGATCCTAGCACCGGGGGGCACATGGCTTGCAAGCTCCTTCTGTCAATGCTGTTGCTAGTGTATTTTAAATTAAGCGTACTAAGCCAGACAACCTCATTACGGCTCGCTATATGTAATGATCATGCATAAAAATCCCCGGGCTCCAAGGGAGCCACTTACTCGTAAGTATAATACGGCAAAAGAAACTTTCGTCTCGAGCAAAACGGCCACAGCCTACAACTTGTCACTAACTATATACTGGGATATCTCTGCATAATATGCTGGGAAAGTGATGGTACTAGAGTACTGAGTGCCTGTTTTTAATCAGGGAATGTGAAGAGGTTTCATCACGCTAACCCGAGCTCGGTGAATAAGACTCCCTCGAAAATGGAAAGCTCTTGTCAAACAGTTTGATTTAGACTTCCAATCTAATTATGAAACTGAGATTTCTTTTCACTTCAACTCGAAAGATTTAATAACTTCTCCACATCCACAATTTCAGGCAAATCCCGGAGCGTTATTCCTCAATGGAAGCGGCAAAACAACAGCCGGTGCTCCAGGGCTCATGCATTTTGCTTAGATAAAATAGAAAAGTCATATGAAAAATGACAAGCATGTATCAGACCATGCAGCAATTAAGTCAGAGCCGCATCTTGCTTTTTACTTATTAAACTTCACATCCATAGGCTACTAAATTTGGCAACTGAGGACATATGGCCATGTCTTCCCAGTCCTTGATGCAGGGAATCAAAGAGATAAAAATGTCAGTTTCCCTATAGAATAGTTAAGAGCTTCACTGTAGGATGCATTTATATCCCTGCTCTCATATGAGTCCAGCATGTTCTAGTGGGTACCTTCATACCATGTAAACATTATGTATTGAATGTATGGTAAAGTATGACTGAACTATTAACTGCTGCCACTAGATGCCTCTTTGGTACCGTAGAACGGTATGGTTATATAAACTGTAATAAAGCAGGAAGTAAGTTAGTGTGTGGCTGAGCCACAAAGGAAGGCAGAAGACTTCTGTACTGAGTGTAGCAAAGATGTAAACTGAAGGCAAAAATATAAAAAATCTGTTTCCTTAAGGCTCCATTCACATGTCCGCAAATGGGTCCGCATCCGTTCTGCAATAACGGGAACGGGTGCGGACCCATTAATTCTCAATGGGGCAGAACGGGATGCGGAGAGCACACTATGTGCTCTCCGCATCTGCATTTCCGGAGCACGGCCCCGAACTTCCGGGCTTCCGCTCCGAACTTCCGTTCCACGGCTCTACAAAAAAATAGAACATGTCCTATTCTTGTCTGCAATTGCGGACAAGAATAGGCAGTTCTATAGGGGTTGCCGCCTAGGTGTACTGTGGATCCGCAATTTGCAGATCCGCAATACACTACAGACGTGTGAATGGACCCTAAGAGTTTCACTGTAAGATGCATTTATATCCCAGCTCCCATATGAATCCAGCATGTTCTAGTAGGTTCCTTCATACCATGTAAATGCTCTTAGTGTAAGGGATGGTAAGGCTTTACCAACCCTTACCAATATGACTGTGTGCTTTTACAACTGTGCTCATTATGTTATCTGTTGACTTTATATGTATATAATATAATGTATTGAATGTATGGTAAAGTATGACTGCAATATTAACTGCTGCCACTAGATGCCTCTTTTGTACTATAGAAAGGTAAAGTTATATCAACTGTAGTAAAGCAGGAAGTAAGTCAGTGTGTGGCTGAGCCACAAAGGAAGGCAGAAGTCCCCTGTGCTGAGTGCAGCAGAGATTTAAGCTGGAGGCAAAAAATATGAAAAATTCAGTTTCCTTACAGAATAGTTAGGAGCTTCACTGTAAAATGCATTTCAATCCCAGCTCTCCTATGAATCCAGTATGTTCTGGTAGGTACCGTCATACCATGTTAATTCTCCAAGTGTAAGGGAGAGTAAGGCTTTAAAAATAAATAAAAATAAAAGAGAAGAAACAGGAAAAAAAAGGTTAAAAAAAAAAGAGGGAAGAGGAAGAGAAGGGATGAGGAGAAAAGGGGAGGAGAAGGGAAGGGGGGAAAAAAGAGGATCAGAAGGTGAAGAAAATGGCTTGACTGGCTTGACCGGAATAATGTTTAAGTAGTGGCGCATTTTCCTGTTTTTCGTTTTTTTTTCTGTTAGTTCTTTGCGGGGCGGGTCTGGGGGGAGGAGGAGGGATGGTCTGAGTAGAGAGGTCTGCTTCTTGATACTGTCGGATCATGGGTTGAGGAGGGGAGGATGGGGTTTGTCGGTGGAATGCGATGCGTCTCTTAGGATGGATGAGTGGGTGGAATGGGGTTTAAGGGGGGTTGGATGTGATTACCTGATATGTCTGTGAGAATTCTAACCTGGAATGTTCGGGGACTTGGGGATAAGTTAAAAAGACAGGCAGTCTTTGACTTAGTTCAGAGACATCTACCTGCGATCATCTGTCTACTAGAAACACATTTTACTGAGGATGGGTCTCGCAGGCATTTCATTCCACCTTCACCAGCCACTCTAGAGGAGTGACGGTGTTTATACATAAAAAGATAGATTTTGTCTGCGAGGCATCCTCTATTGATAAACAAGGATTTTTTTTTTATATGGGAGACTTTTTGGAAGACTGTAAATGTATTTTAGCTTTTATTTATATTCCTCCTCCTTTTTCTTTGGATGTATTCAATCATTTATTAACCTTTTTGGAGAAATATCCAGACTGTCTTACCCTACTAAATGGGGACTTTAATTGTGTTATCAACCCCAAGACCGACCGGACTTCCATGGTGGAAGACATTTATAATTCTGTACTTAGTCAGGGGTCTCCTCTGGCTCGATTCTGTCAGGAGTCAGGCTTCGTAGATGTCTGCAGTGCTCTGGGACGAGGGAGAAGAGCCTACTCATGTGTGTCTGGATCTGGGAACTGTATGTCCAGGATTGACTTTGCTTTAATAAACAAAAATTATTTGAGATTTATTAAAATGTGTCGGTATCCCTTGAGCTTTGTACCTCTGATGATAGGGAAAGAGTAGTACTTCCCTTTAGATTAAATCCCTACTGGCTGTCGGTAATAGATAACCATCATTGGAAGAAACAGGAGATGGTGCATTTTTGGGAGATTAACTTTAAAACAGCAAAAATCCAATCAGTATGGGATGCATTTAAGGCTTTTGCCAGGGGGTTATTTGTTAGCAATATTTCTAATTTAAGAAAGGAGTATGGGAGGAAAGAGAGAGCCTTAAAAGCTGCTGCATTAGATGGGATGAACCAGTTCTCCAGGGAAAAAACAGAGGAGAATAGGAGGGCGTTGCAGAAAGCAAGTCAGGAATATTCTGATTTTCTCCTGGATAAGGCCCAGCAGGAAAACACAATTCTGTGAATCTGGGCGTTCAGGAAAACTTCTGGCAAGGGTGATATCTAATTAGGATAATTACTAACTAATGTCTGATTAATAACAAACATACATATCTAAATGGCGGGGGTGGGGGCATACTTGGGCAGCTCAGCCTCTGTTGGTGGTGGACCTTGTCCCAGCCCTGCCCCTAGTGCAAAACTGAATCTTAATGGCAGCCTAACCTCCAATTTTATGTGGACCTGGGGTACCCGTCAAGGCTGCCCACTTTCGCCATTATTTGACATCTACATTGAGCCTTTAGCACTTAGTACTAGACAAGATACATCTATTGAGGGTTTTGGAGTATTGAGACCAGATGATCTGATTTATTTGTATGAAGATTATATATAATTTTACATAAACCATACCAATATAAATCTGTCAAGGGTTATACGCATAGTTAATTCCTTTGGGGAAATCTGGGGTCTAGATGTTAATTGGTCAAAAACTACCCTTATCTTATAGGATAATTTTGAGTATCTGAGTGAGGGGCCCTTGACAATGCTAAAGGTTGCTGATTCAGTTGAATATCTTGGTAAAATGATATCGCCTAGGACTGAGGATTATATTTAGCTTAATTTGATTCCATTGATTAGGAAGTTGAGATAAAAAATTACTATATGGCTTCGACTACCTCTATCTAGAGCCGACTCCTTGATTAAGATGGTGACTTTGCCCCAGCTTCTTTATACCCTCAGGAATTCCTCAATGTGGATCGAGGATACGTTTTTCAAACTCATTGAGAGGATGATTAACGATTTACTTTGGGGAAGAAAGTGAGTGAGGTTGAAACTGGACCATTTTTTTAAACCGTTGGAGCAGGGAGGGTTGAATCTTCCCTACTTCAAGGGTTATTTTATAGCTGCGCAGCTCTGGCTATATTGTCACTGGGAGACAAGTGCTCTTTGTAAGACTTTGGTTGAATGATCCCCATTTAAAAATATATTCACACTACTGGAATCTGGACGTTTGATTAATGTTAAAAAAAGAGTATAGAGTGACTGGTAAGTTATTCTCTAGATCTTTTTTGTGTACTCCTCTTTGGCATAATTGTTATTTACAGGAGGTTGATAAACTACTTGGGGATAGGTTTTGGCAAAAAATAAATATTTGATATCTTTTACAAGTGGTAAAGAATGGAGAGGTATTGCCTTTTGCTAGTTTAGCCCAAACGGGTAATTTAGGTAATTTAAGTTGGTTTAGATATTTTCAGTTGCGTTCTGCTCTCTCTAGTGTAAAAGAGGTTTCTCTTCTATAGCTAGATTTTTCTTCACCCTTGAATGTTGTATTGGGAAGCTCAGGCCATAAGGGCAAGATCTCCCAATTTTATAAATTATTAATTAAGGCACTTTTTGATAAGGTGGTCTCTTCGGGCCAGAAGGCCTGGGAAATTGACTGCCCCATATTTAAGACACAGGAATGGGGAAATATATTTAGTAATTTAAAATTAGTATCACACAACTTTAATCACATATTGATACAGTTTAATATTAGTGTGTATCACGTCGATATGGCTTAATAAATGTGGTCTATGAGAATCCTCGAATTGCCCTCGGTGTGATTCACAGTGGGTGGACTTTCTCCATATCTTTTGGTTGTGTCCAGATCTAACACTCTATTGGGGTTCAATCCATAATTTTATTATTCGAAAACTTAGAGTAGTAATCCCGCTTATACCTGAGTGTTGGATTTTGGGTGACTTATCTATGGTAAACTGCCATAAGTATCAAAAGATCCTTTTAGCAAAAATTATGTTTTTAGCCAGAATCTTAATTAAACGAGTGGTTACATCTGGTAAACAAGGTCAAGAGATATAAGATTGTTTTATATGACCAGAGAAGCTCCGAAGAAAAATGGTCTAGGATACGGGGGGTTTGGAAGTGGTAGATCTATTTGTCTGGAAATTAACCCCCCCTTCCCACCCGACATTTTATTTATTTTTTCTCTTGAGACGCATCGCTACTAAGGGAGGGTAGGTTTGGGTTGAGTGGCTTGGGAATAAGGGAGGAACGGAGAAGGGGATAAAAATAAAAAGGGGTAAGAATTAATTATGTTATTGATTGATTATGTATTTGTTATATTGAATTTTAAATAAAAATTATATTAATAAAAAAGGGTTTTAAGGAACAATTTTTTTAAGCTTAATCAAATTATTTTTCTTTACCTCTCGACAGTCTTTTTCACCTTAAAGAAATTAATGTATTTAGATCCAATACGTATGGTATGGCCGTGCTTCAGGCTGCATAATTATTGGGCTAATATCCATGGTAGATTAGAGAGGGTTTTTAAAGTGAAATCCTCATGGGATCCAATACATTGCATACTGGGGAGTAAAAAAGGAACCTGAAGGTTTAAAAAAAGTCAGATAAATGTACTTAAGAGACTGATGGTGGCTAGAAAATTTATATTGATAAATGAGAAGACAGAAAGCCCACTGGAAATGCAGCTCTGCAATCGCTATATGGATAAAAAGGATATTTGGAATGAAGTTACAATCATTGGAAAGTGTGGAGAAATCTGTTAAATTTATATAAGGGAATTTGATTTAGTTTTTTCTGCTATAACTAAGAAATTTAAAGACCTCAAAAAACAATATTTAGCTTAAAAGATTGGAGATTTTTCCAAAATTAAAAAAAATAACATATTTAATTTACTTTTAAAATAGAGATTTTTTTTCCCCTTAAATTCTTGCTGCTATAGTTTTCTGAAGTCAAAGAAGAATCGTTTCATATCACTGGTTACACAAATGACACATAACCTCTACCCACAGTTTGCTCTCTGCCGATGAAAGGCTTTAAATCAAATGGAATGTTCTCTTTTATCTTCCAAAAGGAGATACCTAATGCCACCTGGATGAGGATCACAGTTGAGAAATTTAAAGAGAGAATAAATATGAGAGAAGAGCTATAGAAAGGGCAGCTTAAATTGGAAACAGCGATCCTCTCGAGACGGATAACAATAGAAAATCTCTATAAGGCATGAACCACTCACACCAGAGAAATATCAAGCTAGTAATTCTCATGTCACGTCCCCTTGGTTCTCATTTTTCTGCATGGCATGTGAAATTGTGTGGAGGGATTTAAATGTGTATTCATGCTTTATCCTACCAGTTTTGCCTTCATGCATGAAGTCTCCAAAGTTTTTTGCTGATTCATGAGCTACTTTAGGGCAATATCTGAGTTTATGGTCACTGTACAAGAGGGATAGAACTATTTTGCACATCAGTGAATCTTTGAAATGGTTCCCATTTTTGCTTCATCCATTTCATTGTATAATGTATGTGTTATATAGCTATCTAGATAGGATTACGCAAAAAAAAAAAAAAAGACATCCTTATGAAATTAGTTGCAGTCATTCTATTTTCCAGTTTTCCAGGCAACTGGAACACCTTGTATTCGGATTTAAATTATTTGAACCTTAATCGATCATCCGATTCAGCAAAATCATACCCAGCAAAATCTAATTGAGTTTTAGAAAAAAAAGTTTGCATAGTGGCTGTGCTTCTTTGCAAAATGATAACTGTAAAGGAACTGGTGTTTTTTGGGGTTTCCTAATGGCTTTTTCAGCCATATTATTCCCTGTTTCAGCTGCAACGCTAGATGCATTTCACTCAGAAGCAATGGCTGTCTCTCTTCTGTTGAATCTGCCAGCACTGTGCTGCTGTGACATCCTTTCCCCTACTTCCCACTATGTTTATTGTATTCTAGGTAACTCAGAAAGCTGGTGATTCTCTGCTCTTCAGAAGCAATTTAGAATCAGTTCTTTTATCAGGATCTCAGCTAGCTCTGACAGGCCCCAATTTCATAAGAGCCATCTTTTGAATTTCTGTTATTAGGGATTGATCTTATCTGACAACAGACAGTGGACTGCAAATTAAATGGACGTGACACAACTTTTTTCAGGTGGATACAGCCATATTTTTTTAATGAAGTGATTTAGAAATTGGCTTATTCCACAATTCTCTATTAAATGAAATGAAGTTGTATGAAAGCACAGTGACACCTTAAGAAATTCTGTTATCTGTACTTCTAGGACAGTTAATAGGCACTAGAAATGGTCATTTCAATGGTAGTCATTACATAATTAAGGGATGGTGTCTCCAGTTTTAAGCTTCCCTGTCCTAACTAGTGAAAGCAGTAATAAATCAGCAACACGATGGAAAGCAAGGGGAAGAGACCCACTCAGAGTGTCACACCAGTTACTGTAAAAACGTGGGAAAGTGAGCGCCAATCTCACGCATATCAAAGTAAAATGAAAAAAAAAATCTGGAGTAGGAAAATTGCACCATCCACAAACACGTGGGACTTGTATGTGGGACACGATAGTGGGTAGGTAAAATAAGATACTATACAATAAAACAATGAATACAAAATATAAAAGAAATTTAATAAGTTAAAATAATAATATTGATAATAACAACATTATTATTGATATTCCACTCACATCACTGGGGGGTCGCCACCAGGATAAACTCAAGACACCTGGGGCAAGTCACCCCCTCCCCCGACCGGGATCGCGTGTAGATTTTTTAGAGGTCGATGTCTACGCCCTGGATGTACAGCCCAGTTATAAATCAGCAGACGGATCCAGAAGTACGTAATCAATCCTCTTTAAAGTTAAAATATGCAGCTCAACGCGTTTCAGGGGTCACAATACCCTCTTCATCAGGAGCAGAATTCCGGCCGGGGGGGGGGGGGGGTGACTTGCCCCAGGTGTCTTGAGTTTATCCTGGTGGCAAACCCCCAATGAAGTGAGTGGAATATCAATAATAATGTTGTTATTATCAATATTATTTTTTTAACTTATTCAATTTCTTTTATATTTTTTATTCATTCTTTTATTGTATAGTATTTTATTTTACCTACCCACTATCGTGTGCCACATACAAGTACCACGTGTTTGTGGATGGTGCAATTTTCCTACTCCATTTATTTATTTATTTCATCTTACTTTGATATGCGTGAGATTGGCACTCACTTTCCCACGTTTTTACAGTAACTAGTGTGACACTCGGGGTGGGTCTCTTCCCCTTGCTTTCCATCGTGTTGCTGATTTATTACCGCTTTCCTTTGGTGTATAGCCTTGTCCTACACTAGAGCAGCCTTCTCTACCACATCACCTCCATCCTTATTATTTCCTCCACCTCACGGTCCTGTTGGCGCCCCCTTGTGTATCCTTTTTCTTCAGGGACAAAGCACAGTCCTGTGAAGCCTTTGGATAACCTCCTTGTTTTTTCTATTTTTTTTCCCGTAACTACCCTAACTAGTCAAAGAGACACTAATTGAAACCCTGGGTCACATTTTTTTTTGCCCAGTCATGTTTTTTAATTCCTGCAATGGGTGCAATGCTGCAGTAACAAGATCCATCCACTACACAATGACTAGAGATGTGTAATTTTAAATCTACTTTCCGGACAGAAGCTATTCAGCAGCTTATTAGCAGAGGTGCAGTATGTGGGACTGATGAGATATTGATGGCCATCCTAGGGATAGACCATAAATATAAAACTACCAGACAACCCCTTTTTGGTAGCCATACACACAAGAGCAAAGACAAGTAAACGCGTCGACTATCTTATGCCCAACAGATGATGTTCTTATGGGAGGTCAGCCAGAGGTGTTTGGCAGAAGCTTATGAGAACACATTGATGATTGGTGAAATTAATCCAATAGCTGGAGTGCCTAGCCATTATCCAAAAGTCTTGAAGGCACACACTGAAACACTTCAATGAGCAAAGTACAATGAGTCTCTTGGAGCTGCTTATCTCTTTTTGATGGTACACTGTGAAAGAATTCATCTTTTATTAAGAACTTCAAGAACAAATAAAACATAAAGGGGAGTTTTCTTCCCCTGCCTTGTCCTACTTACCCACGTCCATTCTTTTTTCTCATCAGTCCTTTTGCTTGAGGTCAGATTTATGATTAATGGGTTACCAACAGTAGGTGGTCTAGGCGTGTTGGGTTATTTTGCTCTGCTGGTGCAAAAGACAGAGGTTCAGAATGCACCTTGCTAACCTATAAGTTAGCATGATAACTGTTAGATGGGCAAATCCATAAATTGCACTCCCCTACTCATCGGTGTCATAGTCATCCTACTACTCTACCTTTCCACTCATTACCCTCGTTCCCCTTATTGCCATAAATATTTTTTTTTTAGGATTCAATTTTGTTTTCTTCTTCCTTGTGCAATCTTATACTAAATAATACTCCACCCAAAGCTGGTGCACATTTAGACTTTGCTTTCTGTGATATTTTTGGCATGCATTTTCCAATATCAGTAACAATGATGGCTCACATTTACTAACGTAATTGCACTTAAAATGTATCACAAAATGCGCCAAAATTTGTTGTGATCATATTAGTAAATGTAGGGCAATCTATTTCACTATCAAATAAATTTGCCTATAGTTATAGGAGTTTTCTGGGACATAAGAATAGGTAAACAATATCTGATTGGTAGGAGGACTCCCTGCAACACTACCGATTACCTAATTGCCTCTTCCTTGGCTTGTGATGTCACGTCCATTGGTCCCATGACCTTTGTTCAGAGTCCTGTTCAAGTACCGTACATGGGACTGAGCTGCAATACCAAGCAAAACCACTATACAATGCACGGCTGTGTGCTTGGTATACTATGAAGAGGCCACAGCATTTGTCCAGTCGCAACCCCACCGATCAGATATCAATGACCTATACTGAGGCAAAGTTATCAGTATTAAACTCTAGAAAAGAGCATTTAGCCTTCTTCTTGTGTTTTCTATTCATGTGGTCCTGAAAGATTCATGAGTGTCAACTACTCAAGTATTTAGTTGCTGTGTCCTCAGTGAATCACAACTCCAGCTTACATTTTTGCAAAATTAATCACACCTCAAACTGAGAATCACAAAATACATGGGTCTATGAGGTCGGCTTCATAAAAGGATATTCAGGTAGTACGTTGAAAAAACTTTGCTTCAAAAGCCATAAAATCGTGGACTGCTCTTTCACTGCAGACTGGAAATGTCGAAACTAAAGTAGTGTGATGCCCAGTACAAGAGTGTCATTTAAAATGTTATCATTAACGATCCCGAAAGTAGTATGTTCTGCCTTGAGGACCAAAGTGTTTGTACTATAGCGGCAAACTGTTCAACAGATATGAGACCTTTGGACCGAGGTGTCCAGTCTTGATTAGTTTCTTCCACTTTACTACTACTTTACCCTCAAGGTGAATGCCATTGTTGGCATACAAGGAATGGGGAATTGGACCAAAGGTCATAGAAAGGGTGTTGGGGGAATAAAGAAAAAAGCACTTTTTGTCCTGGGTGGCAAAACCACACAATAATTGGAAGCCCAATTTAATCTTCCCTATATGACTCTACAGAAAATATAAAAAAATACATAAAAATAACCCCCCCCACTACCACAAAAAGTCTTGTCTTAGGCCTCTTGCACACGACCGTATGGCTTTTTCAGTATTTTGTGGTCCTCAAAAAATACGGATGACGTCCGTGTGCATTCCGTTTTTTGCTGAATGGAACAGCTGGCCCCTGATAGAACAGTACTATCTTTGTCCGATATGCGGACAATAAGGCATCCTGCACACGAACGTGTGCGCCCAGTGGCCGTGCTGCGGCCCGCAAATTGCGGGCCGCAATGCACGAACACCCACCGTGGGGCAGCCGCAGCAGATCGCGGACCCATTCACTGTAATGGGTCCACGATCTGGCCGTTTTTCACAAAAAGATAGGACATGTTTTATCTTTTTGCGGAACGGAAGTACGGAACAAAGCCCCACGGAAGCACTCCGTACCAATTAAAGTGAATGGGTTCGCATCCGTGATGCGGAATGCGGCCCGCAATACGGCCACGGAGCTCCTAATAGGACATGTTCTATCTTTGAACGGAAAAACGAAAATATGGAAACGGAAGGCAAACGGAGTACCTTCCGTTTTTTTTTTGCGGATCCATTGAAATGAATGGTTCTGTATACGGAACGCAAAAAACGGAACGTAAACGGAAAAAAAAACCTTTGTGTGCAAGAGGCCTTAATGAGTTTTCAAGGACTTAGATATTGACGACCTATCCTCAGGATGGGTCATCAATATTAAATCTTTAGGAGGGAAACTACTGGCACCCCCACTAAACACCTGTTTCTGGCAGCTGCCAGTGTCGGAAACTATACAGTGGACGGACGGCTCTATTCACTGTTTCAGTTTCTGGAATCGGCGTACTGCAGCTCAGTTCCCATTCATTTGAATGAGCTGCAGTACCGTCCATTAGTATGGCCATTACACAGTGGATGGAGCCTTCTGCTTCCGTCTCTGCCCACTGTATAATTTCCGGTGTTGGCGGCTGGCTGAAACAGCTGATCGGTGGTGGTGTGACATGTCGGACCTGAGGATAGGAAACCAATATATAAATTCTGGATAGCACCTTAAATCTAATACCCTCCTTTAATCCTATTTGGTCATATTTTGCAATATCTAATGTATATTTTAGAAAAATTATTATTTCTTTTCATTTCGATGTCACCTAAGTCTATCTCACTAACTCAAACATTTCTGTACTTCTGACCTGCTAGGGAATATCTGAATGATAGCTTCTCCATTAGGCCCATACATATGGAAATTAAGACATCAATTCTGGCCCAGTTAATTGTTGTTTCAGGGTGACATGAAAGAGCCCGCCGTACAACTCCAAAGTGTGTTATTTTCTCCCATTTTATGAAATGTCTATTAATAAATAATCTTGACTTCCAGTGCTGCTTCAGGATAAAGTGAATGTGCCATTTAGAATTTGATTGCCATATTAATAATTCTCTGTCATAAAGAATGAGCAGTAAATTATTTAAGAGACATTTGAAAGGTTAAATAAAGGCCTATAAACATTAAAGTATTTTTTATGTCCTGGCACAGTGTATTTTTGCGAGAAAATAGAAAGTCATTCTAGTTAAAGTGCCATGCAGTGTGCGGAGGTTTATGAGGATGTGCTATCCAAATGACTTTTTCTGTCGACATTCTTCTTTCATATCAGTTAGATGCCCTTAAAAGGGTTCTCTCAGACCGGGGATTATTGCCAGGCAAGGTGTATGAATAAAAAAAAAAAGACTCACTTGTCACCAGTGCTCCAGTTCCAGCACTGAGCTCACCTCTTCCCGACTTCCGGGACCGAAAATGTGATGTGGCATCTACACGTGCGTCACCACTTCCGACCAATCAGTTGCATCAGCAGTGACATTTACAGGAACAGCACACAACTGCTGCAGCCGCTGAGGCCGTTTTTGGCCAGTAGCGGTAACGTCTGCGGATGGCATGTAACATTTTCAGGAACCAAAAGTGGGGGAGAAGCGAGCTGGGTGCTGGAATTGGAGCATTGTTTTTTTTTTTTAAATCCATGCAGCCTGCCTGGCCATATTAAAAGGGGTCCCTGTTCTCAGAGAACACCTTTACCAACACTTCCTCCATAACTATCAGAGTCAATATCCTCCAGGCAAGATGTTCACAGTAGACGGTCTAGCAAATTCACGCTAATCACTGTAGCACTGTAATCACTGCTAGACCTCAGTAAACCCTAGGAGCTTGACCAGGGGTATAGCTAAAAGCTCATGGGCCCTGGTGCAAGAGTTCAGCTTGGGCCCCCGTTCCCTCAGAGCTTGTTGGCAAGTGGCAAGGGAGCACATAGCCTTCCTGCTGCCTGAGGCAAACATTGAAAGGGCACCCCCTCATGCCAAATTCTTAACCTAACCCCTTCCCTCCAGCCAGAGGTGCAAATTGACCAGTATGCACTTTCTATAATGCCAGTGTCTTATGTGGCACAAGGGTATTTGGGCCCCCTCAGGCTCCTGGGCCCGGTAGCGACTGCTACCTCTGCACCCCCTACAGCTACGCCCCTGAGCTTGGCTCATGCACATGACAAGATGTTGTGCCTGAACAGTTTCTTTCTATGGAGTCATAGGTTCTGTGCACTGCCATACAGACTCTGTTGGACGCTGTGTATACAATGTGCATCCCTAAAAGTATTATTTAGTGGAATACTTCCATGTATATGGAGTCCATTTTGTAGCAGGGTTAGCACTCAAGCTCCTAACTCAAATTTCCTAACACAAATTTCTTAACTTAGCGTTATCTTGAGACAAAAGCCATTGGAAAGCAAGCGAAGGTGTTTGCTTAACTCATTTAGTTTGGATAACACGTCTCATAAATCATGAGTGTTAACTCTACTACATCTGTACGTACCGCATGCAATGGAACCATCATACAACTTGGTGCATGAGCCTTTAGACAACTCTAGAATAATAACTCAAGCTATTTGACAATTTTATCTCAGGAAAAAAAGGTAGTGTGTCCAGGAACTGGGACTTCCTCTATTCCCCTAAGCTAAGGATCATGACAGGTTCAGAAGATAAACATAAGATCAGTCTATTCTCATCATAGAACTAAATTCCTACTGTTTTTTAGATTTCATGTAAGGGACTGGAGTAATGATCTCCTTGGCTCACGATTACTGGTAGATTGTAGGTTGAATAGAGAAAATGATCGAGGGCATTCTGTGATGAGCTATTTTAAAGCAAGGAACTCATATACTGGGTTCTTGTGCACTCTGTGTCCCCTACAGCCTAGGTCCTTCAACTCTGAATTGCGGACACTACTTCTTGAAATCCATGGGTGTTATAGAAACCTCAAAGGTTCCACATAGGTTCTTGCTACCGGATTTCAAAGAAGATCCCTGTAAATGTTGGTGACCATGTGCTAACCGTATCTATTTCTCATTTCTTCTTTTGCCTTGGTACTACCACTCCACCCATTTGTCCCAAGTTAGCATGAGATGTGAGCATATTGATTTACATGATTGCACAGCTGTGTGGTGGTCTCTGTTGTGTTGTGTATGAGGGGGTCTGTATCCCAGAAACAAAGGGGTTTAATCTAGCAGCAAGGATGCCGTATTTTGCAGGTGTGTTTCAAAGTGGTCTTCTATAGCTTGATCAAAATGGGTGCTAATAAACCTGAAATTTACATTAGTGGGTTGACGATATAAATCCATATGACTCTCTTTGTCTGGAAATGTATTCCCGATAAATGTGATTCTAAGACATTTCTCTGACTTGATAGAAAACCATCTGAAACTGACAAACCCAATGTGCCGTAGTCCTTTCGTTTGACCACTGTTGACCATTCACAATAGTATGCAGTTTATGAAGTCATATTGGTGAACCATCTTGCACTCCATAAAGTTTCCATCTTAATCCATCTTTACCTTAGCTACACGTATGTCACTAGAGCCAAGTGGACTAATATGACAGACTATGTAAGTGGAATTATGCAGTAATATGAATGGGGTTGTCCGAGATTTTGATATTGATGATCTATTCTCAGGATAGGTTATCTATATGAGACCAGTGGTGGTCTGACTCCTGGCACCCCTGATCAGCTGTTTGAAAAGACCAGTGTGACACAGCCTCTTCCTAGGTCAGTGACTTTGCGTTCATTAGTCACATGGCCTAAGCGCAGCTCAACCCCATTCAAATAAATGGGGCTAAGCTGCAATACCAAACACAGCCACTATTCAATGGACCACAGCACTCACTGGAGCACCTTAGCCTCCTCAAACAACTGATCAGCAGGGGTTCCGGGTGTCGAACCTTCACCAATCTGATACTGATGACCTGAGGATTGGTCATCAATAGCAAAATCTTGGAAAACACCTTTAAATCTAGCCAGTAATAAATAATGTACCCCCAATGGTTTAATTTGCCCCTTCGCTCATTCAGGGATTATTTTTTTTTTTTACTTGTAGAGCAAGCATTGTACAGAAGAAAATAATTTACTTCCAGGATGAAGGCTCCCTTACAAAAAGAATGTGCGAGCAAGGTGAGAATATTACTAGCATACATCTTGTACATTTTTATATTTTAAATTATTTAAAGAAATGTTCCTATCTTATAACATGATGACGTTTCACTAGGATATACCATCTTTTTATGATCCGTAGGGGTCTAACCTCTTTTTTTTTTCCAGATGCAACCTACGATAGTGGAAATGAAAAGGCAATCCCAGACTGTTGTGCATGTGGGACAGCTAAATATAGGTTGACTTTTTATGGAAACTGGTCGGAGAAGTTGCATCCTAAAGACTATCCAAGTAAGTATACCTACATCTTGTTACTTTAGGTGGTACAATAGTGGGCAAAAATTTAGTAACAAACTTGTCATCCAAGTCAGTGGGGTGCATAGAAAGCAAGCATAGACCATGCTCTGCTGTCTGTGGTGGTCCCAAGGCAATCTGACCACATAAAAGCACCCTTTTTTATAAATGGCACATGGTACAGTTGAAGATTTTGCTTAGGAGCTTCAAGTTATACCTCTGATCCTTTTTGATTTTTAAAGAAAAACAGTCTGAGCATCAGACGGGCAGTCATAACAATATCTTCTTCCAAAGATCCATTTGATCTCCTTTAGTTGCGTTTAGTTGTGTGATGTATTCTGTTGAGCTACAGAAATGGTCCCAATGGGTCGTCTGTCAGCCAAGGGCGCTGCTCATTGAAATATCCATCCATGTAATTACTTCCACAGTTTTCTACCTTCGAAAAATATGATTCATTGTTGCCTATAACAGTTTCGACCTTCTATTCTTAGAAAGGCAAAGGAAGCTCTTTAATGAAATGTCTTATCTGTAGCTTTCAATATTGGATGACAGAATCATTTTCCACTACCTTTTTTTTATTGGCCTTTTCTTTTAAATCGCCAATTACACACGTGTCTTATACAGAAAGAAATCTACTGCTGGGAACACGCTGACAGTGTTGTTTTTTTTTGTTTTGTTTTGTGGAAGACATTTATTTAACAGTACGATAAGGGTTTTGACAATAAAAGTACATTAACCCCTTAGTAACCACCCATACACCTTTTTTACGGCAGTCACTAAGGAGCCTTAGGCTGGGCCGCTGTTTTTTTATGGCGGCCCAGTCTAAGTGCTGCACGGGTCCCCCGGGGAGGGGGACCAACTCTTACATGAGAGCCGCGGCCCTGCTCTAACAGCCTGGAACGGCAGGAGTGCCGATCCGGAATGTTTAACACTTTACATAAATGTGGTGACAGAGAAAGTGGACTCCCTCTGTCTTCCATCGGCACCCCGCAAATGCGATTGCGGGGTGCTGATGTGTGTAAAAGCTGGCTGGGGTCTCGTGTAGGCCCCAGACCAGCCTTGAGTAATTTCCAGCAGGCTGCGCCTCTCTGTTGTCTGTTATAGTCCCCTTGTGGGACTATTAAGTGGTAAAAAAAAACGAAAAAAAAAACACATTTATTTAAAGAGGACCTTTCACAGATTATTACACTATGAACTAACTATACATACATGTAGAGCGGCGCCCGGGGATCTCACTGCACTTACTATTATCCCCGGGCGCCGCTCCGTTCTCCTGCTATGTCCTCCGGTATCTCCGTTCACTAAGTTATGGAAGGCGGAGTCTGCCCTTGTTCTTCTGTAGTGCTGGCCAATCGCATTGCAGAGCTCACAGCCTGGGAGAAAATAACCTCCCAGGCTGTGAGCTCAGCGCTGCGATTGGCCAGCGCTAGAGCAGAACAAGGGCAGACTCCGCCTACCATAACTTAGTGACTGGAATCTCCGCCTACTATAACTTAGTGAGCGGAGATACCGGAGGGCATAGCGGGAGAACGGAGCGGCGCCCGGGGATAATAGTAAGTGCAGTGAGATCCCCGGGCGCCGCTCCACATGTCTGTATAGTTAGTTCATAGGGTAAGAATCGGTGAAAGGTCCTCTTTAATTTAAAAAAATCCCATAAAATAAATTATTGAAAATACGCTTTTTAATGAAAAAAAATAAATAAATAATCTCCCCCATATGTTTGTTATTTCCGCGTCCATAACGACCCGGACTACATCACGTAAATTATCACCTACGGTGAATGCCTTAAAAAATAAAATAAAAAAAAGGACAGAATTGCTAATTTATTCTTAGTTGCCACCGAAAAAACATAATAACAAGCGATCAATAAGCGCCATTTACTCCAAAAAGAAACCAATAAAAAATACAAGTTGTCCCGCAAAAATCAAACCCTCACACAACTCCATAGAAAGAAAAATAAAAAAGTTATGGGTCTTGGGAAGCCGCAATGCAAAAACATTTTTTTATTTTGAAAAAAAAGGGGGGTTATTGCAAAAAAGTTGTAAAACAGAAAAAAAAACTATATGTATTTGGTATCTCTGTAATCGTAGTGACCCAGAGTATAAAGATATTATGTTATTTATACAGAAAAATTTATGCCATAAAATTTATAATGTAAAAATGCAGTGGCAGTATTGCTGTTTTTCACATCTACCTCCCAGAAGGAGTTAATAAAAGTTAATCAGAAAGTTATGTGTACCCCAAAATGGCGCCATTTAAAACTACAACTTGTCCCACAAAAAACAAGCCCTCATAAATCTATATAGACGGAAAAGTAAAAAAGTTATAGCTCTTGGAATGCGACGATGAAAATAGGAGGAAAAACACTTGGTCAGTAAGGCCCAAAACAGGCTGGTCACTAAGGGGTTAAACTGTCAAAGGCAATATTGCACTAAAAAAGCACAATTTAATAATCTTGCATTCATGGTGTTGTGAGATGTCATGGTGTTGTTCTCATTTTATTGCTCCTTGTTTTTGTGGGTCAGTGCAATTTGTGTTAAAGAGATTTTTGAGCCTCCAAAGTAATTGAAAGGAAATTTTGAAATAAATTAATTGTGTCTAAATAAGTGTTACAGGGGTTCTCCCATGAATAATGTAAAAAATTAAAATCAGTCATCATATGACATGACAATCTCTTTCAAATAAAGCTAGAACCAGCCCTGCACCTCACATGGATCCAGAGATCTCCCCATTCATTGTTTTGCTAGATTTATATCAAGCTGGCAACTCACGGGGAGTGTCTTTTCTGCTGCAGCTAAGGGGGCGTGTCTCAGCTCTCCCTATCACAGCTCAGGAGGTGTGTCTCAGCTCTCCCTATCACAGCTCAGGAGGCTATGAAAGGAGGAAACTGAGCATGTGCGGCCATCTAAGTGAGCAGGTGAAAGAAATAATAAAAAAACAAACAGCAGGTGGCGCTATACAGATACATTTTATTGAATAACTCAGTGAGTATGCTAAATTTTTAATTACATGCAATTACAAGATTATTCAAATCCAGGTGCTGGTTTGAAAACTGTAGAATATTTTTGGTGGGACAACCCCTTTAAGTTCGCCCAAACGGTTACCATCTTGCCATCACCTTAGTTATATCACTGTTAGGGCCAGTAATTAAATGCCATAGTATCATGTCAAGCCTACACATTGCAGCAGGAGGGTGAAAAAGAAATAATACTGGCATAGATATAACGTGATGTTTTAAAAGTAAGTATAATTCATTTTACAATTTTTTACCCATATTACGATATTTACGATGACTTTTTAACATACTTGTGCAGCTGCTTACCTTGTGTACATCTTCCCCATGCTTTTTATTCAATTTGTTCTCTCCTGACCGGTTTTCACCATATAAACCAATCCCTCTGGTTTGTTTCCATACTGTATGCAGCAATTCATGTTTCTGTATCCAACCAAATTCATGATGCATGCACTGCCCCTAACAACGCCCAGCTATATTATAGCTCCGCCTACCCAGCTAGTTACATAGACACTCCCCTATCACTGCCCCTAACAATGCCCAGCTAATTTATAGCTCTTCCCACTCGGTTACATAGACACTCCCCTATCACTGCCCCTAACAACGCCCAGCTATATTATAGCTCCGCCTACCCAGTTACATAGACACTCCCCTATCACTGCCCCTAACAACGCCCAGCTATATTATAGCTCCGCCTACCCAGTTACATAGACACTCCCCTATCACTGCCCCTACAATTCCCAGCTAGTTTATAGCTACTCCCACCAGCTAGTAACATAGACACTCCCCTATCACTGCTCCTTAATGTGTCACAGAAAAGTCAACATTTTTTCTTTACAAATAAAAATATGATTTTATTATTATATTATTTTATTTATTTATTTTGAGTGGTATATTTCTTTCACAGAGTGTTCTTAATGAAATAAACTACAAATTCTAATCCTAAAAACGAATCCAGTCCTAGGCCATTTTTATAGAGCAGTAGTATATACACACGTTATGACCATAACACCCCAACCTCTTGTGGGTCTACTGATCTAGACTTAAGCCACATATGATCCTATGGTGATCTAAGTCCAACTAAGTAGAACTACTGGACATCTAGGTATAGGAGCTGTAAGAATGTTAATTTTAATCTGAAATCATCGTTATCCTCGTCACCTTGACCACTCATATATAAAAATGTAATTACAGTGCTCCCTCAGGATACAATTGCCTCAGGATACAATATTTTCAACGTACAATGGTCTTTCCTGACCCATTATAAGTTAAAACTAGACACAACATACAATGTCTCAGCCTCAGATCCAACCAATCAAGGCCACTTCCCTGGTGTAATAGCTGTATGAGTTACTCGTTAGCAGCTATTTCTGACTGTTATATGTAAGGACTTGTTTTATTTATGTTAGTTATCTGCTTATTTTTCTTAAATCCTGATTTTCTCTTATCTTGGATGACATTTTGAGGTTTTGGAACCAATTACTCAAGTTACAATGGTTTCAACATACAATGGTTGTCCTGGAACCAATTAATATTGTCACTTGAGAGAGCACTGTATCTATATTTATGTAGTAACAACATTGGTTGTTTGCAAGAACTTGACTTTACATATAGCAATCGCTATAAGTCCTAATCAATGGCTCATGGTAGTCAGATACCCCCAGACCTTGTTCAGAGCAAAACAACCACACTATCGCAAGAATGCCCACCGGCCCGATTAACTATAGTGGGATCCGGCAGAGATACGGTCGCAACCTGGTCAGTATGTCGAGAATTTGCTTCACGGAAACCGCTGTGTATTTTGTCTGGCAGATTCTCAGCATTTTATGCTGGAACAGCCTGCCAGGAGGTTGTACCACACATCACATGTGAGAGTAGCCTAAGTCCACCAAGACAGGAAAAAAATCAAAACCTAATTTACAATCAGAAAGCTGAACCCACACAAACTCAACTACAATACAGACAACAATAAGACTGTGAAACCAAAGATTCAAGGACACACTAAAATGAAGCCAATGGACCACGATTCAATGCTTTGGAAGCAACAGCACATAGCATTTACTATAACCAGCAAAGAAGCCCAAAAACTAAAAGTATTTAAAGACATATCAAAGAAACAGCCTCCTCCAGGTTAAACAAGTTGATATAGTAATCCACATTTCCTTTAGCTTCTGTATGGTCCTATTAAAAAAGATAACACATTTTAGTACACAAGTACAACAAAATCACAAAATCCCAGCATCTAAAATTTTAAAAGGGCTTGGTCACCTTATCACAATTTTCCCCAAAGTGCTGTAAATAGTATAAACTCTAAACCACTTACTCATATGACATTATAAGGGAATCTGCCCGATGTCCTCATATGTGAAATCCCACCCTGTTGTCATCCAGGATATGGAGAATGATGGAGGGACACATGACCGGACCATCCATCTGTGGCCTCCATTAAATGAAACTGTGGACGACATGAATAACCTGCACATGCACTGTACTACATGCAAAGTTCTTCAATGGAGGCCGTTGATGCATGAAACTAGTCATGTGCCCTTCAATCAACGGCCTTGTTCCTCCCACAGTCAGTGAAGAGACTGTACTGAAACAGGAAGATGAGACTTCACATATAAAGATATTGGGGTTGATTCCTTTATAACATCATTTGAGTTAATGGCTTACAGTTAGAATATCCATGTTTTTGGGAAAGTTGTGATAATATGGCCAACTCTTTAACCTCCTCCTTTCTTTTGATGGTATTCTGTTTCATATTGCAATCAAAACTATGAGAAATAGATTTTCTCTGCATTTGACTGTCTGGAATTGTTTGATTAGCTGCTTTAACAGTTAGATTCTTAGTTTACAATACAAGCTGTGGGAAACCATGGGAAACCAGGGGACCAAAGCAATAGTTGCCAGATTTGTAAGTCTTTGAAGCTTTTTAAATTAGGACTAGAAATGAGAGAACCAATTGTAAATTAATCATTTTTGTTCCGAATTTCCCAAAAATTTGTCTGCCATAAGAAACTGATTTATTTCAGACAAATTACCCTGTGCATTTTAATGTTAAAATTGGCCGGGAATACGACAGGAAAGAAGAAGAATCACATGATCCTGCGATTAAGGAAGGGTGGTGGGGGCTTGCCCTGATTGGCTCAGATATTTTCTTGAGAAGGACAGATGTCCTCTCATATTCCTTTGGAATTTGCTGGTACAGTATAAGTCAACATTCATTGTTCCATCAATGATGGTAAGTCGTCCTAGCCCAAATGCAGCAAAACAGGTCCAAACCATGATACTACCATATTTGACAGATGGGATGAGGTTTATAGGCAGGAATGTAGCGTTTTTCTTCCTCCAAGCATAACACTTTTCACTTAAAACATACATTTCATTTTTTTTCTCATCCATCCACAAAACATTGTTCAAATATCCTTCTTGTTCAGGTGATCTTTAGCAAACTGTAGACGGGTCACAGTGTTCTTTTTGGAGAACAGCGGCTTTATCCTTGCATTCATGCCATAAACACTATTGCAGTTCAGTGTCCTCCTGATGGTGGACTCATGAAGATTAACATTAGCTAATGTGAGAAAGGACTTTATTTGCTTAGAGGTTACCTTGTGTTCCTTTCTGACCTTGTGGACTATTATATGACTTGCTCTTGGCATGATATTTGTTGGTCGACCTTTCCTGGAGAGAGTCATAATGATCTTAAATTTCTTCCATTTGTATACAATCTCTCTGACCATGGATTGGTGGAGTCTAGACTCTTTAGAGGTGGTTTTGTAACCTTTTCTATCCTGATGAGCATCAACATCTCTTCTCCCGAGGTCCTCAGAAATCTGCTTTGTTCATGCCGTTATACACTTTCACAAATGTGTACTTTGAAGATTAAACTGAGAGATCTCTGTTCTTTTTAAATAAAACAGGTCTCCCACTTACACCTGATTGTCATCCAATTAATTGAAAATATTTGACTCTAATTTCACCTTCAAACAATCTGCTAATACTAAAGATTCACATATTTTGAATGTGATATAGGATCATTTTCCTCAATAAATAATTGACATAAGCTGGGTTCACATCAGCGTTATTGAATTCCGTTATAGGTTCCGTTATAACAGAGTTATATAACGGAAATCTAGGACGGAATGCAAAACGGAAGCCTTTAACCCCTTCTACCCCGGGCCAGTTTTCGCCCTCCTGCCCACGCCATTTTTTGCAATAAATAAATAAAAACTGTGCCAAAACAACCAATTTTTAGGTCACCTTGCCCTATAAAGTGTAATAATGAATGATCAAAAAGTCATATGTACCCAAAAATTGTACCAATAAAAACGTCAACTCTTCCTGCAAAAAACACGCCCCTGCACAAGACGTTGCAAGAAGAGTTGATGTTTTTATTAGTACCATTTTTGGATACATATGACTTTTTGATCATTCATTATTACACTTTATGGGGCAAGGTGAGCAAAAAATTGGTTGTTTTGGCACAGTTTTTATTTATTTATTTTTACAGCATTCACCTGAGGGGTTAGGTCATGTGACATTTTCATAGATCAGGTCTTTATGGATGCGGAAATATCTAATATGTATACTTTTTATTATTTATTTAAGTTTTACACAATAATAGCATTTTTGAAACAAAAAAAATGATGTTTTAGTGTCTCCATAGTCTGAGATCTATAGCTTTTTTATTCTTTGACCGATTGTATTAGATAGGGTCTCATTTTTTGCGGGATGAGGTGACCATTTGCTTAGTACTATTTCGGGGGGTATATGCCTTTTTTAGCACTTGGTGTTGCACTTTTTGTGATGTAAGGTGACAAAAATAGCTTTTTTTGACACAGTTTTTTTTATTCTTTATAGTGTTTATCGGACGGGGTGGATCATGTGATATAGTTATTGAGCTGGTCATTATGGATGCGGTGATACCTAATATGTTTTTTTTTTTCTATTTTTTATTATAAAATCAGGGAAAAGGGACGTTTTTTTTTTTTTTATTTGAAACTTTATTTTTTCTTATTTAAAACATATTTTTTTATTTTTTTTTTTACTTTATTTCTGTCCCACTCTGGGACTTCAACTTTTGAGGGTCTGATCCCCTCTGCAATGCATTACAATACATCTGTATTGTAATGCATTGCCTGTTAGTGTATTAAACTGAGTAATACACTAACAGGTTGCCTATGAGATGCAGCCTGAGGCCGGATCTCCTCTGATCCCTGTAGAAGGCAGGTCCCGATACCGTGCAAGGCATTGGGCAGCCTGTGCATGGCATCGGGCTGCCTTGTCACCCATCGGGTCCCTGTCACAGCAGCACAGGGACCCAAAGGGCTCCCTCACCCGCCGCATGCACCTTTTATGGCCGCGGCATAGAAGGGATTAATCCGCCGGCATCAGATTTTTTACAGCGATGCTGGCGGATACAGGGGCCCTGCCGGATCACCATGACGTAATAGTACGTCAAAATGCGGCAAGTCAGCTGCCACCATGACGTACTATTACATCATATGTCGGGAAGTGGTTAAGAGGCATTCCGTTTTCCTCCATCCTAATATGGGGGCACATAACGGCTACCTTTCTTTCCGTTATACATGGCAACAGTCGATCTATAGACCATCTGTAGGATGTGTTGGTAAAACAGATCTGATCCATGGAAGTCCCCACCTTGCAATTTATAGGATTAAAGGGTCTTCTGCCAACATTTTGGTGCCAGATACCACAGGACAACTACAGAGGTCTTATGAACTCCATGCCTTGATGGGTTATGTGAGTTGGCTTGGCAGCAGAAAGAAGACCAACACAAGATTAGGCAATGATAATGTTTATTATATACATTTTTGTATAGATGGAGGATGTTCCCTCAGCATTATTTCTTAGTGGACCAAGGAACCCCAGTCTGATACACCTTCAACCTGAATCAATAGCATGTTTTTATCATCCTTTCCATAGGCTGATACATCAAAAAGTTACACACTCAATGACAGGACACTTCTTCTAAAACATTTTATTGACTAACGTTATTAATTAACGTTTTATTGTTTAATCCTCAGTAATAATAGGGTGAATCAGGACAAGCGTTATACACCCTTTGTGTCTTTGAGTCTGTACATGCTTTATATTCCAGCTCCTATAGCTTGGTAGTTGGTACAGTAGAGAAGAACAGAACAAGCAGCGGTTGCTGAGGGGCTTTGAATAATAACTTGGAGGATGTATTCAGCGAATGCTGTTTGTCATTAAAACTTTTATTCTGCTTGTTTTTGCTGCCTTCCACGTACTTACCTTGCAGTGTGCCGGCTGATAACCGTCGGGTGCCTGGAGTGCTCTTTGTTCTTTCAGTCTTTTCCATTGTGCACATAGAACATATGTTCTGTTAAATGGGATTCTAGTCTGAGACTGAGGAACAATACGCTTCCAAGTCCAACTGCTAAAGTGTTTATCGGTCTTCATTACCACTGGTACAATATGTAACGCACTGGCATATTATGCAACGATTATGCACCGCAAGCTGGAGAGGACAGACATAGACAGAGTGCGGCGTGCCTCTCATTATACTTGCCTGTGGAACATAAGCCTTATTATACATAATATTCCTCTCGCAGATAAATGTCCATGCCCTCAGCTGTTTCAGAAATGTATATGGTAATTATAAAACCATCCTTTAATCCCAATTCGAGGAACAGGATATATCGTAAATGTAAGTACTGTATATTGCAAAATGTTATACTGCTATATATATACTGTATCTATACTGCACCATATGTATGTAATATTGCAAATTGCAGTTGCTCCACTCTTCCTTGCGGTCTTGGATGCCACACTACTCACCCAACTGGCCTGTGGTCCCCTTGTCCTTCTTCTCAGCTGGCCACCTGCATTCTTAACGTATATTTGTCAGGCTGTGGCCTGCGCTTTACTGTGGAGGTCTTAAAGTCTGTTCTATAGGGTGTGCATGAGCTCATCCTCTGCATTTTAAAGGGCCAGCATGGGCACGTTGTAATTCTTCACTAGCCTATGGCTGGCTGTCCTTAGGTATTTTAGGCACTTTTCTCTAGGGGAGGATGCAGGAGCTTAGGTTCCTAGCTTGCTAGTTTAACCAGTGAAGCTGTGCTATTCTGACTTCCTGCCTGTGTACCAAATCTCTGCCTGTTAACCGATTCTGTTGCTCTTCTGCCTACTCTGACATTAGCCTGTTTCATGTATATGCACAAACTCAGCTTGCCATGATCTCGGCCTGTTCCATCTACAAGTATTGCCTGATCCCTTGGTGCTTCTCACAAGTGTCTCTGACCCCCATAGGTCACCTGCCAACTACACAAGGATTATTCCAAGAGGTAGTGGCCTAGTGGCTCCCCTACAGTAAGAGACCATATCCCTGTATATGGGTTAAAGGGTGAAAACCAGGGCATCGCCCTTAGGGATAGCTCAAACCTAAACCGGTTAGTTGGCAAAGTGGGTCCACAACCACTGTCCATTACAAATATCTTGATAGCCTAAATTCAGGTATGCCTGAAATTAACCCCTCATTCCCCTTTGGGGCACTTCAATCACATAGGAATCGTGCAGAGCTATATTGGGTGGTTTGGTGTTGGTCCATCTACTGTAGAAGCAACCTTGTTGACCAATGTCAAGAAAGGATTTCTGTGGCAACTAGTGAATTTCTTTCCCAGATATTGCACATACCATACACATACAACTTGACAAGTACAGTAGCAATATTAGTTCTACTACATCTTTCAAAGGCATTTCTCCTTTATCTTTATGTCCTCTGTACCCTTCCTTCTTATTAGTTGACATGCTTAAATAATGTCAGAGCTCTTTTTTTGAGACAGAGCCCCGAACCATTGCTTACCTTCACCAATCCTCTGCCGCTGCAATTCTGATGCTGCTCAGATCCCCTGCAGCTCTTCACTTCCAACATGCCGGAAATACCAGGTAGATAAAAACCCCTTTAAATGCTGACCATTCAGGTGAATGGTAATTTTTAGTCCACCAGACTATGGCATCTCATTTATATTATAGCTCATAGAAGTGGGTCCTTATTGGGCATATGGACATCAAGCTCATCTTATGTTGGAGTGCTGCTGTATTTTCCATTGTGAAAGCTACTACTATCTCACACCAATGACATGATCCTGCACCCAATGACCTAGGAAAATTGCTATATATTTAGCAAGAGTTTACTCCATTGCTTTCTTGCTATCTACAATGAAGTGGGTGTTGAACCACTGTGTCATTTCAACAAATTTTACTTGGGGCTACTTCCAAGGTTGCTATCTAAGTAGCTTCCCTAGGTCTTCACTATTTAACCCCTATAAAGAGATTTTGACTTCACTTCCGGGGAACCACCAAGCCACTACCTCTTGGAGTGGTCTCTCTTCAAGTGACAGCTGCCCCACAGGGTTCAGGAGACTCAAGTGTAGAACACCAAGGGATCAGGCAAAACCATAGTCAGGGACAGGCTGAGGTCAGGGCAGGCAGGGTTTGTACAATCCAGTAAACAGGCTGAGATCAAGGTGGGCAGCTCAGGGTCAGTATGGAGATCAGGCGAGGTCAGGTCAGACAGCAAAGGGTCAAATCAGGCAGAAGTCTGTACATGGAAAAAGCAAACAAGCTAACAGCACATCTTTGCAGAAGACTAGTACTAGAACCTATTGTTCAGGCAACCTTCTATGGGGGAAGGTGCCTTAAATACACCAGGGTGGCCAGCCATATGCTGAGCAACAATAAGCCATACACAAGCTAACCCTTTAAAGGCCAGAGAGAGTGCATGTGTGTGCCATGTGGGAAGCAAGAGGGTTACCATCAGATAGCACTCCTCAGCCTGAGTGATAAGGATATCAATGCTACTCCAGCAGCCAAGCAGCAGGGCAAGAGGAATGCAGGCAGGTCTGGACTGCCAGTGACCCACAGCCTTGCAGAGGGTGAGCAAAGAGGCAGCCGTACCCAGTGGGAGCAGTGGAGCAGCGTTGGGCCATAACATTGTAGTTAAAGTTCTTCCATTACACTATTACTCCCTGAAGTGAAACTGTTATACTGCCAATGGAATTTATAGGCTAATGAAGCTAAAGTGTCCAAAACTTCACCAAATATCCAAAGACCTTACTGTAGTCCAAGGTTCTAACTCACAATGACAAGAAGGGAAGGGTAATCTTTTTATATTTAGTCTAAAGCATCTTAATGGTGCTCGAAATATTCCTGATTTTATGTAGGTAATGAAGTATCGTACATCATAGAATGTCATTTGTGTGTTAAATCACTTGTAGTACTGGAACAGTTTATTATTGAGAGATGAGCATAGCACTGCAGAGGTAGCAGCTGTAACCATGGCTCTTATGTTGTGCCAAGTTAAGAAAATTAATATCTTTGCAGATGAAATGAAAGCAAAAAGAATCTACATTTTTTGACTTCCTGTAAGAGAAAAGTCGTTTTCATTTGGCTGTGGAGGATACCAACTGCCTTAGAAGTTGTTGTTTATGAAAAATTAGGTTCTTTAGGGGTTGTTTTTAGCAGATTGATGACTTCAGAACATTTGGGGAAATTAATTCATAGTGTCTTAAGATGTATGCAGTCTACAAAACTGGTGCAAACTGCAAAAAATGTGTCCGATCCTGGCCATTGCTGTGGATCGCAACTTCCCATTGCATTCCCCCTCCTCCCTAAGGTGGTCACATAAACACATCACAGTAAATGACACCTAAAGTCTGATAAATCTTCTCCACTGTGTGCCATTTCTGGCGCATTTTAGTTTAAAACGCCTAGAGTTGCACACATTTTTATGCATGTGCCATTTTGATTAGTTTGCAGCATTTTTGGAGTCTGCAACATGATGAATATCCCCCGTTTCTCTTTTTTATGCCACGTCATGACTGGCGTACATCATTATCGGTAATTCTTGGTGCTTGTCTAATAAAGTTGTCACATTTTACAATTTCACCTTAACCACAGTCTTATTTTCTAGATACTTTTCAACACTGTCAAGATGGATGTAAAAAGATTTTTTTTAAAAATGTGCTCACTCATGGGGTTAACACCAGCTTGGGTTATAGCCTCTACTTTACAAGAATCAGTGGCCATGTCTATACTTGCTTGGGTTAACATTTGTATGAGTCAACATTTTTTAATATCAGATCAATTTCATGACTTAAAGTTTCTTGGCCCCAATGCGAAAAAATCCAATAGGGCCCCACTTACCATGTGCTATTTATAATGCTGGTGTCTACTCATGTAGCCTTTGGGCCCTCCTTAAAAGGGTTTTCCAGGATTTTTTAACTGATGACCTATTCTCTTGATAGGTCATCAGTATCTGATCGGTGGGGCGCACATGTTACTGATACTTCTGCACCCCTATAATTTTGGCTTCATGTATTTCTTTCATTTCATCCCTTGAATTCCTACAGTAAATCATTTTGCCATTAAGCATTTCAGGTAAAAAAAAAAATTATCTTGATTTAGTGTTTCCTTCCTACAGATGGTATATGACTTTACATTTCAGATGACTTCTTAAAATTGTGTTCTCTCTCTCTTCAATTGAAATTAGGAGGACATATGTTCTTGTTTCCTTCTCTACAGGAAGGGCCAACCACTGGTCTGCAATTATTGGTGGGTCACACTCTAAGGAATATGTTGTCTGGGAATATGGAGGATACGCTAGTGATGGGGTGAAACAAGTAGCAGAATTGGGTTCCCCGGTCAAAATGGAAGAAGAGATACGTCAAAAGGTAAGCATGTTGGTGCCCAGTTGTTTATTGAGGATCAACAGATTTCGATGTTGTCTCCTTGTACGCACCAGTGAGCCTCCCCCATAAGTCTGTGTAGGACAGGTAGCCATTATTTTGTTGAATGGTGAGTATATCTTATAGGACTTCTCTTTGTCATCATTTTCTGTACATAATTATCCAGGCAGCCATTTTTGCTTGACCTGCTGTTCACTATGTTTAAAGATAAGCTTTTCAGTAGGCACACAAACAACAGGCCACAATTGACATTTTACAGAACGGAACGTAGGGCCATAATAGAACAGACCTATCCTTGTCCATAACGCTGACAAGAATAGGACATGTTCTATATTTTTGGCGGATGCCATGGAACGGACATACAGATGCGTACAGCACACAAAGTGCTGTCCACTTCTTTTGTGGCACCATTGGGAAGCGAATGGATCCACATTCGACCGACAAAAAATGTTCGTGTGCATGAACCCTAAAGTGGTTGTCCTATTTCAACATTTCCATGGAGAGATGGGACTTAGCACCGACATCAGGTGGCTGGGCTTATGGAATTTTCTGATCTACGCTAATAGCGTAGCACGGCAAGCTTGGCCGTTTATGTGAGTTGGGAGTTATAGAAGAGGCGTTGCTTGTTCTGCAGCGCTGTTTACGTAGCTCCCATTCACTGCAATGAGATTTACCAAAACGGCAGAGCACTAGCCCCTTTAGAAGTTTCTGTAAGCCCTGCTAACCGGGGCCAGCACTTAGACCTGTGATGGCTAACCTCCGGCACTCCAGCTGTAATAAAACTGCAACTCTCAAGATGCACACTTGCTTGACTGTTCTAAGAACTCCATAAAAATGAATGGAGCATACTGGAAGTTGTAGTTTCACTACAGCTGGAGTGCCGGAGGTTAGCCATCACTGGCTTAGGCCCAAACCCTTTAAGTTCTAGAATTATACCCTACTTTCTTTCTTCCCTATAATTTACACTAAAAGCTGGATCACTTATGGGCACAACCATGTTACTTCCCTCTAAGCTTTTTCTACTGTGTTACTCATTTCTATAAGTATGGTTTTTGTACCTGAAGGCAGTTATTATCTGTAGAATAGCTCTCCATAATAGACTTGAGTTCTAAGTGTAGTCGAAATCTGCAAGGAACGCAGGAGAAGCCAGCTGCATTTCTCCGCTGGTAATTGGAGCTTTTAGTAAAGCAAAATCTGTTTCTGAATGTAGGAGGCCCCCGCTGTTATTAAACAAGTCATATGCAGCGTCCTATAAAGGCACATGCCCGGAACGAGACAACGATGGCATTAAAATGTTCCTTTTCTTTATCATTTAGCTTGTGTGAGTCCTGCAATCTGAGTCATTCGGCATTGTCACACAAGGCTCTGTCCTGGATAGAAATGTCCAATTTAAAGAACTTAAAGCACAATAATAACACGCTTCTACGACGTTACAGCTGCCGGACAGGTCTCTTATGGAGAATTCGAGCAATTGTCCTGAAAGGCTGCTATAATGGATGGGGTCAGGCACAATGCAAGCCATTGATAGAGTTATTGTGCGCGACAAAACCCATAGAAATAGACTGTGGCGATAGAGAATGGGTGGCAGTAGAACCACCAGAAAATAGAAGCTAGCAAGCACGGTATTTTAAGGGCCATAATATGGCTCCATGCATGTTCCTTGTTGCACGGAGCTGTAATACTGCACCCATAGAAGTCCATTTCTTCTAATTGTGCTTCCACGTATTTTCCATTTCAATGAAAAAAATGGTGCAGAAGCTGTATTATGGCACTATGTGCAAGGATATAATACCTCCTTAACCAAGTGCTATAATGTGACGTATAGAATGCATCCAGCTTTGTAATATGGGGCTATAGGTTGATGCCAAATAGAACCACGTGCCTCAATTATAGAACCTAATATGAAAATGGCTGCATTGAGCAGCTGAAACGTTGCTGACATTGGGTGAACAAAACTTCCATTCTTTTTGGGGTGCTGCCTTCTCTGTGTTCATCTGTGGTTCAGTGAGGACTTGGATTCTGCCTATTCGGAGGCGTGCATCCTCTTTATTTTTTTTTATTTTTTTTTCAGTTTTTGCATTGCTGCTTTTTTTTTCTTTACTTTTGTGCTGTATATCTCTTATGTTAGAGCACTTCAGGTTGCCTAGCAACCATCAGATCTTCGTCTGAGTGACTACCATCTGAGTATAACCGCTTTCTATACATTTTGTTTTATTTATTTAATTTAAAGCTGTACAGAATCTGTTGTCACATCGGCAGCACCTGTCTTTACTATTCATCATCGCATTCTGAAATTTCAATTTAAAGAGGTTTTTCTCATTTTTGGAAGAAGAGATACTTCAAAAGGTAAGCATGTCGGTGCCCAGTTGTTTATTGAGGATCAACAGATTTCGATGTTGTCTCCTTGTACGCACCAGTGACATAAGTATTCAGACCCTTGGCTATGATGCTTGAAATTTGGCTTAGGCCTCTTTCACACGAGCGTTGCGGGAAAATGTGCGGGTGCATTACGGGAACACCCGCGATTTTTCCGCGCGAGTGCAAAACATTGTACTGCATTTTGCACTCGCGTGAGAAAAATCGTGCGTGTTTGGTCCCCAAACCCGAACTTCTTCACAGAAGTTCGGGCTTGGGATCGGTGTTCTGTAAATAGTATTATTTTCCCTTATAACATGGTTATAAGGGAAAATAATAGCATTCTGAATACAGAATGCATAGTAAAACATCGCTGGAGGGGTTAAAAAAAAAATTAAAAAAATTTAACTCACCTTAGTCCACTTGTTCGCGACCCGGCATCTCCTTCTGGCTTCATCTGATCTCTGTGCAGCAACAGGACCTGTGGTGACGTCATTCCGGTCATCACATGGTACGTCACATGATCTTTTACCATGGTGATTCACCATGGTAAAAGATCATGTGACGTACCATGTGATGACCGGGGTAACGTCATCAAAGGTCCTTGACCTATAATTAATGCTCACCACAGGTCCTATTCAGTAAAGGGGACAGAAGGAGATGCCGACATCGCGATCAAGTGGATTAAGGTGAGTTAATTGATTTTTAATTTTTTTAACCCCTCCAGCGCTGTTTTACTTTGCATTCTGTATTCAGAATGCTATTATTTTCCCTTATAACCATGTTATAAGGGAAAATAATAATGATCGGGTCTCCATCCCGATCGTCTCCTAGCAACCGTGCGTGAAAATCGCACCGCATCCGCACTTGCTTGCGGATGCTTGCGATTTTCACGCAACCCCATTCACTTCTATGGGGCCTGCGTTGCATGAAAAACGCACAAAGAGGAGCATGCTGCGATTTTCACGCAACGCACAAGTGATGCGTGAAAATCACCGCTCATGTGAACAGTCCCATAGAAATGAATGGGTCAGTATTCAGTGCGGGTGCAATGCGTTCAACTTCCGCATCGCATCCGCGCGGAATACTCGCTCGTGTGAAAGGGGCCTCTCATTTGATTGGAGTCCACCTCTGGTAAATTCAATTGATTGGACATGATTTGAAAAGACACAGCCCTGTCTATATAAGGTCTCACGGCTGACAATGCATATCAGGGCAAAAACCAAGCCATGAGGAGGAAAGAATAGTGATGAGCGGCAGGGGCAATATTCGAATTTGCAATATTTCGCGAATATTCACAATAAATTTGAGAATTCCTGAATTCCTGTGAAAATCAGCAATGTAATATTTAAGTAATGCGCACGCAATACAGGTGTGGGTCACTTTTGCAACATTTTTCATACTGCTAGAAGTTTCCTGAGACTGGAGAAAATGTTCGGCATGGCAGAATATTACAATAGCTTTATATGCAGATAGAGTGCTCCAGTATATTTGCGATTGTGCAAATCGGCAATTCATGATGCGCATATTTTTGCGCAATACGTGCAACTTCACATTTCAGCAGGTCTGAGTACTGTACATATTACTGATTGGTGCACTAAGTATTGTTGTGACATCACAGCTTTATGTCTGTAGCATGTATGTATGGACAGCAGAACCTATCAGCTACACTATATCACAATCTAACCTACAGTGACTATCTCCCACTAACTATCTTTATTAAATATATATAAGCTAGCTAACTAACTAACTAACTAACTAACTATCTAATGTAATGACACACCAAAGCACAGAGCACAGCAATAACAGCAAAAATGCAGAAAATGGCTGCTGGGTTGGTTCTTATATAGTAAGGGGTAGGCAACTTTCCTATTGGTTGCTAGGGATGTTGCAAAAGCTCAGACATAGACATTGCAGCCTTCTCATTGGCCCACAAGCAAGAAGAAGTGAGGGATCATGCGTTGAAGTAAAAAAAAAAATCTAGAATACTCGCGAATACGAATATATAGCACTATATTCAAAATATTTGCGAAATCTCGAAGTGGCAATATTCGCGATTAAAATTCGCAATTCGAATATTCACGCCCAACACTAGGAAAAAAACTGCCTGTAGAGCTCAGAGACAGGATTGTGTGAAGGCATAGATCTAGAGAAGGGTACAAAAACATTTATTTTCCACTGAAAGTTCCCAAGAGCACAGTGGTCTCCATAATTCTTAAATATTAGACTTTGGAACAAACAGGAGTCTTCTTAGAGCTGGCCGCACCACCAAACTAATTAATCAGGGGAGAAGGGCCTTGATGAGAGGGATGACCAAGAACCCAATAGTCACTCTGGCTGAGCGCCAAAGAATCTGTGTGCAGATGGTAGAAAATTCCAGAAGGTCAACCATCGCTGTAGCCTCCAGCAATCAGCTTTATGGGAGAGCTGCCAGAAAGAAGTCTCTTCTCAATAAAAGACACATGAAAACTACCTGGAGTTTGCAAAATAAAAAAAAGCACCTAAAGGACTCTCAGACTGCTAGAAACAAGGTTCTCTCATCTGATGAAACCAAGATCAATCTTTTTGGCCACAATTCTAAGTGTCATGTCTGGAGGAAACCAGGTACTGCTTATCATATGCCCAATACCATCCCTACAGTGAAGCATGGTGGTAGTAGCATCACGCTTTGGAGCCGTTCAATGCAGAGAGCACTTCATAGTGAAGCCCTGCCTCCATTGCACTTAAGGAGCAGAACCTGCAAGAATAAAAGTTCATATTCTCTCTACTCCTGATAATAAAAGCTCCATGAAACTTATGTTTCCACTATTCTCTCCAGCCCTTACTTAAAGCTGTCAGCAGTCTGCTGACAGACTCACTTTAATTGTGACATTTACAGTATGGAGGACCTGTGTACTACAGTGTATTTTGCTAATATCCTATCCATGCAGCCTACTGTCCATAACATCAGATAATACAGGAAGAAATATCTGCTCGTTAAATTTAGACCTTAGTATTAAATGGCAACCAGAAACTTTCAATTATAATTGTGTCATATGAAGCCGGTAGTCGTATAACACCGTATGTTAGCTCTGCTGACGCACCATTTCTTTGCGGATTAGGAAAGCGAATGTGTAAAACTTAAAAAATGATGTCTGGCGGGTACTTGGACAGGTGATAGGAATGCTGGTCAGACATTTATGAACACTTTTGGTGCATTTTTCATCTCCACAGGCAAAACCACTTGCTTTGCAAATTCAGCCATATGGGATAAATGAAAGCTTGTGCATATTGCAATTTGAAGACGTAGCAGACTTTGTATTAAATGAGAGAACATATTCCAGGCATTGATTTTTTTTTGGTCTCCAGAGATGACCTAGAAATTCACAATTCTCGGTTCAATCCTCAAACAGGAGAGTGTGGCTATTGATTTTATGATATAATGTAGCATCATGCAATGAAATAAACAAGACTGGGTCAAATTTCTGACTGAGATATTTTTGCAATGCCATTCAGGCTTCTGTGTCTGAGAATGGGAGCTATAACTTCAAGCCTTAATGGAATAGGCTCCAACTTTTTTGACATTGGTTTCTTCCTATGTATCGGAGATTGCTACCTCTCCACCCCAAATATCTACACCCGAACTAAAGGGTGTTCCCCAGCTCCTCTATAAGTTACAAGAGTGTGCAGCTCAACTTGACCACCATTGTTGCTATTCATACATGTCAAAACTTCTTTACTGTAAGAACCGTGAATCTGTGGAATAGACTTCCTCAGGACGTGGTCACAGCAGGAACAGTGGACATTTTTAAAAAGGGTTTAGATGAATTCTTAAAAGTAAAAACATTAATGCTTATGAAATGTGTAGAAATCTGAGTCTCACTTCCTTCTGGGATTCGCGTCCCCACCTATCCCTTGGTTGAACTTGATGGACGTTTGTCTTTTTTCAACCGTATTAATTATGTAACTATATGTAAGTTAGAGACAGCTTATGTGGTTATTCTGGGGCCCATGGAGTAAAGAGTCTCATCCCTGGATGCTCCAATCTCCTTTGCTATTGAGTAACAGGAACCTGTGCAGGTTCCTCCTCTCTGAAAGAACTGCATTGATAACAAACATGGGAGTGCAAAATTGGCCCGAGATTGGTGGAAATGGAATGGAGAGCTCTTCTGGCCCTGTCTTTGGTGGCAAAATAGATGAGTCATTAGAGAGGAGCAAATATTCCAAGATTCGGTTCATTTCAGATTCGCCGAATTTTTCAAAAAGTTCGGTACAGGTCCGAATCTATTTGTTCCAAACCAAAGTTGCTCCGATTGCCCTGGAAATTGGTATATAACCCCCTCTTGTCCTCTAAAACACTGAATTTTTATGAAAAGCTCCTATCTCGTTTAGTTAACTTTTAAAAAAATGTTTCATTCTCCCTCACCTGTCCCCTCGGTCTGATACAGGGTTAGGTGTAACTGTATCTACTTTTATCGTTGCCGTCGCAAACTGCGGTTATTGCTTGGCTGAAACTGACTGCAATTACATCCCGCTTGGTGGTGATAGAACTCTATTGATTGCTTATGCGCTGGGCACCCTTTTGCAAGATTTGTCTGAATCGAACCAGAAAATATTAGGGTTCAATTCTGTGTCTTAAAAAATAGGAGATTCGGAACGAATCTCTGAATCTGCGAATAGAATCGTTCATCTCTATGAGCCATTTAGACTTTTCTATGGAGCCATCTTTCCCAAGTATTCCACTGCTTATAAAAACTCAGAATAACAAAATAAATGTTATAGTTCTTCAGTTGCAATAGATTTTTTAGTTTATGGTGGACCTCCAGCCCATGGGGCAAGCCACTCCAAGCCTTCTGTCTACCTCCACTTGTAAACCAGCACTCCTTACTCTTCCTAGGTGGAACAGGCCCCAGACATAACCACTTCACAGTTCAATAGAAGCTATAGTATGCACTGCACGGAAACCAAACCTTCTCCTAGAGAGCCAAGCTGCCTTTTTTGTGTTTTCCATATGCATCCTCCCAGAATGTGGCAGTCATAGTGTGATGATACAGTGCTCTAGTGTAGTGAACTCTCCATTAAGACCAGGCTCTCCTTGGGCATACTCCACTATCCGTACCTTCCAATGTAGCTGACAAGAAGACTATCATTCCTGCCAGCTACGATGGCATGCCTTTGTGCCACTGCAGGGTATCACGGTCCGCCATCGAGACAACCTGCGCAGTAAAGACAATACATCTAACAATGACTTTTAATTCTGCTATTCCTTTCATGGCGCAATCATTCAGCCAGAGTCAAGAAAACACAAAACAATGCTCTACTGACTATATGACACATTAAAATAATATTTTCAATCTACACAGAAGCCTATAAAGCCATGAGAGGAACCTGCTGGCTTTCAACCAGTCTGAATGAAAATCACTTTAAATGTCAAATCAAGTGTATTTTATGCATGTAACTTTGAGAACCAATTTACTGGAACTCTGATTGCATGATTATGGTTTGTCATTAACATTGTGAGTGAAAACCAGATAAACAAAAAAAATTACTGCATTGGAACAATAGATGAATAAGAAATAATCTACTTCACGCTGCTCAGTAATGGTTAAAGGGAACCTGTCACCTCCAAAAACCATCCCAAGCCGCCAGTAGTACCTGACAGTAGCCAGCAGTGTGTTTCTGACGATAATTTTCTTCCTGAAGGCCAATGCGGCTAAAGCTGAAATAACTTTCTTTTATCCCCTGCCGGCGTGCTTCTCTGGTCATGCTTGAAGTCAAGGGGGCAGCGGCCTCCTTGCTTCAAGTCACGGTAACCATGCCACCTTCCCTGCCCCTTCGCTGTGACTGACAGCTTTGCCGAACTCTCTGCATAAGCGCTGTCAGTCACAGCGAAGGGGCAGGGAAGGTGGCATGGTTACCGTGACTTGAAGCAAGGAGGCCGCTGCCCCCTTGACTTCAAGCATTACTAGAGAAGCGCTCCGGCAGGGGATAAAAGAACGTTTTCTGACCTTTAGCCGCATCAGCCTTCAGGAAGAAAATTATCGTCTGAAACACGCTGCTGGATACTGTCAGGTACTGCTGGCGGCTTGGGATCGTTTTTGGAGGTGACAGGTTCCCTTTAACTGCTTCATGACCAGATTTTCCATTTCTAACCTGAGAATGATTTTTCTTGAAAAAATAAATAAGCAACTTTTCAAACAGACTACAGCTACTAGGTAGGACAGTGGGTTTCTATGGTAACAGACTACAAATAAACCCCGTGTAGTCTGATTCTGTAGTCATTTGCCTTGCAATCCTAAGCCAGTTTGGTAACTGTGCAGATAAGAAAGAATAAGGCTGCAGATGCAATAAGGGAACACATTATTGTAGGATAAAGATAAATAGGTTTTGTTTGTAGAGAACAGGGGTACAGCTTGATCCTCCCCTTTCCTTTATGAATTAAAGTATCATATGCTACTTCAAAATAGCATGGAAATTGCTAGTAATTAGTGTTGATTGAGCACCAAAGTGCTCGGGTGCTCTGGTGCTTGAGTAGAACACTTTGGGATGCTCGGGTGCTCTACCGAGCACCAGAGCACAATGGAAGTCAATGGGAGAACCCGAGCATTAAATCGGGCGCCCCCTGCTCTGAAGAGGGGAGGGTGTCTGGTTCACAGGAAAAGGTCAAAAATTGATGGAAACACCACTGAAATGGTTCGGGAACAGCATGGGGAGGATGTCTAGATGCATCTTGGACTCCCAGGTCGCTTCTGGGAACGATGTTTTCTGAGTAGTACGACAATTTTACAGACTGACAATAATACGCTTTAAAACCGAAGATAAAATTGATTTTAGAGGAAAAATTGTTAGGAAACATTCTTTCCTGTATATTTACTTGTATATAAAGTGCAATTGTTGCCAAAAATTACAAGGAAGAGGCACTCTGATACAACCTGTATATCACATAAAGGAGGGCCTCATTCACGTTGTGGTACAATTGTTAAGGTAGTGGGATTCCTACACTCATAAAGCCTATGCACTAAGTGAAAGGGCTGCCAAAAATTTCAAGGAACCGGCACTCCAATACACCCTTTATTACACATAAAGGAGGGCATCATACACACCCTTGAAAAATTATGATTGATGTAATGCTGGAGACAGTCTAAAACATTAGGGCTGAGGACCTGCAGCTGATCTGACCATCTAAAACATTAGGGGCGAGGGCCTGCTGCTGATCTGACCATCTAAAACATTAGGGGCGAGGACCTGCTGCTGATCTGACCATCTAAAACATTATGGGCGAGAGCAAGGGGCTGCTCCGGGGAACAGTTGCGGGCCTGTTTGGTGTGGCCTGCCTTCTCCCTTTTGCTACCCCACTGCCTTTTCCAGCCTGTTGCGGTGCTGCGGATCCCTCCCCCTGTACCCCTGGCTCCTCCCCCCCTTCATTATTCCATATAACCACATATATATATATATATATATATATATATATATATATATATATTTATATATCATCCCCACCTGCCGCCAGCCCCTGGCTCCCCCCCCCCCCTTCATTATTCCATAAAACCACACATATATACAGTACAGACCAAAAGTTTGGACACACCTTCTCATTCAAAGAGTTTTCTTTATTTTCATGACTATGAAAATTGTAGATTCACACTGAAGGCATCAAAACTATGAATTAACACATGTGGAATTATATACATAACAAACAAGTGTGAAACAACTGAAAATATATCATATTCTAGGTTCTTCAAAGTAGCCACCTTTTGCTTTGATTACTGCTTTGCACACTCTTGGCATTCTCTTGATGAGCTTCAAGAGGTAGTCCCCTGAAATGGTTTTCACTTCACAGGTGTGCCCTGTCAGGTTTAATAAGTGGGATTTCTTGCCTTATAAATGGGGGTTGGGACCATCAGTGGCGTTGAGGAGAAGTCAGGTGGATACACAGCTGATAGTCCTACTGAATAGACTGTTAGAATTTGTATTATGGCAAGAAAAAAGCAGCTAAGTAAAGAAAAACGAGTGGCCATCATTACTTTAAGAAATGAAGGTCAGTCAGTCAGCCGAAAAATTGGGAAAACTTTGAAAGTAAGGGCTATTTGACCATGAAGGAGAGTGATGGGGTGCTGCGCCAGATGACCTGGCCTCCACAGTCACCGCACCTGAACCCAATCGAGATGGTTTGGGGTGAGCTGGACCGCAGAGTGAAGGCAAAAGGGCCAACAAGTGCTAAGCATCTCTGGGAACATCTTCAAGACTGTTGGAAGACCATTTCAGGGGACTACCTCTTGAAGCTCATCAAGAGAATGCCAAGAGTGTGCAAAGCAGTAATCAAAGCAAAAGGTGGCTACTTTGAAGAACCTAGAATATGACATATTTTCAGTTGTTTCACACTTGTTTGTTATGTATATAATTCCATATTTGTTAATTCATAGTTTTGATGCCTTCATAGTCATGAAAATAAAGAAAACTCTTTGAATGAGAAGGTATGTCCAAACTTTTGGTCTGTACTGTACATACAAACATATATAAGACCTGATAGTCTAGATGGTACCTGAGGGGGAGGGCAAAAATAGAGGAGGAGGACAACGCGAGGGACCACACTATTCCTATGGGGACCCTCACTATTGCCTCAACCCACAGGAACACCCTGATGGTGGGTGGGCCATGGTCCCGTACCTGCTCTAGCTCTTCCTCAAAAGACCCTAAAACCTTCAAACGTGTTTCCCCTAGCAAAGGTTCATCAGGGGAGAAATAATAAGTATAAGGAAAACACATATTTAATACACTTATCCCTAGAGATGAGCAATTTGATTTGAAAATTTAAAAAGACGAGACAGGAAACTGGAACACTTTTTTTTTCTTTCGCCAGTTTCCCTTGTGGTTGCTGCTCTGTATTGTTAGGGTTGTGCTCTGGAAAGAATTAGTCTCCTTCTCCATCTGGAAGCTGAAAGTATAGTCCTCCCTGCAGAAGGAATATTCTCAGCTATACTGCAGCAGCTATGCTCCTTTGCTGATAAACAGGGCTGAAGGCTATTTCTGTGGTCTGCTCTGCTGGTAATAGAGGAGCTCTGTGCAGAGACCTGGCTGGGAGAGTTTCTGAGCATAACACCCAGCTAATTACTTGTTTAGTTCTTGAATCCCATACCTGAGAAGGACTATTGTGTAATTCATGTGGGTAGTTAATAGAACAAACTCCCATATTGAAGAGGACATTGAAGACCTGGCATGTACTGTATGTGCTTTACTAAAACATCCTATTGATTCCTATGAGCACCTCCTGATGCATTTTTTCCTTTATAGAGGAAGAATCGAACACTTGCTGCCAGGTTAACTGGTTAACGAGATTCTCATTGAGGCATCTATGATCAACATATTTTTAGTTGACCCTTATAACAAAATGACTTGTCTAAAATAGAGAACTCCTTTAAGAACTTGTACAGGACTTCTCCTTTCTGTTGAGTTCACTTCTGGCATTGGCTCAAAAAGCTGCATGAAAAATTACACCTGAAAATACATGAAAAAGTTAATGTGTGTTTTCATCCCGATACTGCAAGAACTGCACTGAATCATGTAGATCATGTAGAATTTGAGAGGGTGAAGATGTTCTTTAATTGATGACATCTTTTCAGGGCGCCTATATGCACTGCAACTATCCCACAGTAACCACATATGGATTGCTGCTAATTGCCCTGCTAAAACTGTAGTTGCCATGATTTTAAGTTTCAAGTGCAGGTACGGAATGCCAATTAGTGGTAATGCACATACATGCATATAGAGTTACTAGGGTTGACCGCGATGTCTACAGGCACCCTTAGGCATTTGATGGCTTGGAACAGTTTACTTAATCACTTAGTTGGTTTCAAGCTTTGAAGACGGTACAAAGAAGTAATTAATTTTTCCCATACCTCTCTATTTATAAACTCTTTCTTCTCTAGAGACTTTAATCTCTGTTATTCAATTTATCTTCATTACCTTCATCTTCATTCATTGCAATATGAAAGCACTAAGATAAATGATCTGCTTTTTAATGATCTCTGTACACCATGAGCAACCCCCAGATATCTGATGTACTAACTCTTCCAGGAATGTTTGTAGAGAATACTGTCCCGAACTCTAAGTGGGAATGATTTACTCTAGTCCAGCACTTCTCAAGACCTAATTGGTCTCCTTGCTCGTAGTTCTGGTCAGTGGGTTTGTTTTCTTCCTCCATGCATCATTTCATCCTCTTCGGCCAACTGCTGGCTCCAGCGGTGACATAACTTTTGTAGATACATCATCACTAAAGCCAGTGGTTGGTTGAAGAGGAACAGGTGACTATGCCCATGCCGAGGAGGAAGAAAACAAACCCCAGACTAGAAGATGTAGAAGGGGGAGGCAGTGCGGACATACCTTTATGTGCATTTATCAATCAAATTATTCAGCTTTTGAAATCTTTTCTGGAACACAGTCTTGTGGTTTCAGCAGCTTCCAGGTGCAGGGGCGTTGCTAGGGTCAAAAAAGATCCAGGGCCCAAGCCCCAATGAATATGGCCCAATTCTCTAAGTACCCCCTCCCCCCACGCCGCATTTTGCTGTACTTTCTATACAGCAGCACATACCTGTCACATCCAGTGCCTCCCGGTGACGTCTCCTCCGATGTAGATCTCCTCTGTCATCATCTTCTCCATTTGGTCTGTACAACTTCTTTCAGCCACACCTCGTCTCTGCAGAGTGTGACACACAGACATCTTAGCTTCATCACTTTTCTGCCCCCCAATACCACAAATACTATCCTGAAGAAAAATAACTGCCATACAGATAGACCTCCCCCATAGTAATAGTGGTCCTCATAGTCCCACCAATAGTAATTCCCTTCTAGAGTGCCCTCACTAGTAATACTGCCCCCTACAGTGCCCCCAACCGTGATAATGCTCCCCAAGAGTGCCCCCATTAGTAATACTGCCCCCTACAGTGCCCCCAACAGTGATAATGCTCCCCAAGAATGTCCCCATTAGTAATACTGCCCACTACAGTGCCCCCAACCATGATAACGCTCCCCAAGGGTGCCCCCATTAGTAGAAGAGCCCTCCAGCATTAATAATACCCTCACAGAGCCCCCAGTAGAAATAAGGTCCCCTATTTTCCCCCAAGTGGTAATAAAGCTATCTGCAGACCCCTCAGTCGTAATAAGGCCCCCATAGTGCTCTTAGTAGAAATAAGGCAGATCTATAAGTCCCTCCTATAGAGCCCCCAGTAGTAATAAGAATGCCTATAATGTCCCCTGGATATAGTTATATTCCTCCCTCCACCATACAGTCCCATGTAAATAACATCACACCATCTCTCAAGCCCCTCCAATATACAGTCCCATGTAAATAACATTCCTCTCTGTCTAGAGCCCCCTCCGACATACAGTCCCATTTAATTAACATCACTCCCTCTAGTCCAGGCAACTTCTTTCTGCCTATTGGTTTCCTGACACACTCAGGCCTTGGGACGCTGCCTCTTTATGACTGGAAGCTTTTGTCACAGAGCCTGCTCTGCTGTGTCCCTGAGTCTTGCCAGCACAACACACCGCTATATTCCTGCTGCACTGCCACTGCTGCTGTTGTTCTTGTGGGTCCCTAAAAACATTTTTGTAAAAGGCAAGGGTGCACAGCTTGCACTCTGTCTCAGGCTATTGCTGAGCTGAGCCTCACTTCATGCCAGCCCAGTACTGATAAGACGAGCGAGGATCGGCCGAGCCAGCCTGACTTCCTGTGCACCCACAGGATAACTAGTAAGAGAAGAAGTGAGGAGGAGCCAGCAGCCAATCAGGTTAGAAGATCCACTGCAGTCGTCGCTGCCGTACTTAGCGCAGCGGTATTGCGCTGGCGCCGCCGGCACCCAGCTGTGTGAGTGAGTCAGCTGAGCTGAGCCAGCCCAGGGATCAGACGTCATGCCACAGCTGATGTAAGCCAAGTAGCTGCCTTAATAGTAGTGTTGATCACGAATATTCGAATTGCGAATTTTAATCGCGAATATCGGCATTTCGAGAATTCGCGAATATTTAGAATATCGCTAAATATATTCGTAATCGCGAATATTCGACTTTTAAAAAAATACCGGTTCGTGCGAATTTTTATGTGAATATTTTATGCGAGATCATAAATTCGCGAATTCTCGAATATATGGCGAATATTCGCCTAAATATTCGCGAAATATCGCGAATTCGAATATTGCCCCTGCCGCTCATCACTACTTAATAGATGTAATATCGCAGTGTGCAGCACTGCAGCCAGTTACCACCAGTCTCCTGAGTCCCGAGGTTCAGGGCAGTGGCCCCAAATAAAAAGCCCTAGCAACGCCCCGGTCCAGGAGAACCTTTTAAGTAGTTAGACCTTCAGAACCATCAAACATTTTGCAATAACTGGTGAACGTACACATTGACATGTGAAATTTTGACTCTTCTACGCGTATGTAATATGATGGAAGGCTTTCTTTATGAACAGAAATGCTTCAGGTTATTCCACAACATTTCTATTGCTTTGTGGCCTGGCCTTTAAGCTTTGTCATAAGTAGAGATGAGCGAAGTTTTGAAAAATTTGGTTCGGCTGCTTCGCCGAACTTCAACAAGAAATTCGATTTGTTGTGAATCATTTTGTCACGAATCACTTTCCATTGTAAAGAGCAGTTGCAATGATGAAGAATGGCGATCGCGCTGCCCCCCCCCATCATTTAACCCCTCAGATGCTGCATTCAACGCTGATCACAGCATCTGTGACTCACATTAAGCCATTCAAGGGTTAATCAGGGGTTAAAAAATAAATTCTACTCACCTCATCCACTTGCCCGTGGAGAAGCCATCCACTCCTGTCTTGATTGAAGGAAACCTGCCAAAGGACCTGTGGCGAGCATGATGACATCACTACATGATCACACTGGGTGCGTTGCAGTGACGTCATCACTGATGACGTCACCGCGCATGCCCAGCGTGATCACGTGGATCACCGCAAGTCTTTTTGGTGGGTTTTCTTCAATCAAGATGGGAGCGGACGTCCGCTCCGCGAGCAAGTGGATGAGTTGAGTAGAATATTTTTTTTATTTTCTGCCACCATTTTAGAAAAAATTGATTCGTTATCAGTAGTGTTGAGCGAAGTCATTGATCCGAAGTCACTACGGTCAAAACTTTGTTTGAATGCTGTACAGAGATTAGTCTCCGTACAGCATTCAAATGTATGGGCTGTGGCGAGGCGAAGCGAATTATCACCAAAGTATTGTGGGACTTCTGCGAATAACTTCGGGATTTGATTTTTAAGCTTTAAAACCATTTTAAAACATGGATCCGAAGTTGGCTTTGGTACTGAGGTACCAGTCGGAGAGACTGATCTCCTGTCTGCAAAGGATAGCAAACTCTGGACTGATAATCAGAATGGGGATCACATGACCTAGATATTGTAGCTTTGAATATGTATGTACTGTATGCATTCCAGTGAGCTGGAATGAAACAAATTACCCTCCTAGAATAAGGCTGGTGGGTTAGCATTATATGTAAAAAAATAAATAAAAAATTCAGGCTCCTTTTCAAGTATATTTTACCCTAATGGTGTCTTCCATGTCACTATGAACCGTCCTGTAACTAAAAATAATGAAATAAATGTTTGCAGTCACGCTCTCGCTCCTTCCTCCCAGCATTAGGCATTCAGCGACTGCTTTAAATTCAAACTCTGATTGATATTGCCCTTTCAGCAGAGACTTCACTGTGTATTTTTTTTTTTTAAAAGGTTTATTCTAGAAAATGTCAAAACTCTCCAAATTTGATGAGTGCCATTTTCTCACCTGCCCAGGTCTTATAATTTAAGTGCAAGCTGCCAAAGTCCCTAACGGTGAGAACTGAAAAATGGTGAATTATTAAATTCAAACAAAATGAATTTGTGGCGGTATCGGTGATAAAGCGAGCTGCCCGGTGCACAAACACTGATATGTTTTCTTCTTTTAACTAAAAGTTCTAAAGGATTATATGGTCTTCAGGTGAATTTTAGATGGTACATAGACATAGTGAGCAGGTTTTTTGATGCACCTCAGCTATAAAAATTGTAATAGAGTGCTTAAAAAAATCCCCTTAAAGAGGAGATATTATTAAAGAGGCTGTCCAGTTTTTATTAGGCTGCATTCACATTCAGCGGCCTAATCTACACAAATGCCGGCAGTCGGCCGGACAAAAAAACATTGCATGAAACGTTTTTTGACTGTCCGAAACCAAAATCGTCCGGATCACTGACGGATCTCATTGCAGTCAATGGGGATCCAGCGGTGAAGTAGAGGATCCTGCAGACTGCTCTGTGCCGCAACAGAGACGTGAATGAGGCCTTTAGTGATGGACTATTGTCAGGTCTGGCCATCACTAGTTTATTGCTGGTGGTCTGTCACCCCTTTTTGGATGTCGGCGCGGATTTCTAAAGCCAGAGCTGTACCCAAAAAGCTGATCAGTGGGGGTGTAAGATGTCAGACCTCCACCGATCTGTTAGTGAAAGCCTATCCTGAGGCCTGACATTATCCTCAGATGTTGATTGCCTTGGAAACCTGATGCCACCTCGTGGATCCAGAAGGAAGCCCACAGTTGAGGAGCAGCAGAGAAATCTAGCTGCCTAGTAAGACCTGCGTGCGCCAGCGGCTTGAATAAAATATTGTATTCTCTGACGAACAATGTAAGTTTGCCGTTGCACAGAGTGGTGTATTGTATTGTAATTACTCCCGATCCAAGGATAATGAATAAACAAAGCAATAACGATCTCACGGGCCAGTAAAGGAATCACAGCTACATCCTCATTCCTGCAAACTCTATTTCAGTTCTTAGCAATGATTTTATCTCAGCGGAGATGAAGGTCACCATTACACTTCTCATCTCACGCAGTCCCATTATCTGTAAAAACCTCTGCACTCGGGGACCTCCACGCTTTCCTTCAGCTATTAACCAAGAGGAACATAACCTCTCATCTATTACGTAAGACAATAAAAGGTAGAAGTCTTTTTTGCTGCCATTTATGTGATTGTATGGCATTAGAGTCAGCGTTGGATTGTCCCCGCTATGGGCAAAGGTACCTGAGGGTGTACCCCCATAACACAACTGGTTGATGTCTACATTTGGATATATTGTAAGATTGATAGATAATTGTGAATTACGATAATCCAAAAAATCCATAGCTTCGAGGGGGTCACCGGTCTCTGTATCCTGGCATACTGCGACACAGACATGTGACTGTTGAAGCCAATCACTGGTCACACGTCATTACTGGAGGCCATGATACAGAAACTGAGTGAGGAACTGGGAAGCAGAGACATGGGATCGGTGGGGGACTGTCAAGGTAACTATTACTTGGTTTATTATTTCACATCACTCTAAGCTTTTAGTCAAAAAGTTTAAAGGGTTTTCCAGTTTACATGAACACCCCTTAAGATAAACGTTTATGAAGGTAGCTGTCATTTTGTGTAGTCTTTCTTTTACCTTTCTTGCTCCTATCTAACGTTCTGGGCTGTTGTCACTTGATCATCTCCATGACGGTCTTTCTTATTTGCTGTGATGTTATACCCATGAGCGGGGCAGTGATGGGGGAGTGTCTATGTAAATGGTTGGGTGGGAGGAGCTATAAACTAGATGGCCATGGTTAGGGGCAGTGCTGACACTGTGCAGAGAAAGGCATCATGGGTTTGGTTGGATGCAGAAACAGGAAGTGCTACATACAGATGGAAACGAATCAGAGTGATTGGTCTGCATGGTGAAAAAGGGTCAGGAGAGTCTAGATTGGAAAAAAAAAACATGGAGAAGATGTACAGAAGGTAAGCAACCACAAGGGCTTAGACAAGGAGCAGCCTGTGCTCTGGTGGACCTTTCCTGACCATATATTACATTGGCACTGCATGGCCCGTTTCTTAGTGATAGAACCTTATTTAAGGAGCTGGGCTCCTCAATAATCAGTTGATTGGAGGAGGGTTGTTGTCAGATAAGTGGGCTTTCTAACAAAGTTCTGAGAACATTACAAACTGACACATTAAAGGGAGTTTTTTGGACTTACATAATTATGACCTATCCTCAAGATAGGTCATCAAGAATGGTATCTAATTGTTGGGGGTCTGAATCCTGGCAACCCCACAATAAGCTGTTTAAGCTGGGGCTGCTCAGGCAAGTGCTGTGGCCTCTTTATATGACACCAAACACAGCGCCTTGCATTGCATTGTGGCTGTGCTTAGTACTGCAGCTCAATCCCATTCACTTTAATGGGACCGACCTGCATATAGGCTATTTGTGACCCATCAATGTGGTGTCGCTGGATGAGGAATAAGCAGCAGCACTTACCTAAGCACTGTCGCCCCTTCACACAGCTGATCGGCATGGGTGCTGGGAGTGATCTGATATTGATGACCTATTCTTTAACTATAGATGAAGAAGAAGCAAGCTCTTCAGATATAGCACAGCTGAGTTTTGCAATATTATGATGTTTTATCTTTGGTTTTGCATAGTTTCAGAGGTAAACTGTCACCCATTTTCCACACTTCTGACCAATGATGTGCGCTACAAGCCCAAGCCCTAAGGTTAGACTATAATAGTCAGATGTCTGCTTATTCTCGCTCCACTTTGATAAATCTTTTTACATTTTGGAAACAGAAGCAGACATGCTCCGGAGGATATGGAGCGCTTTTGAAAATATATTAGAGGGATCTTAAAATAGTTGCGATGCAGAAGTAATGTACAATCTGTGTTCATTGTGTAAGACTACATGGGGTAAGAGCGGCTGGGAGCCACGGCTGCTTATGTTCTGTGCACTTTATCCAGACCTTCCGCAGGCGACCATGACACTTAACAGCCTCTTGGGTTACCAGCATTTTCAGGAGAAGGGTTTCGTATGGCAAGTATTAAATGTAATTTTGCTATCTTGACTCAATATCATTTAACATAATGGGAACATAATGGGAACATCTCAGGATTAACATTGTTGTTTTCTTGGTGGGTTATACAGTATCTCACAAAAGTACACCGCTCACATTTTTGTAAATATTTTATTATATCTTTTCATGGGACAACACTTTGATACAATGTAAAGTAGTCAGTGTACAGCTTGTATAAGAGTATAAATTTGGTGTGCCCTCAAAATACCTCAACACACAGCCATTAATGTCAAAACCGCTGGCAACAAAAGTGAGTACACCCCTAAGTGAAAATGGCCAAATTTTAGCCAAAGTGTCAATATTTTGAGTGGCCACCATTATTTTCCAGCATTGCCTCAACTCTCTTGGGCATGAAGTTCACTAGAGCTTCACAGGTTGCCACTGGAATCCTCTTTCACTCCTCCATGATGACATCACGGAGCTGGTGGATGTTACAGGCCTTGCGCTCCTCCACCTTCAGTTAGAGGATGCCCCACAGATGCTCAATAAGGTTTAGGTCTGGAGACATGCTTTGCCCTCTGTTTGTTTAGCAAGGCAGTGGTCATCTTAGAGGTGTGTTTGGGGTCATTATCATGTTGGAATGCTGCCCTGCAACCCAGTTTCTGAAGGGAGGGGATCATGCTCTGTTTCAGTATGTCACAGTACATATTGGCTCAAGTTATCTCAATGAACTGTAGCTCCCCACAGCCGAATGCACTCATGCAGCCCCCAACCATGATACTCCCACCACCATGCCTGAGTATAGGCAATACACAATTGTCTTTGTACTTCTCACGCTTAACATCATCTGAACCAATAAGTTTATCAGACCACAAGAAATGGTTCCAGTAATCCATGTTCTTAGTCTGCTTGTCTTCAGCAAACTTTAATGCACCTTTAATGGACTTTAAACAGGGGCTGTTGCTGGTACGCGGTTTGGCTGGTTAGGTGGAGGGACAATATGCAAATCATTGCTGTTCTTGCCTGCAATATCCTGCAGGTTCTTTGACAGTAATCACAGAATATTAATCAGTTCTGGCACACCT